>NW_023998452.1:606270-686392 GCF_014805625.2 Glossina fuscipes | reverse complement strand
AGAGAGAGAGAGAGAGAGAGAGAGAGAGAGAGAGAGAGAGAGAGTCGTTGCAACGAGTAGGCAACGAATATTTACGTAATGTGTCTTATCATATATTTTCTTTAAATCCAATTAAAATCAATCGAAAGCTTATTCAAACGAATTAATTGAAACGATTCCTCAACACTTCACTAAGCTTCCTATGTGTACAAATGCATGAAGGCTTGATAGAGTAATTACATCTACGTGTGCATGTGAAGAGTAATTCGTCCTTGGGAAATTATCGTTAAGTTGTCATGTACACAAAAAATAAAGAATATAAAAAAAAAAAAAATGTACTGTAAAAAAAACTGTACTTTTTTTTTCTTTGTTAAAGAGCAGAAATGTTTTGCGCCCTCTTGCCATTTTAATGTATTAAATAAATACAACGTCCGTTCATAAAGAAACTTCATTCTTAATACTGCTAGCTACCAGATATTTTGCATTTATTTAACTTAAACTCATACCATGTTATCTGTTATCAAAAGCGTGCGTATACATGTGCACGCACACTATTATTACCGGTCTTGCTGTCATCTCACATGCTTTTGTTCATTTCTTTTCTCTTCTTCTGTTATTTTTTTTTTTATTTTATATTGCAACAGCCATTAATGGCAACATTTGTTCATCAGTCATCCATTCATTCATTCATTCATGTGTTGTGTTTTTGTTACTGCGTTGGTTGTTCACTGCGATTGGGTGTCTTCATTCAATCATGCACATTTGTTATTCTTGTTGTTTTTATTATTATTATTATTAATATTTACATACACATGTTATGCTATCATCTACTGAGTGCATGTGTTTATGACTGACACATTGAAATTTTCATGTGCGTTATGCATTCATTTTAGTTTAAATTCATGCCGCACACCTGTGCATACAAATATACATACTTTAAATTATTTCGTTTGTCTGTTCGCTCTCTTGGAGGACACTAACTATAGTACTCTGATGAATGGCAAAATTTTGTAAAACAAAAAAAAAAGAAAGAAAAACGAATGAAAAGGAGAAAAAATTGAAATGAAAAAATATTACATTTGATGCGTTTGTCACATATGTTTATGCCACGCCATCGAGCGTTTAATGTTTTGTATAATTGTTAAAAAATTTAATTTTCGATTTGAATTTAGTTTAATTTTAGGTAGAAATTAAATTAACTTTTATAGACACTACCTGCAATAGGAAGTCTGTTCCTATTAATAAAGCAAATGTTTGGCAGACGACCGACCTAAATAGTTTCGAGTAACTTATATGCAAACAATTTTCAATATTTGATTAAAACAAATACGTTTCTGTCGCTTTTTTTTTTTTTTTTTGCTTCTAGTTTATTCGTTTATCTGATGGATTTATTGTATCGTAATCCAAAAAAAAAAAAAAAAAAAAAAAAAAATTCATGGCAAGTTTTAAGCATTTATTTCCATATAAATACTGAAATGATATAACGATAAGGTTGGTTTAAACGATCATCTAACACTTTTCAGTTATTTGCAAATTTTGAAATATATTCGTTCGAGGTTAGATAGAAAGATATAGCTGACTCCGATTATTAAATGTGCCTTAAATATAAATAAATAATAGAAGAATGATCGCTGATTCCTAAGTTTAGAAGAAAGGGTTTTAGAAAATGCGAGACCAGTCTTTTATTAATAATTCTTACTTATCCATCGCCGATTGTTCAAGTTGGGTGGTAGAGAGAGAGAGAAAGGGGAAGATGGATAGAGAGAGAGAGAGAGAGAGAGAGAGAGAGAGAGAGCAAGCCAAATGAGGTCTTTAGTTTTATAATTTTAATTAATTGCCTTTCGAATCCAAGCCGTTTCTTTAAACATCCCGTTTGATAGAGAAAAGTCCTTCAAAACGGTCGGAAATGTCACGATCCTTATCGGTGGATGCCGAATTCAAGTTCAAGTGACAAAGAGTTCTCATGCGACAGATATATATTCATTCATATAGGTTAATGTGGTCCCATAATTGCGTTCAGAATTTTCGCTTCGATGACTTTCTTTCGCCAGTGTTCTAATTCATTAAAACGAAGTTTTCATTAATGCACATCGTTGAGAAAGATTTTCACAACGAGGTTTGATTCCAGTTTGCGTGTGTCTTGCAAACAAGCTGTAGGGTTATTGACTCTTGGAAACAAAATGTTTCTACTTCGATTTTTTCGATTGGGATAAAAGGCTTTGATGAAACAGTGGATTTTTACTAAAGTTCTTTTTCCTTTTTTTTTTTATTAACAAGCTCTTCTTCGCTCTCTTGTTTCCATGAAATGCTTTTTAACATTTTGCAGATTAACGGCTAAAATCCAGCTTTTCGCCGTAAGGAATATTTAAGGAAAACATATTCATGTTGTTATTCTTCAGTACAATAGATGTAGTGAAGAATGAGTGAATGACTGAATAAATGAACGAAGATCGAATAACGTATTAAGTGTACGCAACAGTGATTTTCTTATGAGGCCTTGAGTTCATAAATATCGCAAATGCATTTGTGTAAAGACATACATAGTATCGTTGACGTTATGAAAGATGCGTCGCAATTCAGTGGTTGCGACATATCACTCAGACATACACAAGTATAAAATCTTCTAAGTGACATTCAACTAGTAGTCAATCCAAGTAA
Organism: Glossina fuscipes; assembly: GCF_014805625.2. Taxonomy (NCBI): domain Eukaryota; kingdom Metazoa; phylum Arthropoda; class Insecta; order Diptera; family Glossinidae; genus Glossina; species Glossina fuscipes. The sequence goes on along the minus strand of NW_023998452.1, from coordinate 683,755 downwards.
ACGCATTTACTTGCATATGAAACCCTTATTCGGTCTTCAATATTTTCATTCTCTTCAATGACAGATTTCTGCTTAGGGGATACGATCCGACTTCGACCTCACTGCTTAGCTAACATCGGCCAATGTTGGTTCCCATTTATTGCTATGGTTTGGTTCCCCTTAGAATTATGTTTCAACTATATACGAAACTATAAGTTTTTATGCGTAAACGATACATATATATTGTGTGTACTATGTAAGTCCGCGGCTTATTAGCTCGACTAAAGGCGTACATTTTTTTCTTTTTTTATCAAACCCTTCATTATATCAGCTCTCATTATACACATGTCTTTATCTTCCTTGTTACGATTTAGATCCAAGCATTAAAATGGCGCTAGAAGCGACAATGTATTGTTATAATACCAAAATATCATAAACAAAGATGAGTCGTCACAATGAAAACAATTCTTAGAATAAAAATTAAAAAATTCTTGATTTCAAAATTGGAGAACGTCGTCAACACATTTCTTGTTGCAGCCATAAACACCGCGCCTGGTAAACGATACTAAAATATAAAGAAAAGAAGTAAAAACCTATTACTCACCTCACACCCTGATCCCCACTTCTTTGTGATTAAATTTCCTTTTTTTGGAACGAAGCAAAAACAAAAAGAAAAAGTTAACTGTCAAATTAATTGCTAGTGCAAATGATTCTAGATGAACCTTGCAGTCTAAAGTCTACAGAGAATCAGAAAATACTAATGTTTCAGTGTTACTATTGTTTCAGCTATTTACTTACGAGTTATACTCAAGTGAGATAAATTAATTGCATTTTACCGAAAAAAGAGGCGGGAAGTGGAATTTGATCATTTCTTTTAGAAAACATTCAGCATAAAGATCGTATACTACATTCGGAAGAAAGGACCAATAATAGTAAAAGCATCGACGCAATCTCCAGCAAAGAAGCTCCGAAGTAAGTTAGAATTTAAACTGGTTATACTTTGATATAGCCTAGACAAGACAAGGGCATTTATCTACTCTCGAATTAGAAGACGTAAGAGCGGGCTCGAAGAAAAGAAGTGCAGGTGAAAAGATAAAATAGAAATGAGAACTAAAAGATATTTAAAGTGGATCGTACATATATTTTCCGTAAGGCGACAGAAAATTATGTTGATAAGTAAGGTCGATTTTCTTCATTTCTTAGTTCTCTCATTACTAGTAAATGGTGAGTGAATTTTCCATTTCATGTAATAACATATTTTTGAGGCAAAAAAAAAATAAATAAATAAAAATAAATAAATCAATGTATACTTATGGGAGTTGAAACTTTATCGTGAACATCTCATTATCGTTTCGTCCATGTTACCATTGAATGGATAAATTTTGCATACTTTTCTGTTTTTATTTGAAAAACTAAAACAAAACTAAATAAATACTGTTTTACTAGTGAGACAACAAATATATATAAATAAATAGAAATAGAAATAATTTTTCCATGGAATTTATTTTAAATTTTTAAAATAAAAATTTTTATTTGGAATTTTCTCTGCTGAATCTACAGCACGGGTATTTTTATTTATTTTAATTTGCTGCTGTTTTCAGTGTTTTAGTTTATATTTCTTTGTTGGCGTTGTTGTCAATATTGTTTTTATTTCGACATTTTCCTGCTAACACTTTTTATATATGTGCGTGTGCCATGACATTCTCTTTGAAAATTCTATTCGACATATTTAAGCATATTTCACTTCAATGTCTAAATGAAATTCAACAAACGCGAGATTTCATGAAAATTTAAACATTTTCCCAATTTTAATAAATTTTTGCGGCAAAAAGATGTTAGCCTGCAAGACTGCGCTGAATAATTTCATTAACACATAAGTTTTGCGCGCTTTGCCGCAAAAATACGCGATATCTCGAAAATACTTTTATCATTAATAATAGGTTCTACAGACGTCGGATTTGTGCATAGAACCCGCAGTACTTTAGTGATAAACTGCCAGGAAATCTTATGCGTAGATTTGACAACATAGCATTCATAAATTAATGAATGAATAATTATCGATGTTTTTGGCAAAAAACTCTTCTTGATTGGAATAATCGCTCTTGAGCAAAATCGATTTAGTTACATTCGTTCCTTCATAAGTTGATAATAATCATCGCATTCATCATGTAGCGCTGCATATGCTCGATGACAATTGACAACAGTCGTCGATATAGATAATTTAGCCTTTGAAACTGTCCAATTGCTTTACCGTCGGAGTATTTTACGTTAAATGATGAGTATGTATGCTGCTAAGGGATAAGTTGCTAGCGTAAGTAGAAGAGCATCTTGCTCTATATATATTAAGTCGTTACTTACTTACTTTTCATAGCATGTTACGATTACAAATCAATACTATCATTATAATTAATTTAGCCAGCGAGTAAGGTCAACTCAAAGTTTAAGGCTTTAAAGTACTATCATCTGAAATTATCGGCTACAATTCAATATTGGCTACCGTGAGGAAAAAATTTTCTAATTTTAAATATTACTGTGATCAAAACAGAACACCGTTAAGGTAAAAAAAAAGAAAGCTACTGTGCTTGGTTGGAGCGAATACCCTGCAAGAGGCGATTCTAGCTCGCAAAAATCGCGCCAAAATAGCTCAAAAATCAAGGTAATGTTGACAGTTTTCTTCGATTGTCGTGGTGTTGTGTACCATGAATTCCTTCCGTCGGGGGCAAATTAACAACAAGCCCAAATAGTTTGAGGATTACTTTGAAAGCGACGAAATAGATTTGAAATACTGTATGGATTTAAGAAAGAAGATATTAAATGGATCTTACTTCTTGGACACTGTAAACATGGATATATAATAGTATCGGAACAGAATATGGAGAAAGTCTTTCACCTACACTTCTTTTGTTTTTACTCATATCACATGTAGCGCTTAAAAGGAGTCTTCAGGAGGTTCAGGATTTGCTTGAAAAACCATTCTCCCTTCAATGTAGAACTTCTGAAATTTTTGGACGAAGAGTGAACCAAGCAAAATAAATGTTGTCCTGAAATTGTGCTCATTTTCACATTAATATTATAATTTAATATAATTTTTGATACTGTTAGTGTGACACCATGAGATAAGTATGTTTTTCAAATGAGTTAGCAGATGGCCCCTATACCTGCATAAACGGAATGAAGGATAGAGAGGGGAACAAGTGTCATATATAAGGTATGAAAGCAACCTGGAACTAACCCTAGCTGCGAACACATGACAATTGCAATTAAAGTACAGTGTATAAAGTGTTTTAAAGAAAACTAGCGGGTACGCCGACCTTGCGATTGCTCTGGTTGTCTACTAAGATTTGCGGTGTTTGTCGACTTTCCAGTCGTGCTTTTCATTTATTAGTTACTAGTCGTTGACTATTATATAAGAGCAGTGATCGTGGTGTGGTAAAAGCTTTCCAATACTTGCTGCCATCTCCAGATTCAAAAGTTACGAACAGGTAGATATTAAAAAATGCTGTTTAAGCTGAATACATTTTTTTTTTTTTTTTGCCATTGTTTTCTTCTGTCTTTTCTTTTTTCATTTAATCAACTGCTGTTTCGTTATTTAACTGCAAGTGTTTAAAAGCATATGTACATTAAAATACCTAAGCACGCACTTATTATTTCAAAGAAGAAGAGTTTTCACAAATAAAAAGATTAAGTTGAAGTGCTTAAAAAAAAACAAAAAGAATCCTTTAATATAAACATAAATACTCACTTAAATGTGTTCTGCTTAAGTATTCCATGAAAACATGGAAAAGCGTACGCAAAATAATGGTTTGATGTTTAACATTAACATTTAGTAAAAGCAGTAGAATATGTTAGAAGCGATATGAATACGCATACGTATACATATATAAATATTCATGTGGGTACCGAAGAGAATGTTTCATGACAGATAACAAGAGAACTGAAATGCCACAATTGTGTGCAGAGCAGGTGTCTGTCATTTGAAAGTTGAAGCATATGCTCTGTATTACGGTGCTGTTGTTATTTTACATTATCGCACTCATTGTTGTTTTATCATTACGAAGTGTGCCTACGAGGTTTTGGGTTTTTTTCCCTTTCAACGTAAACTCTTAATGATAACTTGCAGAGGAATGCGGCGACGAATTTAAAACGGTTGTAAATACCAACAACATCTTTGATGTCGTTGGAAAGAGAAACAGAATTAAATGTAAATCACTCTAAAGCCTTCTTATTTTCAATTCTTTTTTTGTTTGGCAATCTTGAATGAATAAAAAACCTTAGTCAATGTAATTATAAGTAAACAAATAATTAAAAAGTTAGATTTCCATGAACACTTATGTGCTTCGGAAGTATTACACATCCATAGTAAGAACATTAGCTTGAAATATATTGTTTATGTTTTTAAAAATCTTCTGGAAAATTATTAAAAATCGTTTATAAGATTATTTTTAATGTTTTGAATCATTCATGTGTACGTGAAGTACACATAGATTTACAATCAAATCAAGTAAAAGCACTATAGTGGGTCCTATTAAATACTCTATACAACTTGGTTTAACACAATTACTCATAAGGGAAGTGGTCAGAAAAGTAGTGCAATCTGAATTATTGTGGACATAGCGTTCGCTCTTGGAGTAAAGCCAAGCGTTTCAAATTAAGCCAAAATATATCAAAAATAGCGAGCTACAAGGTAGACATAACAAAACAAGACAGACAGACAGGCTTAGACTAATTCACAAAGTGATTTTAAACCGATCCATCGATAATAAAAGGTAGGCCTACCTCAAGTCATTTTGGGTGTTACATACAACTGCACAAACATATCTCTAGACATATCTCTATACAGCCAATGTTCCCGAGTTAAGAGGATAAAAAAAGAAGAAGATCGACAAAAAAAAATTAATTAGAAAATGAGGAAGAAAGCTGCCGAAAACAAAGAGAAGGAAAAGAAACCTTAGTAAGAAGCAGGAAAAAGGGGGAAAGTAAAAGGGTCCGGTCCGCGAATTTGGATGAAAAAGCAGATGGCTCCCCCTAAAATAACCAATCAAAAGTAAGAGGCTCACGTATTTTTAGGTCCTCAATATCCGCATACCTAAGCGAAAAGCTAATGTGTTTTCCCCGAGAACATATGGCATGCGGACTAATTTTCCTTCATTTACTGCCTCATTATATGATAAGATAACAAAGGTGAAACAAATCGTTGCACCAACCGATTTGGTTTTGGTGTTCTTTCCCTATTTTTGTTCTAAAGCGAAATATCTATGTCGCCAGCCATTTCACTCGCAGGGAATCTCAACAATCGTTCAATCGCGAGTGCCTAAGCCTGTTCAAATCTCAATGCGGCAGAGTTTACTTTGATCGTAATTACAGTGAGTGCAGGCATAACACACCTGCTAGCCTTCGGCCTTTTCTCTTTCCGCACGTCTTTCCGAGCGTCACCGTATTGCGCGCTTAGTTAAAATGCATGATTCTAATGCCGATATACTAAGTGACTTATTTAAATAGGAAAACATATTCAACCCTTATGTAAACATTACCAGTTCAAAAAGAACTTTCTTTTATGATTTTTGAATTGTGTTATGCTTATATTTGCGCACTTTCTTCTCGTTGTGCGTGCATCATTCAACTATATTCGCACTTTAAAGCTTGAATAAATTTTCAAGATTCGTTGTGCGGTCGTTGTATGGCAAGTAACTTATTCCTTCACTAAAATTTATGCGTTGTCATGCTTTTTCCTTTGCTGCACGGTTATTATTATTGTGTATCTGAACTTGCAAGAGTTCTTCTTTAGAATCTTTTTTGCACCTACTTTTTTGTTGGAAGAGTCTATTACTTATAAAAATGCAGCAGAGCTTTGAGTTTTTGACAACAACACTTCAAATAGTTCTTGTCGCTCTTTGATTGCATAGGAAAAAAAATTTCATAAACAAACAGATTATTATGCGCTACTTATTTTAATATAGAGAAGGAAGTAGGACAACTAGATGCGCCGTCCGGTAAATTCGTTATATTCACCAACTGGCGGAAAAATGTATGAAGAATACTGTAATTCTGGGTGATTGGGAGGGCATTATGCGGACGGTTAAAATGAGTTATGTGGGCGTTATTATGTACAATCACAATATACTGAAGAATAATATTGAGAAAAATGTATTAAAATTTTCAAATTAACTTTAGAAACTGTTTCACAGCCTTTTAGGTGCAAGGCTCGCTCCTTACGCTCGTGTTTAGATGAGCTCCTAAGTTTGTTTGTAGAATCGAGCGCATCATAGATGTCAGTCAAGGACATAATCTTTCACTTATCCACAACGCGATGAGAAAGCAAAATCTCCTTCGTTTGAATTAAATTAGATTAAACTACTTTAAGAGACTCCAAGACACGAGCAATGAGGCATAAGCCAATCTCACCAGGTTTTGCTCTAAAATCCGACAATATTATCCAAGCCAACTCACATCAATATATTGGAGTAGTCTCCGTGTTTTATTTCTTCTCTCATCGATAACCGAACAAACGTAGGGTAAGCGATCTCGACCTTTGTTTCATCGACGGGTAATGCACTTGAAAAATACTTAATATAAAATAAATAGAATAGTCACAAAGGAACAGTGAATATTAGCGAGAGTAAGCTCAATGTCACAGTGATGGTTGTTATTGAAATAACTTAACCTCCTTTCGCTGTTTAATACGATAATCGTTCAGCGGATGTCCTCTATAGTTGTAACACGGTGATGGTCAGGACGAAGTGGAAAAAGGCCAACGACACAGAGAGAAGAAACGGAACAGGGCGGGGGAGTTGTTGCAGTTTACTGACTGCACAACTGTACTTTCTTCAGAGAATCCTAGGCGACAAATTTTCTTGGGAAGACCTATTCAAATATATTGACAAACGCAAATGTTCTCCTCACAGCCAAACTGTATACACTTTATGCGCCTTCCACATTTGTGTTCTGAAACAAATAAGCAAAGCATAAGCATTGAAGTGACTATGCTGGCAAAGGACCTGGACTAACAAGTCAATGGTCGTTGGTTCGAATCTCAAGTTCAATAAAGACGGTAGCCTGAGATAGCTAGCGCTTTCAAGACTTTAGTCTTAGAATTCAATTCTCTGACTAAATTAGTTATCTTACTCCGCGTACTCACCGGCCTTCTGATAACCATTTGTTCCGATCGATGCAGTGCTAAAATGAATCGATCGCTGGATCGCTGCCAAATATTTTGATTAATATACATTGTATGAATTTTTCGCAATAAATGCTTTTTTCTAGTGCCAAGGTGATCGAAATACATGCAAGCACCCTATTGGTAATAATAAGAGTAATAATAATGATATTTGTCTATCTTTTTTGGGTGTAGAAAAAACATTTCACGCTTCTTTCTCATGCATTTGCTTTATTCGCATATGTAACGATGTTCGACCGTGCAGTAATTTTGTTTGTAATTGTTATAAACTCTTTTGCAAGCGTCATCCATAAAGGTTGGTATTTTTGTGGACCGATTGGCACTTATTGAGAACTGTGCTCCGGGTCTAATCAAAAGTGATGTGATCTCTGTTTATGAAAAAATGTATTCATAACACGCTTGTTTCTTGTTTGCTAAGCTTTTATATTTTTTCAACATGACGTTTAGTATAAAGGAAGCGTAGAAATGCTGAAAGTTTATTTATTTATTTTTTTTTTTTATTTAGGTTATAAACACATTTTATTTACATGAAATCTATTTATTCCTTCAAGCATAAAATCTCTAAATAAACAAATAAATAAATTCTATGCCTACGCATAAAACTTGTTAAGCGTCATTAACAAGAGTGCATTATTATCTATTGGAAAACAGAAAATTTGCGACCATCACTTTAATCCATAAAGTTAAATGTTGTATAACGTTATTGAATGCTAAAAAAAACAAAAGTGAAATGACAACATTACGAGTTAAAGACGAATAGCTCTTCTCTTGCCCACCGAGGAGAACGTGTTTATAGTTGGAAACGGATACAAAATTGATTTTGCTTTAGTATGCATGTATTTTATGGAATCGATTGAAAAAAATTTCGAATTTATTGTTAAGACTTTCATTCACGGGTCCCAGTCTTCTTTACCTATTACCTTATCTGACCATAACCTTGTCTACGACTCTAGACCTTGACTTGGTTGGTTACCATAAAAACGTAGTAAAGCTAACCAATGCCGGACGTACGTAGGTAGATTCAAAACCTTATTCTATCAGCATGCCGTTGTTTCGCTGATCGTGCTGAAAACCTCCTGCATGGCTTACACGAGACAGACTCATAGACATATAAACAGCCATGGCATGAATCTGCTCGTCTCCCTTGTGACCATTATCAGGCTTGGAGGTGTAGAAGACTCTATTGAGCGATTATCGTTAATGCATCATTGTTTTGTTTTAAAAAAAGAAATTAACTGTGTTTAGGAATTGGGAAAATGTAACTATGACGTCAACACGACTGTCAGCTTTAAGTCGAGAAAATATTTTTTTTAGGATCTCCGATGTATATACATACTACCCATCATTACTTTTTCTTTTTTTCATTAAAAATTTTCCTAACTGTTCTTCTTACTAAACTTTACTTTAATAGTTAATTCTGATATAAATCCTTGATCTGATTACATCTGCAAACTTTTCCTTATGCAATCATCAATACGAAATATTAATTGACCCATATACCCGTATCAGTTTATTATTTTTTTCATTTTTTTCAATTTTCAGTCAATTTTCGTAAAAAGTTTCATTTTCAGCAATAATCGCACATTAATTGACTGACCGTTAGTGTTAGTGGGAAAAAGTTTTATCATAATGATGATTCCGCAAGTAATGTATTTGAGAAGAACTTTAACTTTGAACTGCTGGTGGTTATTTGATTAGGGAACGCAACGTGCCGCAATGCGTTGTCCGTAATGGTCGCATTAAAATTCACGTTTACAACAGTCATTATATTGTAGTTGTTGAGGTTTTCCCGGGGTATACTATGAAAAAGAAAAACCACACGTATATTATGTCGTATATATATATATATATATATATATAGGGAGGTATAAAAACATATATATAAGCGCGCACGCTTAACTTATGTAGATAAAAATATTAGGTTGTTGGCAAAATTCTAGAGTCGATTGAAATTTTTATAACAGAAATGCTGTCTTTGCGCCGTATCATACCTATGAGCTTTAAAGCCGAATATGTAGCCGAATATGTTCGATATAAAACGAATATTATAAGAACATTTTGAACATATCTCGATAGATAAGCTGTAGAAGTATTTTTGACAAGCAGCCCATTAAAAATCAAAAAGGATGGCTTTGATTGAACCTCAAAAAGTATGAGACAAGTACTTGTAGGTTGCAGATTCATTGGGAAGACACTTAGTTTTCTTTGCAATTGAAAGAAAGTTGTTTGAAGCTTGCAATAGACTGTGCTTAGAGAGAGAATCAACTGCATTACGCATTATTAACTCCATATGGAAGTTTCGGTCTGCAGGACTTGGCAACTAACTCTCCATTGTTATGTTACTGTTCACTAAGATATCATAGATATATTCAAGAATTTTTCTCAAATAAATTTTGAGCATTTTCATTAGAATTAAGAGAAGAGAAATCTTAGGTGAAATATACGAATAATGGATATTATACTTTTTACCCCGCAGCCCTTTTACTAACAGTATGTTAAGCGTGTGAAGATGTATGTCTAGCACGACTTGAGTTAAGTTCGACTCTTATTATCTAGTCTGTCTCTCTATCTTTAAAATTCGAGATATTTTGATAAAATTTGGTAAACTGCAACGCTTTGGCACAGGAATGAACGCTAATGAAAACAACTCGGTCACATCGTTTTTGCAACAACTCCATATGGATAAGACGCCGAAACGAATACGATGTTTAATATTTCCAGCAAGAACTCTTAAGAAATGACATATCGCTTTACTAAGTGAATATACGAAGTTAAGATTGCAGCCCTCGCCGCACAGCACCTCCTCGCAAAAAGTTATACTATTTTTTATTTTATGATGAAAGGTGGCTCAAGATGATTATTTGACATAAACGTATATAGTCTCTCGATCCTTCCCTATACAAAAGTTTTCATGAATAGTAAGCCTTGCTTTATATAGCGACAAATTAATTGGTTGTTTCGATGTCATTGTCATATTATTATTAAATGTTATTTTGAGGAAAATAGGTGAAGAGCTTGCATTAAGCGAGATAGTGCAAGATATTTAATAGTCAGCCTAGGCCTTAGCTCGCTTGTCAATATAAAATCAATTCAAATCGTTCTAAAAATTACATATAATATATTTTTTTTATCCAACCTAATATATGTCTAGAAACGCAGTTGCATAGGTGTGACAGTTAATAACGCGGTCTCGGATATCTACAAAAGAAAATTGTTGAATGAAATATCGAAAGGAATAGATTTTCTTAGCTACGCATTTATCTTACCCCTTTTAAAACAAGGAAGAACATTATAGTCATATAGGCAAGGACAACCATTGGATACCTTACACCACTATGCCTAATACAATATCACACCAAAAATTACACATTGTTTACATGAAAAGACATACTTTCCACGAAAGCCCGCATATTGGAATACGCCCGAAAAATCACATGGGTCGGTTCAAATTTTGCAAACTTTCCAAAAATTTTATTAATCTTCGGTTTCCATCATAGAAAACTAGAACTATACCTTCCCCCCATATAAGGACTTGCTTTTCATGTTAAACCCGATATATGTTAGGGTCTAAAAAATAGGATTGGACTATTTTTTTTTTTAATTGCTACTGTGGACTAATTTTCATCGCAAAAACAAAGAATAATAATAAAAATGAAACCTTCTTCTGAAGGGCTTACTATTCATAACAAATTTCATGAGTCCAAAAAATAGATCCATTGATTCAAGTTTGGTCCGCTTAATTTTTATGTCAAATTCTTATCACGAACAAATTTTCGTCATAAAACATTAACATATAAGAACTCGCATTTTCAGAGTCCTTATACGCGTCCTTATATACAAAATATATATGAGTCCTTATATACAAAAAATAGACCTACGTGGTCCAAATTCGGTAACGCAAATTTCTTTGTCAGTGTGCTGTTATGAACTTACTTTCACCATGAAATATTAAAAATTTTATTTCTTTGTCATCGAGATTCAGTTTTCGAAGGAAAGGTTATATGAGAGAGGGCTCATATAATTACCCCAGCTGAACCAAATTTTTCATACCAATTTAGAATGTCAAAGCACGTAATAGTTTTGAAAATATGAAATTTTTTTTCATATAAGGACTTATCAAAATAAAACGTCGTATGGGAAGTTGTCGGTAAAGTGCACCGATCCGAACCATTTTGAGTTGCCCTTAAGTGTACCGGATTTCGTCGAAATATCGCAAAAAATGCGACAGATTAAACACAAAAGAAGCTTGGACAGACAGAACAATGAACAGAGAGACTTCGGTAGAAAAATGGTTGTGAATCGATCAGGCAATAAAAGATGATTTCATGTTAAGCCCTTCTGCGTGTGTCATATGTCGAACTCAAAAACTCAATTTTCCCTGCACCATAATTGCTATAAGGTGTAATAAGATGGTCTTTCAAACATACCCTGCCCAACTCTGCAGTGCATGTTCATTGCCAATTGCGGCTTTCTTTTATACTTTGAGACGTATTTCAAAGATCTTGCTAGATCTTTTACTTTTAAATAATTTCTGGACCTGCACTTAGATTCCGTCTATGATTCCTGCTATGATTGCTTCTTGACCTTGTGGACATATATATCTTTAAATGCAAAAAAGGTTCTAGCCTCATCGATTGTGTTTAGTAAGCTTCGCAATTTTTTCATTTGAAGATGTGTGTGTTAGACAACCTATGGAAATTATTCAAATTTTTCATCGAAATAATTGTTTGCATATTTAATGAATTTTTGTAAGAAAATCGCCTTCTGAAATTGGACTTTCTGCCATCTCAATGCTTCAGTGATTAAGTAAAATTGACTTTTTCGGCCTGTAGTCAATCAACACCTTATTCAATATGAGACGGCTTCGCATTCACCGCTATCTGTATGTCTCTTTCAAAAGAACGTAGAACATAGCTAGTACATCTTATCTCAAAACCTATTTTAAGCACAAAACCTAAAGAGAAACGATCACTGTTTTCCACATTAGGCTTTGTGCGGCATATAAGAAATAAATCCAAATTCCAAAATATTCACTGTGACACCTAATACAGGCCGTCTTCGTATGAGTATGGAAAAGCTATAGAATTGTGGAAAGCACGCACCGTCTACTTAACATAAGTATGAACGGATTTTCATGTTATTATTTTGGGTAGAAAAGTTCCATAAGTTTTCCCTAATATTTACTGACACACGTACATATGTTTATATATCTATGTACTTGTGAATAAACGAATATTTTATTCGGGAAATGCGAAGTATTTTTTGAGGAGTTAAGTATATTCATTGTCAATATTTTCATATTGAAGTTTTTCATTTTTTTTTTTTTTTCGTATTTTTGTGTGAATGTAATGAAGGCACGCACTAAATATCCCTAGAGTTGACAATGATTATAAACACGCACGCATGCCGGCGCATATATTCGTACATGAAATGAATTCATCGCACACATAAGGACATACATATATATATATATATATACACATATATATATATATATAGATATATATATATAGAGAGAGAGAGAGAGAACAAATCTAACTCGGCATTACATTTGTAACAATTTATAATTCTTAACGCGTTCTCGGTTATTTTTTTCCAATTCCGGCTTCTTTTTTTTTTTTTTTCAAAATATATGAGAATGTACGTGGGTGTGACGTCAACTTAACGCATATTAAAAGCTAACACATCCTTCTTCTGCTCCCCTACCTGTGGCATAGGCATTCGTGTGTGTGAGCGAGTACTAAACATTAAAAGCACATGTGTTGAGTTGCCAGTCAACGCTATAACCCACGTAGTCTATGTGGGTTTACAGTCGAATTTGTTATTGCATATTTCTATAGCAACGTATGTACGCATAGATGTATGTGCGAATTGTAACAACATTGACAGAAATTTCACAATATTTTTCATTGTTGATTAACTACAAACGATTTTTGTCTGGTTTTCTGTGGTGTTATTGCAGAATTTTTTTTTTTGGGTTTTTCTTGTATCCATCACGGTGAGTATACTAGATTTGCGAGATGTTTGTAACACGTAAAGCTATGCATCAAGTAATCTATAAAGTACAAATATCCTTGACAAGCGTGAATAGCGATGCAAATTTAGCCATATCTGCGTTTTTGATTGCCCCGCCCGTGTATATCAAATTTTCTTTAGAGCAAACTTGACCTTGGACTTTTGCTACTTTTAATATCTTGAGTTGAAAAATCAATCTCATACATCTGCGCACAGTCAACAAAAATTAATGATTGCTTTCTCTGTCCAAAGCTATGACTTCAAAATTGTTGAGCTTAGAATCTGAACTTAAATTGGCTTAGTCCATCTCTGTTCAACATACCAAAAAAAAAAAAAGAAAAAAAAAAGGAATCTGAACTTTTAAGCTGAGTATGGCATTTTTAAATATCAATAATCAATTAAAGCGGATCCAAGCGTGCACCACCGGAATCGGAAGTACCAGAAAATAACATATATAAAGCGCAGCTAAAGCGTGCAAGCAAATAATCTAACACGAGTCACGGCATTTACATTAGCAGTGGCTGGTATTAGTACATAACGAGCCTGGTTTCAAGTTTGTTTACCTACAGCTACAACTGAATAACAAAAATAACAAAACTATTTTTAACGCCTTATGAGTGGCTTTGCATTTAATGAGCAAATACACAATAATGCTGGTACGATTAATAGATTCGACTCGAACTGAATACATCACAATCTTTGTTGTTTATTTTTTTCAATTTTTTTATATAAAAATCATTTTTTCTACATTCTTGCCGCGTGTTGTTTACTGTCAGTGCTTGTTAAATACATTTTTTTTTTTTAATCTAAAATGAATTTTTAAAATCTATTTCTATCGTAGATTTTTTATACCATAAACTACTTGCGGCGGTAAGGTATGCTGACATGTTAAAGATATATGTAACAGCCAGAAGACTTTTTTAGTATTTCAACTGATTCGGGTATCACTTTCTCAAGTCTGTCATTTTGGATCGGCTATCCGTGTATCTTTCCGATGTCCATCTAACATAGGCTGTATTTTTCGAAATGTTTTGAACGCAACTTCGTACACTGACATATTTTGCCTCGCTGACGAGCCTTGTAAGAAATGCATTGAATACAAACGTTTCTCCTTTAACACCTTAAAAAGCGCCTTTAAATAAAAACGATTTCTAAATTTTTCAATAAAAATCTATGAAAACCAAACTCAGTGACTGTGAGACCACAGTTTGCAACGCCTTTTTTATAAATTCTCTGCCAAAAAAGTAATCTTTATATGCCCAAAAAAATTAAATTTGTATTTGTTTCTCCACAATTTGAACCACTTTGTTCCAGTTAGAAAAAGTCTTTATTCATCTTTTCCATCTGTACGTGTGACGGCATCACAATTGGAAAGAAGTGAGGAAAAGGAAAGAATATTGGAAGGTAGTGGCCGCAAGTTATGTGCAACCAGGTATAAATTTTAATATTTTCTGATGAAAATTGGTGAAAAGTAAGAAAATCTTCAGCAGAAAATTGAACTTAATCAGATTACGTTTTGCGATCCCTATGTTCTTCGCCCAAGTTCTCATGAAGAATGACCATTCATACAGCCACAAGGTGTAGCCCTTGATAATTTATAATTAGGACAATTGAAGAACTGCTTTAAACGACATGGCGTAGTTTATTTAATAGTCGGCTTGGATTGACTACAATGTTTTAACTTGTTTTATTGTTGTTATATTAACGGTTTAAATTTTTACACTTGCATTTTATAAAGCAATTTATTAAACGAGTTTGAAAATTATTTAAAATACATTTCCATCAAACAATTTGTAAACAAAACAATTAAGAAAATTCAAGCGAATTTTAGGATCCTACTAGGAACTACCAAATAAAACATTATGATTTTATGGGATCTAAATCTTAATTTATTCCTTATTGAACTTATAGCCGAGTACTATAAAATTTGATTCCCTTTATTAGAAAATATGCCAACATTTTCTTAAAAGGCTTAGATGGTTCTTACGTAATTTTTTGGAATATTGAGACCTTTGGTGACGGATGCCGACAGGCACTGAGTACATTACAGCGGCTGATGCTATTGGCTATTGGGAAAAGGTTAACGACCAATCATGCAAACATATAAATTTGATCTGCAGGATCCAACTATGAATTCATAATCTATCCCAGTTATTTGAAGTTTTTATAATGTTCACAAAGAGGAATAAACGAAAGCAGAGGCGGACAAAAATCGGTTTAATATCCCAAGATAGCCATAAATTTATCTACTTGTACTTCCGAGTTTGTCAATATGCCTCTGAAGGTTGCAAACGCATTGAATAGCAGCTTGTACTTATAAAAATGTATCTATAGTAAAATGAAAATTCTTTGCACCTACCGAAGAAAGCAGCTTGACTGCTATATAAATAAATTTTGAATATATTTCGCATATATAAATGAAATATGTACATTTTCCCATAAATTTGAAAGCATACCAAACCCAAATCCAATAGGAATCGTATCTTCCACGTATCTCTCGCGATGACAAATTCAATTTCCGTGAAGAAATCTCCGCACAAGCTACTAGCATACTTTCAGTTCCTTGTTGCTTCTCAGATCCATAAGTATCTATTTGTGCTAACCACTTAGTGCTGTGGACCTCTATAGTAGCGAAGAGAAGGTTTAAAAGGAACTATATGTCCGAAACACTCCCTAGTTTCTTCATAGGAAGTCTTCCTATGACGGAAAAACAAATTCTTTGCACAAAGTGTTTGTGAGAATTGGGCTGAGCTGGATCCATATACACCTGAGTTTCTCTAAAAATTCGTTCCTAAAAAATTCGTGTAAAAAAGATATTGGCTAAATGAAAAAAATAGTAGATTGGTTCAAATAAACAGTATTAAAAAATTCTTGTTAGAATTTACGTAAGAGTTTACTTCGTACTTACACATTTTAATACATTAAATGCATTATAGAAAATAAATTATACTTTAAAAAACCAAACTAAATTGCGTAAAAAATACATTACATCTTTCCCCTACGCATAATTCAGGGAATCCCACTCCTACAGGCATATAATCGACATAAGGAAATTGTGAAAAATTTAACGCGAACTTGTGAGGAGTGAGAATGAAAAAATGAAATAAATCGTCAAGAAAGTTCATTAAAAAATTTATTAAAAAAATCATGGAATATTGAAAATCGTGTTAAAACAAGACAATTCGTGTAAAAAGAGAATTAGGTGTATGCAGATTCCAAACAACAGCGTCGTGATTAACCGATGCCTGATCGTAAAAGGTGGGATTCAACATAACTCTTCTTACTGTGTTCTGAAATAAAAATGGGATTGTGAATATCGGCTCTATATGAAATGGAGTAAATGCGTTAACGAATAAAAAATAAAATCCTATATAAATGTTCTTGAGATTGTCCATGACTGTAAGAACAAATATCTTCAAGTTATAAAATTATTGTTGCAATTGGAAAACAATTCGGATTAAATAAACGTCCGATTTAAAGCAATTTCATTGATTTTATTAGATGATTTCCCCTGAAATCTTATTCCATTACAGTCAAATCCTTAAGCAAGTTATTTCTGTTGATGAACACATAAGTTTTGTTTGTATATAGATATGACGAGTAATGGAAAAAATGATGAATTAAAAAATGGAAAAAAATTAATAGCCGTTTGAAGGGTCTTACAGATACATATATACATTTACTTTCCATATGAAGCATTTCCATATAATCAGCTCGTGTCTACCGTTTGTTACTAATACCTTCACTTCGTCTTTTTTCATGAACCAAATGCCAATGCTTCATTAATTTGTCGTAGAAGCAGAGAGTTGAGCTTCCTCTTTTCTGATCTACATATATTAAGGCACAACAGAAGCCTTATTTCGGCTGGACCCTGACCGAACTAAAGCCAGCCAGATGCCTTAAATGCAGCATTTGGATTTCCATCTGCTTGCACTTTGATAAACACTGAGCCATGCCTTCCTTGCAAATAAGTGAAACTTGTACTGTGTAAGGTCCAAGATCCGGGTTACCTATACCTGAAATTTTAGTGAAATTTGAACGCATCATGCACTTTCTGTGAAGCAACCAATTTCAATGGGCAGAAATAATTGGCGAACTTATTAGTGATCGTTTGAAACAAGGGAGTTTTTTATTATTAATAGGTTTCCTACCAAACAATTTCGAGAGAAGCAAAACGATTTCATTCCGACGCACTCACCAGTTATTTAACTTTTATTCTTGTTTCCGTCGGTCTCGATAGTTTCATTGCTTGCACGACTTACGCCCTAATAAACTTTTGAAAGGAGAAAGCATGGTAACCGTACGTAAGGGGATATATGAAAAATCGGGGTATATGAGGTACAGTAAAATATTTTCATACATTTCTTCTTCTTATTGATCATAAAAAAAACTTTTTTTATAGAAATATTTTTGAATCATAAAATTTACTGCACATTTTTGCTGTTTATTAAAAAGTTACTCAATAAAAAGAAATAAAAAATTCTTCGAAAAATGATTGCCTTTTTAAACTGTTACTGTTTTATATGTAACTAATATCGCTTGAAAAGCTTGTCCTAACAAAAGCAGCAGAATGCTCTTTTGATTGCGTGCAATTCAAGTCACTCTTATCAAAGACCATAAATTCAAATTACCATCAAAAGCAACATAACTTTGAAGGTTTTACATAAGTAAAGTGCTTTCCCTCTAAGCTCTGAAATCATTTACTTACCTTTTCCCCCCTTCTGCTCGCTGTTTATGTCCCATTCGTCTTTGTTATCAAATAAGTTACACAAGTGTTACATTTCGTTTGTGTACAGTGCTCAAGGAAACCGTTCCCCTCAAAGCAACGACTCTTAATGACCACTAAAAAATTTTCACAAACACTGATATCTTAGTTCTTTCTCTATCGCTTTGTATTTATATTCCATTTTTTTAAGCGGACCCGGGATGGAGCGCGTAAAAACAAAGCATACTAATACAATGTGGTGCTTGAAGGAGAACAAACGTTAAGGGAGGGTCATCAATACAGACAATAATATCATTATCGTGGTCGGAGTCGTTGTTGTTGTTTCTTTATATTGTAGTTTAATAAAACGCTCTACGTAAATTAGTGAAAAAAATCTAAGAGAGGGTGGTCCGATTTAAAGGAGACGGCATTGTTTTGGTCTTTTTTTGTCCTTTCTTGCGATATTTTCATTGTTGTCTCAAATCTCATTGAAACTTCTATTCATAAGCATCTAAAACACTTGTATTTGATTTTATAGAAAACGAAAAAAAAAGAATTATGGAAAATTGATTTTTTATGCAAAGTTTTTTCTCCCAAATATTTTATCAAAAAAAAAAACAAAAAAAACATTTTTTATTACAACTTTTTCTATAGAGAGTAATCAATAAAAAAAACCGATAAAACTTAGCAAAATGCACAAACAAGAAAAACATTCTCCTAAAGGCATAAATCATTTTTGCTCCTTTGGCTCGTTTTTAAAACTGGGTCAAAGAAAAGTTAACCAAATTTTTGACAGACTCAGAAAATTTTATATCTCAAAGTTTCTTTCCCCAGGAAAATGGAAAGAGATTTTTTCTTTCACCCTTTAAATGTGACGCAATGACCAAAAAAACGAAAATACATTATCAACTTTGAAGCCTGTCATAGGCTTTCGTTGAAACTTGCACTCATTAATCGTGGCTTTTATTGTTACGGGGCACAGTATGAATTGCAAAAAATAAATTTCAACATTTTACAAAATTAATGGCACACAAGGTTTCCTGTCCCTAAGCTCTATTATAAAGGGTGTGCCACAATTTAGGCAAGATTTGACTGTGCCACCATTTGCGGAGTAGACTGTTGGCAATCCTAAAAAAAAACAGTTTGACAGCTGATAGATTCGGGTTAGTAAATATGGAGCCTTATACGAGCGGACAGCGCGTTGTCGTTGTTGAGCAATAATTCGAAAATAATGAAAGTTTGGCGGCCACAGTTCGCAAGTTTCGCACGAAATATAAATCAATAAGGCAAGCCATAAGTCGAGTTTTATGCAGCTATTAATTTAAAGGGTTTTATTTTACGAGAATGTGTCGAACTGTTTCCTTTCCACATAGTGCGTAGATAGCATAGGATAGGTGAAGAAAAGCCGATTTAGGTGAGGACGGCCATTTCACCGCGCGACATCCCCGTGTTTCACGAAAGGTGATAATTTGAATCTCGAGCTAAAGCAAGATATAACTCCCTTTCTAAAGGAGGGAAGACGCATATTCATTTCCTGATGGAAGGCTTACCAATATCTTGTTGAAGGCGATTCTTTCAACAAATAATTTTAATTTGAGAGCCGAACTTTCCAGTGGAAGAAGCATTATAGTTTTTCTTCCTTTAGGCATCGTACTTTCCCCACGTACTTTCTTTTTTAAGATACTTCTTCGAATTCAAGGTCGCAATAGCCATTCCCTATTAAGTGCATACCTCAATTTTACGAAGATTTTTGGTAAAACTAAAGATTTATTAAAAAGAGGTCAAGAATACCATTTCTATTTCCAACCTTTTGGTAGAACTTTCACGCGGAAAGGGTGATTCGTCCAATGAGGTTATGCATTACCGTATCAATATTGGATGTGATTGTGCGAATTATCGTAAGATCGGTAAAACGTTGTCGGTAGATGAGACAACTGGTAAACAAAGCGAGCAACGTTTCCTTGGGAATAAAATTATATACATGCTATGCTTATATATTTACTCCATTGAAATCGAACCTTAACAAGAGTCGAGGTTATAATCGAGAATGCATTCTAAAAAAGCTTTGCAAAGGTCGGACGTAGCGAGCTTTGAGGTGGTATTGTTGGATCCTCAAAGGATACACATCGGGCTGGATTTTCAGGCGCCACGTATTAGTGTGAATCTTTAGACGGCATACATAATATTGAGCGTTCAATTTCTGCGCATCGCGGTGGACCTTCACACGGTACTTATTTTGCGGAACATTGGAGCGGTAGGGAGAAGAGGAACTGAACAAATAGGTGAACTGGACTCTTATGCGCTACGTATCGAAGGACTTGACCTCCAAACAGTACCTAACGAGTTGCAACTTCAGACGGCACGTAACCATCTATACGTATTGCGAAAAATGTATTAAACTTTGGATGGGGCATCTCCATCTCCGGGCGGTACATATTAGAGGGGATCTTCGGGCCCACATTTTTGGACTGGGGTTAGAGTGGATTTGTGGATGGTACGCACGGAACTATACTGGGCAATCAACGCTTGGCTTTTGAGTCTTAAAATAAATTTAGCATTTTACAGTTCAGTCTCTTTGACGGACTTTTTTGAGAAAACTAACCCATTTGGCACAACGTTAATGGTACGTAACGTGTAGAGTAAATATCTTTGGGTTAGACTGCATTCTCGGGCGGTATTTCTTAGATGATACAAAGGCCAATGATAGAGTGGATCTTCGTGTGGTACGTGCCGGATTGGACGGTCGGGCAGCAGCAATTTTTAGGAAAATAGTATTGATTCTAAGCCAGGCAGTCACCAATAGAAGAAAGTTTGGAAATACTGAAATTTCAACATAATTAATAAAGTTGCGGACTATAGACGCCATCTGCACCCAAATATTTTGGATTGCAATAGCAACTAGAAAATCAGTGATAACTGTTAACATCGTTCTCCGCGGCAATCTCGTAAAATAATTTGGGAACAGTTTTACAAAAAAAAAAAAAAAAATGCTTTTTGTATCTTTTTTTTTATTCTTTTAAGCAGAGATTATTTTTCGTAAACATCATCGCCGAGGACATAGTTATTATCTGAGACTACTGTGATACGGGATTCTGTGCACAGATAGCATAGCAAATATTACGAAAGCTTCGCTTTCCATGCGATAGTATAATGCTTTGCATTCGCAATACTCGATACTCAAAATTTGCAAATTGCCTTTGCATGTTCTATTGTCAAAAGTTATCTATACTCACCAGCACAGATATAACGGGTACTCGCATACTCCGGGCAATCTATAGATATGTGCTTTTGACGTGGCAATAAAAACTTGTCAATGTTTTATTCGGCCTTTTCACTACACGTACGGACGTACGTACGTACATACGTCAAGTATTTTGTCACAATAAATATGAATTTGATGCCGACTAAACAATCAACCGGCATACAGTTACAATTGCATAAAAAAAATGAAAAAAACAACATAAACATGGACGCAATGAATATATATGCTAGCATCGAAACCGATGAAGCATTTAGCCAAACAATGCTACACAATACTAATAAAAAAAGGAAAAAAAAATATCATCAGATATTTTGTTCAGGACATAGGACATAAATGCTGAGCTTAGGCAAAGATAAAGGTATATCTCACTAAACCAATACACAGACAAACACTAGACTCGTTATCGTCGTCAGCGACAACGACTCGAATACTTTAATACAACATTTATGAATTTCGTGATATTTCACTGGCAATTCTCGACTGTAAGGCTATGAATACATCAATTTTAAATTTGTGCAGCGCAGAACAACATACTTGCAGGGGTTTGCCAAAACGACAGTAAAAAAAACTATAAGGAAATGTTGATAAATTTTCTGTAAAGAATTAAAGAGAACTTTGAACTTTAAAGCCTTTAGGCGGACAACAATTTCTTTTTTTTTGCTATTATATAAGCGATGTGATGACGTTAAATTATTAACTCAATATAACTTTTGTAGAAAAAGTTTTTACATCCCGTGACTGTTTATTATTTTCAAAGCGGGCAACTTTTCAAAACTTGGAAAAGCTCATCAGATATCTTTGAATATTGTAATGTTGTTTTCATTCGCGATGGTTTATACCCGCAAGTTTTCTTTTCCATTAAAAAGCATTTTTGAATTTTTTTTTTTTTTTGTAACTTCAGAATTCATTTGAGTTTATAGTAAGTAGGTGGTCACTTCTTCCGCCTTAATTTCTTGTTTATTTCTTCTGTGCAGACGTATTTCGATAAATGTTATAAAAGTCGTTGATCTTATTGTGATTGTGTATGCTTGCATACGCATGTATGTATGTTTGTGTGTGTATATGTATGCTTGTTTGTTTGTGCATTATCGCTACCCATATACAAAGGAGATTATCTTTCATTTATTTCCGCCGTCTGCCTTCTCTTTGTTCGATTGCTGCCTGTTTGGCTGCCTCAAGAATTTCTTATTATTGTTGTTGTTATTATTGCTACCATTTTCTTTAGCAGTGCAATGACACAATTGTTATGATGTCCTGTCCACCCATATGATAGTAGAATATTTATGGACCGATACACATTGCCGCGTACTATTGCCTTTAAAATATTATGCTATTTTGGGCGTGTGCGTATGTTTGTGTTTGTCTATAAGTGCCTACTACAATAGCCTTTGCCAAATTGCGATGATAACATTTTACCATTTGCCAACATTAAAGGGGTTATTGACTAATTTTTACGACAGCAGTAAAGTTAGCTTAGAAAAATCAGTTTTTATACCCTACACTACCTGGGGTGTAATCTTTGGCATATGTACATAACACCCAAAACGACATCACATACAGACATATTTTTTATATATATGTGCATATACATAGGTGCAATCACAACAAAACAACGAAATTTCTTCGCCTCTTAACCTTTTAGTCGATTTAACGATAAAATTCAGCAAACCTTAGAAAGCTATGCTTGAGTAGATCCGCCTGAGTGGCCGAGGCAAGAGTCTCGACTAGAAACTCAATAGTCGTGGGTCAACCCTCAAGTGCGGTAGAGTTTTTAATAAAAAGCCGAAAGCCTTAGATGTTAGTGCTTTAAGACTTTAGTCTTAGGACTTTTATTCTCTGGCCAAATTTATAATAATAATAATAATAATAATAATAATATGCTTGAGTAGCAGTCTAAAAGCTAAGAAAACTTTTAGCAGAAAGACTAACTTCGTTTATCTCTGGCTACTGGGCATTATATATTCCCCAATAAAATAAATTTGCTGCGCGCTAAAGAAAAATGGAAACCCTTGCGATCATTTACTGCTCGTGCTGGCTTTCAAAGACAGGATTGCTCAACAATTATTAAGATATATAAAATTTTAAAGTACAAGTCCCTTGGTCTTTACAACAAGCATAATTCTCTGGATTCAGCGTAATTCAATATATCGTTACTTAGAGAAGAGCTACAGTGCTTCGCTTATTTTCTACTCTACCAACATCTAAATGATCTAATGACCAAAACTAATTTTTATTATCTCGAATATCATTCTTCGCTATTGCTTACAAGATTCCATTGAATTCTTTACGAAAAAGACCGAGATGAGAGTTGTGCTCGCACTCCTCTTCGCCTTAAGCTGAACCATCCTCAAATGCAAGCAATAGATTTCATTCTTGACCTGATTAAATACTCTGTTGCAACTGCTACTCCACCTTAGCACAAGTTAACCCTTAACTTATATAATAACTGTTATTAGTTATTTATCTCGATCGCTGCTATCTACTAAGTGTTCTACTACAATCTTTTGCTTTTGTTTTGTTTCAGATGATCCTAATGAAAATATCGGTAATCAAGAGAACTCTGATGAAAGTGATGAAGAAGAAAACGAAGAACTTGAAGGTACGGAATACAAATATAAAATACATCAAAGGACTGATAATTGCATTAACATGAATTTTTTTTAGCCGAAAGCATGGTAGAAAAACCTTTCAAGTTCGACGACTTTGCCAAAAGGTACGTTATCAGAAAATTACTAATCCTTGCACATTTACAAATGCCCTCTTCCGGGCCTTATTGTGCAACAATGTGCACCAAAAAGACTATAAATTAGAGCAGTGCAAAATTCTACATTGTATTTCACCCATCAGTTCGTTGGCATTTGTTCGAAAATTGTTAAATTGTAAGAGTGTTCACACATATACACATTCTGAGTTTACATTTGCTGAATTAAGATGAATGTTACACAATCAGACACTCGTCTAGAATAATTAAAATAATTGAGAAAATGAGATTCGGGTGTGAACGAATTTTTTATACCCACTAGAGAAGAAGAGAAAATACTAAATTCTAACACTTATAATAATGAACGGGTGTGGCTGATATTTTCCAAGTCGAAATTTTTATTATATGTCTATTGTCACTTATGAGTAATGGGCCAAAAACCCAGAACGCGGAGGTGAGCTCAGTTTATGGTTACAACGTTGGCGTGCCCTTTAACCGACTCGGCTCATTTTCAATACAAAGTTGTGTGGAAGAACTGCCAATGTTTTCGCTAAATTTGAAGTCGATATTTTCACTTTTGCGAACGGGAGAATCTTTGCCACTGTTATTGCACGAATGAACAGATGTACAGCGGTATATGTTTAGGCGAATTTCGAATTCGACATTTTGTAGTGTCTTCACAATACTTTTCCTTATTATACCCATCATCAAAGGATGACGAGTATATTCACGTTGTCAACTTGTTTGCCACATCCCGAAGGTAATTCCAGAGACCCTAAAGAAGAGACTCAAATGGACGGACGTGTACAAATTATTAAATAAATGTTTATTGTATTTTTTGGAACAGCGTGCAACGCAACAATCATTTGCTAAAATGAAAGAACAATTTGAAACTTTTTATTAGAAATTTTGCTAAATATTCTCATTAACTAAGAGTTAATTTAAATTAATTTATGCCATAAAAATTGGTCTGACAATAAAAGCTGGAAAAGCAGTAAATCCCTTTCATTTAAAGCAAAGAGACAAAAGTTTTTACATTTCTTTTACCACTAATTAAGAGAAAGTTAGCATTAAAGCAAACACTTTTCTTCTTTTCTTTTATTAAAGCAGGTTATCAAAGGGTAAAGAAAACTGTCAAAGGAACTTGAATGGTTTTACGCGCAAGAAAACAAAAAAAAAAAAAATATATATATATATATATAAAAAAAAGAGTGTATAGGTATAAAAAGGAAAACAGAGAGAGTTTTAAAAGTATGACTCGTAAAAATTTCTAATGGGTTAACATAAACGATTCGAAAACAAAAAAAGAAAAGAATGAAAGGAAAAGAAAATTACAAACGACTAAAACAATAATATGAGCCTTACAGCGACTCTTAGATACTCAACATGCTAAGCTATTCAAGGCGAAAGCCTCAGTTACTCGACCGGGTTGTTTAAAAAATTAATACCAATTAATGGCGCAAAGATAAAGTTGCTTACTCATCGCAGATGTGTTTGCAAATAAACTACGACTCGTCCATTCTTCACTTAAGCTCTAAAAAGTCCTCGTTAATGTTTGTAGAACATTTCAAAACAATAACAACTATTAACTGTCAATTATAGGTTTCTTTTAATTGTAGAAATGCTTAAGGGCGAGTCGTGGCCATTTTCAGCATGCAAAGCATGGAGCTGAGTTGAATTTATAAAATCCGAAGATATATTCAACGGAATTTTGAAGAGCGAATTACGTAACACTTCTGCACTTGCTTTTCTTGTCTTTGCGTCCTTCTATTCCAACAATTATCAAGGCTTTAAAAGCCACATTCAAAATAATGTTTTTTATACTTTTCGAAAAAACCGAACTCAAAACTATATATAATTCCCTTACAGATTTCGATGCAGAGATTCGTCACAAATTGATGCTTTTTCGAGTCAGAGTTAAAACATGAAAATATTCTAATAATACCGGAGACAGAGTTATCAGAGTTATATCGTATATATTTCGTAGCAATCATCTGAAACGGACAGTTAGTGAGTACTTCTTTGAATTATATATGTAACGCGTGTCATTTAAATTTTCCACGAAACGAAGCCATTCTTTCACAATCTTCGTCGCAAGTGGGAAATTAGCGTCGTCCACATCCATAGCGTCAATATGACGCAGAAAACGGCGGTATGTCGAGTAACATCTTTCACTTTCGGAACGCAAATTGAGGCAAGGCAAAATAGGAGGAACTGTTGTTGAACTATTTCTATTCAATCGATCTGACAGGAATAGCTTGAGGGCCAGGCAACTGAGCCATACAAGCACCTTCTTCGACTTTCTTTCCATAAAGACACACGAACTTTATATGTTTTGTTTGGATCCGTGACTGGGAATATCTTCTAGGTTTTGATAGTTAAATATCAAACCAAAGGCAGTTAGTTGTTTGTTGACAATTCAAAAGTAGGCAAAAAATTTAAAATGACATCACTTGTTAAGAAATAATCACTTTCAAAAATTTCCCCCTACAACTATACCACATTTTCGATCCAAAGAGATATATAGACCATAAAAAAAAAGAGAAAAAAAATTGAAATCTCAATGGTATATGTAACAAAGTATTACTTAAACAGGACAGTAATGTAATTATATAATTATTGCGCACTACTTATACAGTAATACATCGAGTACGCTTCTGTTGGAAAAGTTGGTCTCTACAGGAATGAAATTAAAGTGAAATTAAAATTAAAAGGGCAGAAAACTTTTGATTTCCACAAAACGTCATCTGTTGGTATTTAAATTAAAACTTTACATATAAATGGTGGTTCTTATTTAAGAGTTACATTATATTCCAGCAGTACGTGCACACACTCCAATGCTTACGTAGTTTATTTTACTTTCTCTAATTGCGAACGGCTTTTAATTGTAATGAAGCTAAAAATGAATGAATGTTTTTCCCCCTTTGTTCTTATATTTACTTTTTTCATCATTCATTCCGTATTCCATAGACGCGTAGACACATTTCTTCGTACTGCAATCATCATTATCATCGTTACTAAGACCTTAGGGAACTAATTAGAGATTAATGTCAAATATTATTTCTACTTTAAAGAGAAGAATTATTTTTGATTATATCTAAAATTTGAACTTTTCATATGTAACGAAGTTTGTCATTTCGTTTGCTTTTCAAATTTTTATTGCTTTAAATATTTTGTAGAAAAACACAAAAATTTACTTTTTACCCTTTTACGGATGTGTTCAAATCTATAACAAACTTTCGTTGATTTCCTGGTTACTCATAAACTTTCAATTATTTCTTTTTTATGGGTAAGTTAATCTCATACGATATCGACGCAATCGTTGATCCTTTGTTTTCTTTGCCATAACAATTTGCTGTTAATATGTGAAGAAATCATTGCTTACTTTCAGGGGCAAGCAAAACAAAAATCTCTTGTCTCATTTTACGTGCAAGTGTTGTTTACTTAAATAAACAATTAAAAAGAAAAATTTATTTTACAAAACTTGAATAATAAATTCAAAACAAAGTATTGCTCTTTTAGAAGATGCTAAATTACATTAGTGGGGAAAGCATGTAAATTCAAATCGTTTAGTACTTTGCTATAGATGATTGGCTTGATTGATGGCAAACATCAACAGGATTTCTTTTATCCCAAGGGACTCGCAAATTCTACATCATCTTAGAAATATTTGCGTATTCTGTGCCGGTAATGATGCTGAGTAGCTCGTATTGCTTGCGGATGTCTAATGTAATTAGGAGTTTTACTTACAGGCAATACTGTAGCATGTTACGCGGATGCTACGTTTAGACTGTTTAAAAGCAAATTGAACAAAAGAAGAAGTGAAGAAAGAAGAAAAAAAGTAGAATTTCTTTGAACAAAATATTTGTATTGACTTTTCGTCTTGCTATATGCTTATTTATTATGTTTGTTTAATGTTAATAACTCATAAAATACATAATGGGGCATTCACGCGAAGAATGTGAAGAATGGTCTGAATAGCCGCACCAAATGGTCCATCTAGTCTTCCAACCAAGGGTTCAAAATAGCAAGATTTAAAGATTACAAAGTGACACCGTTCTCAAGGTAGAAATCGGCTTTTATGGAAACATGTAGTTGCCCTTTTTACATCAGTAATACGTGATCTACTAAAAACGGTTACAATATACTTGAAAAAGTTTGCAGTGAAAATGGTTTCAATCGTCGCACAGTTGGGGAGAAAGTTTTTTAATGAACTCGAGCATATTCGTTTGAGTTCACGGTTTGCGACTTTCGCTGGATGGCCAAGGTAATCTTGGGCAGAGAGTCCTCACAATAAAAAATCGTCTTACAGCGCTTTTCCCCAATTTGTGACTGTTTTTTCTGAAGTGATCGTCTCAACTGCGTTAATAGTTTTTCATAATCATTCTTAATTACGACCACCAGCACTGGGAGTTGCCACAAATACACTACACGCGGTTCATCCTCCCACATAGAAATGGCTCATATGTTCCGCTCAATCATTGAGCTCAATTAGGCAGAGTCATGCTTCGCAATGAAGCAGTCAATAATCTCCAAATGGGAATACTATAGTTACTTGACATAACCGGTATAATGGTTATGTGAATTGCGATTGTGTTTAGTCGTATTATCATTCAGTTGCGTTCGACCAAAAAGGAAGAAGGAAAGTTTTTGCTTCTGGCAAGTGGCCTCTCTTGTATATGCCACTGAAAGCGCAAATAAATTTCGGTAATAACGCTTCCAGAAGATTGTTGCGTAATGTTTAGATAACACCTCTCTCGAAAAACTTTTAAAATACAGTTCCCTAAGGGCTACTGCTTTAAGACTTTAGTCTTTGAATTTATTTCTCTGAAACAATTCATTATAATAGCAAGAGAACTATTCAGGACTTTTCAATCCACCCACTAGCCTTGTGAAGGGCTTTTAGTTTTCTATTTGTTATAATGAAATTTTGTGATATTCTGTGCAATAAAAAATTGATTTAGTAAAAATTCAGGTAAATAAATATTGTCTACGTAACTATATAAAAAACTTAAATTTCCTTAAACTTTTATGGAAAATCTTAGCAAATATTTTTAGAAAAATTTCACTTGCAGAACGTTTTTTTTCTTAACCCCTTAAATAATGATTAATTACGATTTCTATGTAATAATGTTGAAATCATTTGTTGGTTCATTTTTATCATGAATTGCAGATTACTAAATCCAAAAATAGTTCGTGCTTGTGTTATTGTGCTTAGCGATTGGGAGCAAATACCATCGAAATCACTGAGAGCAGCTGTAACCATATTACATCGTATCGGTTATGGTTGCTCATGTCCGGCCATGCTATATCAGGTAAGTTTACAGGTGTTTCAATGTTAAAAAAGGAAAAAGGATATCTTGCTGATGATGATAAACTAAAAGCGGCAAAAAAAAGCAAAAATAGAAAAAATGCTTATGCTCTTTATATGTGGTACGCTATATTTTATGATAAAATTTTATTATATGAATGCGAAAAATAGCATCTCTTGAATTGGGTGGACAGCTGGGTAAACCAAAGCATGCATAATTCTGCTATCACCACAAAATATGCCTTTTTTTTTTATTTCTATTATTTTTTTCTTATTTACTTTTATTTCTGCTTTCTGGGTATAACGGCTGGCTTTCAATATGAATGCATGCAAAATAAACATAAATCAATGTCAGAAGCAGAGCATAAAACTCGAACACCACCACTTGTGGAAGAAGCATACCATTCGCCAATTACTTGAGTTCTGACCATTTTCTCTCTTCTCTTTTTTTCTCATAAGAAATTTTCGTTCGAGTAAAAAAAAAAAGGAAAAAAAACGAAGAGCAGCAAATTTTCAGGAAATATTATTAGCATCAGCTGTTCCTACAGTGATTTAGTCGCCTTAAAAGAAAAGCCTTTTCATATCATTGCAACTGCTGTAATGTTTTCCATTTCTTTGCTCTATGCTTGAAAAAAAAAACGAAAAAAAAAAATTAAATTAACTTGGAAGTTTAGCCAAGAATATAAACATTTTACATTCATCCGAGCAGCATTAAGTAAAAGTCTAGAGATTAGCATAGCAATCGTAAACAACCAACTAAATAACATTACGAATTATAAAATGGAATGAATTGCTGAAGGTACCACATCAGCTTACGGGACTTATGTTGATGAAGCGCAGGGAAAAAGAAGAGAGAGGAAAATCTCTTCAATGATTTATATAGTTAGCAACAAAAAAAAAAAAAAAAAAAAAAAATGCAAGGAACTTTTCTTCTATTTTTACAGTATGTAATAAAATTTTATCATTGCATAGTTGAAGGGGTGAATTATAGAAATATACGTTGTCTGCTTTTAAGTGCTTAATATAAAAATACTTAAGTTGCGTAGAATTTAAAAATCGTTTCAAATTATCATTACAATTAGCTTTCACTTCACGAACACAAGTTAATTAAAGTAAAGAAATGCAATTCCTAATTAAATGCTACAACTACTGCAACTTGATTGTTGCTTTAATGTTCTTTCAGGTTGACTTTGAAAACATTTACTTCTGTAAAAAAACAAAAAAAAAAAAAATTTTAATGTTTTTTTTTTTATAGAAAAACGTCAAAAATTTAACTTTTTAAATTTTATATCAAAGCATCTTTTATTTACTAAATACTAATAGAAATTGCAAAAGACTCGTTTCTCATATTCAAAATTGTATAGAGCTGCACTTTTAATTGGCTATATTAGTGAAAAAGTATGTTTTTCCCCTTTAATCCGAAACTCAAAACATATCAAAGCATTGTTCTGTACGAGTTATAGCTTCGCAATAACGTGAAACTTACTTCCTTACCTTGAAACAGTTATTAAAAACATTTATATCATCATGACCGCAAAATATTTTGCAGTAGCTTGTTTCATGTACCCTTTTTGTCTATCCCTTTCTCTTTTTGTGTCTTATGCTATTTTAGTTTGTCTTTGTTTGCCTTTTTTTAGAATTTTCCTTTTAATGACTTCTTTCGCTTTTTCTTTCTTCCCTTACCGACTACCGACCTATGCTCATTATCTTTGCATAAATTTTCTCATAAAACAAAATTTCCTTATGCTTTCATTGTAATTAATTTCATTAGTGTTAAAAAATTCGTTGTCACATTGCTAGGGTCGTTTCATTTCAGTTGCATAGCGCTTTCCTAGAACTCGTAACACGTTACAGCGACACAGGAAATATGCTGCGCTGCACTGCTGGTTAGTGTAACACTTGCAATTATTTTGTTGTCACTGGATTACTTACTTTATGATTACATTTATTATTATTTTTCTTTTTTTCATTTTATACCTTCTTTTTTTGATTTCGGACATAAAGAAATTTAACGGTGGTAGATGTAGCGGTAGTTTTTAATTAAAGGAAAAGAAACATCTCATTTAAAAGACAGTGTGGAATGAGTTTTTATCTACATATTTTTGCATGTCTGGACTGCGCTTCTCATTCCATAATACTTGTAAATTATAGGAATAAAATGCATAAATATATGAAAATTAATTAATAATAAGTAGATCGGTGGTACTTTTTTTCATATTTATGTATACAGAACTTCGCATTATGATCGTATGGGTCGTTCAATTTCATTTCAAGAACTCTAGTCTCGCCTGCTCAATTGATCGATCAGCATCCTTTTCGTTTTATATTTTTTGAAAGGCTTTGAAAAAATAGAACTTCTTGGCTTGTCCGGAAAATCTCGTTTCTTTTTTGCTCAAAATAAAAGATCAAAAGGTTTTACGTGACCATTAACAGTTAAAATTCGAGAAATTCAATTTCCTAGCGATCTTCCGAGCTGTTATTCGACCGTTTGCGTCAATTAGTGCCTTTGATTTATCGTTATTAATTTCAATAGGCCTTCCAGAACAAGATACATAATCAAGAGAACGAAATTTTATGGACCGGTTTTGACATTGGCGTGTTGTGGCAGCACCTCCTCTGCTCCATCTACTGAAAACACTACTTCAGCTATCCATATTTGACACAGCATCAAGCAGAAGCTATTGCTTGGAGTAAAATAAGTCTTTTCATAGCTAAGCCTCACTATATCAGCTGTCGAAATAAGTAGCGGCCTAAAAAGTGAATTCGGCTGTAAGAAAATGCAATTACATCCTCTTTAAAAAAGAGAAGAGGCGAAATGATTTTCCGACTAATCTTGTGCATTGAAATCTTAAGCGCCTTAAGGTTTTATACGTATAGTCAAATAAACGAGACTGGGAGAAAAATTGCTTTCCCCTATCACTCCGGGGGTGTCGCTTATTCGTGTGACACGATTACGGTCAGAAAGGAGTGTAGAAAGAGAAGAAGATAGGGAGTGGGAAGCGATAACGCCATCGGTGAGTGAGCACTTCTAACTACGACCAAAGTAAACTCTACCGCATTTGAAATTAAACTCGTGAACGCTGGTAGTCGTGATTCTCACCCGCTCGGATACTCATGCTTG
Organism: Glossina fuscipes; assembly: GCF_014805625.2. Lineage (NCBI taxonomy): Eukaryota > Metazoa > Arthropoda > Insecta > Diptera > Glossinidae > Glossina > Glossina fuscipes. Next base: position 651,487 of record NW_023998452.1, on the reverse strand, counting down.
CGAACATAGCTACTTTTTAATTTCTGTCTCAGCTTTTGAAACCTTGAGGAAAGTATTATTATTATTATTATAATTAATTTAGCCAGAAAAATAAAGTGAAAGAATAGATAGAGTCTTAAAACACTAGCATCCAAAGTTATCGGCTTTTATTGAAAACTCTATCGCCTTTGAGATTTGAACCTACGGCCATTGAGATATTAATTGAGGTCCTTAGCCTACTCGTATTCTTAGGGGGATTTGAGGACACTAATGATAAATACAACAGTCCTTATAAACTGATAAAGCCTACTAACATTAACCAGAAGAAGTTTGGTTATGTAGGTCTCCGTTAGTCGTGTTCGCATATTACAAAGTTTAAACTGCGGCAGGGTATATCAAGCAGCAGAACGACAGGATACTACTTATAAAAAGTATTTTATTTCTTTTTTTCTCTTTTCAAGACCCGTGGCTTCCATGCTGTCTTGGTAGTCGCGATTCTGGCTCATTATTTAATCAGGTGGAGCTCACTAATAGAAAAGTTTATTTTAAAAAAAATTTTTTTATACCATTCGTCCTACAGCTTTTACTTTATCGTAAGTGGCATTCTACTTTCCAAGTCCTCTTATTTGACACCTACATCAATAGAATCGTTAAGAAAATATTATTACCCACCATATCCGACGCACTTAATTTAGAATTAACGTATTTAGCTACTTGCACTCTGCTCCCCAAGGCCTTTTATTAAATACTCAGTTTGAACGGATTGTCAAAGAAAAGTTTTTTCTCCACTTTATGGCTTCGAAATCGAAAAATTTCAGTAAGATCAAACACATCGAAGTGTCCGAAATATTCGATCGGAAGTTATCATAGCAGGAGAGCAATTTAAATTAAAGAAAGAATATCGAAAGAAAGTACAAAAGTGACATTAACCCGTAACATTAGATTGTTCCACAAGTCATTTCCTTGTCTTTTCCACACTGGATTTGTTTCGTTTCGGTGCTTTTGTATCACGCTCTGGAAGGTCAGTAGGAGCTAATGAGAACAAAAATAAAGGCATTAATTAAAGCATTCCGCCATATGACAACTTATGATATCACTGCTAGTCTAAATGTAGTGAATTCTACCGTTCTTCATAAAATATTTATAGGCTGTAAGGAAAACGACTGTATATATCGTATAACGTACCTCACGATATCTGAAATGTCTCGTAAGAATTCATTGATTTATTTTCTTTTCTTCTATTGAAGGATGTCTTTATGGCTACATTCTCTTCCCTTTTGAATTTAGCAAAGTAAACCAATCGGGAATAGATGTATTTAACTAAAACTGTTTCACATAATATTAGAAATTATTAAGAAGCTTGCACCAGATGACCTACAAATTGTTCATCAATTTAAGAGGAAAAATCTTTTTTTTTTCAATTTTTTGTACTGCGAACTTAAACCAACGATCATTTTTGTGTTCCTTTAACTTAATTCAGGCAAAATTATTTCGAATATTCCAACAAGTCTTTCATGCCGCTCGCGATACGCATCACGAAGAACTGCGTCGTTTGGGGATTTATATAGTGCGAAAGTTTGTCGAGACTGCACCAGCAAATCCGAAAATCTACGCTGAATTATTATTTAATAAAAATATCAAGGAAGCAAATGAACTGGAAACAGGCTATTGTGACGCCTATGAACGGTAAGTGCTTAAAAATATACATTTATGTAAGCATACATATACACATCAGAAATTTCAACAGTTGCGGCTTTAGTAAAGAACGCAATCGATAAAGCAATGCCAACGTAATTTAATTTAAATGCAATCAAATTGAAGAACAATTTATTGAATTTTCTTAACAATTCCATTGAACGATGACGATGGCGATGATGATGATTAAGATGATGATGATGATGATGATGATGATGATAATGATATTGATGATGATAATATTTTATATACGTTGCTTGTTTGTCTATACATTCATGCATGTGTGCAAGTGATAGCACGTGTGGCTAGCTCGAGGTTTGTTGAAATTATGATTATAAACCGGATTATCTGTGATAGTCCATATATATATATATATATATATATATAGATGTCACAGAGCACGAATAGATTGATGATTGTAAACAGAAAAGGCTTGTTGAAAAGAAAATGCAATAACATTCATGTGCTGTCTGCGTCTAAATGGACGCGTGTTTTGTTCCTCTCCTGCATACATTTTAATATTTTTTTTTTTTTTTTTCTGCAAACAGTGGGACCAAAGGCTCTTGGACTGAAGAACAAGAGGCTGAATTACGTTTTCTCTTTGAAGAGAATCAAAGGAATCCTGAAACTGACAAGGGTAAGCTTTGTATCTCAATTTCAATCAATACAAATACCACAGAATTCATTTAAACTGACCCCTGCAAACTTGAGCACATATAATGAACAATATATCTACAAATTTACTCATATATATATGTATATATATGTAACCGCATGATATTGACAATGATAATAATAATGATGACAATGTTGACAATAAAAAGTCTCGTCGGCCGAGCGCAAATAAGTGCTCCAATGATGGTTACATTCCCTCAATTCTTTCTTTTTTCTCGCATTCCTTTATAAATTTATAAATGCTGCAAGTAAACAGAAAAGTTAGCGGGTGATTGATTTAAGAGGCCATTGCGCATAAAATTGCGTGACAGTTCTATGATTAAAATAATTTCTCTTTCCTTTATTGTTCTTCTATTATCAACAGCTGTGGCCTTCCGCTACGATGATAATAAAAATTTTACGCATTTTTACGTTTTTTTGCTTTTCTTTTTACACTAGTTTACGTTAGTCACACTGTGATAACTGTTTTCTCCAAAAGTCTTCAGTGTATGTGTGGTACATATATACGGTCAGTTAGTCGTGCTTACTGCAGTTATACGTTAAATTGACTTTGAAATGATTTTTTTGATTAAGTTTTATATCCGACGTCCGGTCAATGCATTAATTTTTAAAATAGAGATTTCTCGACTTCATTCGATTGACAAAGAATTCTAAATTGATCTTATAGAATATTACCAGAGAGAACTAAATAGCAAAAGGCGTAAGAATATATTTCAAACAAAAGACGGCACACACCAAAGGTACTTTTTCACACAACTTTAAAGAAAAAATTGGCAAAGTTTTATTCGTGCTAGAGTAAATTTTTAATACTAACTACATTGCAATGTGATTCAAAGTGATGAGCAATCCCTAGCACGACCTTAAAAGATCCATTGCGCTCGCTCGCTTCCCTAGCCCTGCAACTTTGGAACCCTTATAAATTTCGCCATCTGATGCTGCAGATGACCGCGAATTTGTATAGTGTACGATTGGACGTTTTTTTCACCCATCGCACAATATGCATGAATCGGTATCTGAGACATCAACATTTTTCAGGGCGTATCTGAGGGAGTTATAACCCGTTGCGATACTAGTCTTTTGATATGATTCCTTGGAGCATCATAGAAAGGTTCTGGACCACATAGCCCTTCGAGATCTACACAGTCCGGTTGCCCAAGATGGGTGCACCACGTTATGCTTCCCTACTTCATCCAGGGTTTAAGACCATCCCAATACAAGCTTAGAGGTTAACCCATGCCCTTCAGGGCCTTGAGCAGTTCGACTGTCGGAGTGAATGCAGATTAGCTCTCCCCTGGGTTGTCTTTTTAAACATTCCGATGCGGATGCAAAGATTGCATAAACTTGTGCTTGAAATGTTAACTACATTAGGTCAATATTTAAAAATTGCAAAATATTTTATTAGTTAATTTTTTTACTTAACTGTCGATCAATTAGGATCAATTATGCACTCATCTCTTAATATTCGTAGAAGATATTTTCGATCAAAGCATTCTACGTACCAATGTAAAATGCAGATTTATCGTATATCGTGCACTGCGGCCAAAGGCTCTTTCTTGGTCTCCATAGCAATATCCCGCAAAACCATTTTGTTTCGTCTTTCAACACTTTTTAGACGAAATTCCCTCAGCTTTCAATTCGCATGGCAGAGTTTTCTTATTTTTAAATCGCTTACGCATAACAATTTCTCAATGTATGGTATGGCATAAGCAAAGCAGAAGAGCAGCTCTCAAGTCAATGGTCGCTAGTCCGGGCAGGTGCATAGCTCAATTACGATGGGTGTGTGGTATAGATGATACCTTTGTTGCTCTTTCAAGAATGTGTTAGGAGTGTTAGGAATTTTCCTTTGATATTATTTGCAAGTTTTATTATTCGAACTTTTTAGGCCAACGTAACCTTAAAGGCCTTTTTCCAATCGCCTAAATTTTTCGCTCAATTCACCACAAGTTTTTCTTAATAACTGATAAGTCTCGAAAGCCATATGTGTTGTAGCTGGCGATATTTTTCCACGAGAAAATCACGAATTTTAAAAATCAAAAAAAAAAGAAAATTCTTTTCAATACATATTTCATGCAAGTAATAAGTCTTACCGTATTCGAATCATCGAACTCTAGAAATTTGCGATTTTATTGTACTTACTTTCATAGATGTTATCGATTGGATTTTGGACAATCTAATTGATAAAACTCGCACAAGACGTGGCATTTTGAAGAAGTTGAAGGAATTGGGTCTAATGTTTAAAGCTCCTACTAAAAAATCTACAAATATGCGGACAGACAAAAATTTGTGGGGAACCGAAGAAGATGAACAACTGCGAAGCCTTTATGATCAATATCGAGTGGAAAATGGTAATATTTACATTTTAATTAAGAAATTCATTTTGATTTTTTTTTTTTTTGCTTTTTACTCATTTTTTAATTCACTGTAGACTGCTTGCAAAAAATTCTCGATGATTTTGAAGGCAGACGTAATAAACAGCAAGTTATTAAACGCATGTTGCAGCTCCATCTAATTGCCGATAAGTCTGAAATAATGCCCGAAAAACCTAAAAGGGCCAAATCCAAGAAGAAGCAAAATTCCGAAATCGAAGATTTTGATGCAGAAGAGGAGCTTACAGAAGGAATTTCACAAAATGGCGAAGTTTTGCAAAATCGCAATCGAAAACCGGCAAAACCTCGAAAGCATAAGACAGTTCGCGCACCTTTAGACATTGGCACCGTCAAGAGTTTGCTGTCTCAGGTGGATCAAGATACAAATCAAGAGGCCTTGAATTGGTTACGTGAATGCTTAGACGATGCCGCTGAAGATATAGAAGAGCCTTCCGAAGAAGATGACGGTGTACCATTATTACCATTGCAAGAGATTCAAAAGCAAGCCATGGAAGATGAAAATTTCCAAAAACTTTTATTGGCTTTTGGTGTACAACCGCCTGTTTTAGGCATGGAGAGTTATTGGCGTATACCTATTTATTTAAATTCGGCTGATTTGAAATTAAGGTCCAAAATTATCGCTGGCGAAGAAATACCAGATGAAACCGAAGATGTGAAAAATGATAATAACGAAGACGACAATGCCAATGGCGAAGAAATTAAAACCGCGGATGATTCTGACGAAGAAAATGATGATCGAAGTGATTACTTAACAAAGCAAAGAGAAAAACTGAACACTTTATTATTTAGTAAAAGTGATGAAGAGACCGAAGAAAGACTTCCTTTAAAATCCAAAACTAAGAAGGAGAAGAATAAGAAGAAATTATCAACAAATATTAAAAAGAAGAAAAAGAAATTGACGTCCGATTCCGAAGGAGAGAATGATGCACAATTCATTGCGAAAATTCAAAAGAAATTAAATAAAAAGAAACGTAATCAAGATCTAAGTAGCGATGAGGAGGAAAACGAGGGGGAGGAGGGGAATGCCGCCGATATGTTTGATCAACTTAAAAATGCCAGAGCCACCAAGAAAAATAGTTTGAATACTTGGCAAGCAAGATTCGATGAAAAGAGCAGTGACGATAATGATGACGATGAAGACAATGGGCTTTTAAATTTCAACTCTGAGGATTACCGTAAGCGTTTAGCTGAATTGGGCGATTCGTCAAATGAAGAAGAAGAGGAAGAAGGAGCCAATAATGAAATTAAAGCAAAGCCAAGGAAAATTGTTAGTTCTCAGGCACGACGTGCTAATGTAATTGAATCTGAATCTGACTCCGACAAGGATGATAATGAACTAGAAGCTAAAAACAATACCATCAATAATAATGGCACCGGTTCCTTTATCAACCCGGTCACAAACACTCAACAATCAAACAATCAAACTAATATTACATTAACTGGCGTCAATGATGATGTCGATAGTGTCGAAGAAATAATGGCAAATAAAAAAGGTCGCCATCTTCGTACTCATTCAACTTCAAATGCAGACACTGACCGGGACAACAATACTAATAGTAATGATGGCGAACAATTGAAGGGAGGGGACGGGAAGGATGAGCAATTTAAATCGGATGAAAAGTCAGCCAAACGTCATTATCCAACGAGAGATGATGAAGAAGACGAGGTGGAAGATGAATTATTGAAATCGAATGCAATAGCAGCCAAACGGCGTCGTCTAGCTATTATCGATGATGACGATGATTAAAAACAACAGTTTACAATAAAAACAGTAATAATAATAGAAAAAAAGAAAACAGAAACTATTAAAATCCAGCTTTCTATTATTTTTCTTCTTTATACATGTATTCGTGTTGAATTTGAAATTGTCATCATCGCCTTTCCTATTATACTTGTTTCTCGTTTTTTGCTTTCTTTTTTTATCTTTTTATTCTTTAATGTAATAAACATATCGACTTCATATCAACACCTTTTTTTAATTTTCATGCTTGTTGTCGTCGTGGGCCCGTCATCGTTTTCATCTATTTTTTTCCTCTTTTTTTTTTTCCATTTAATTGATGAAAAATTAATATGTAAAGTCAAGCGTTTAAGTGCTTGTCATTGTTATATAAATTCCTCCTCCTTGTTATTTGTGTTCACATACATGCATACAAACAAGCAAATAAAACAAAAATAATCACTTACTTCATTTGCTTTCTGTTGCCGTCTCTCCGTCTTTGTCTTTCATTCTTTACCTTTTTGGTATAGTCATGTCCCTGCTCATGTTTTCCTTTTTTTTTTTTTTTTTTTTTGACTGACAGTGTCAAGTTTTATCCTTCATTTTCACTTGGTATACAATACTGATTCATTACATTTTCTGTTTTATATTATTGTTTTTCCTTTTTCTTGTTCGTGTTGGTATTGTTGTCGTTATTGTAGACTGCATTCATCTTTTTTAAGTTAATCGTGCATTTCTTTTGTCAATTTTTTTCTTTCTTTGTATTATCTCATATATATATCTCATATATATATATATATATATACATTTTTTTTTTTTTCAATTCAATAAAATTTCTTTTCAATATTAAAATTTCAATTAAACGAATCTTTAGAGAACTTTTAGTGAACGAGAGAGGTAAGATTCGGCTGGGGTATGAATCTTAAAATTAAGATCGGATTAAAAGTGGGTGAAATTTTCGAAATTAGCACAAATGAATTAAAAAAATTTATTAAGAAAAAGACTAAACATCAAGTCTACGTTATAAGAAAAACAAAAAAAAAAAAAAGACATAGTCTTAGTTGCCAATGCTCTTGCTACGTTTTAATCCAAGATTTTATTTCTTCTGTCTAAAGAAATTGTAATGACAACGATAGGAGTATTTTTTGAACCTTGTTTAGTAATTTTTTTTTTTTTTTGTTATTTAACATTTTTAAAAACAGAAATTGTAGCGAATTCATAAAATGCGCCTGAGTGCCCGAGTAAGGAAAGAGTCTCGACGAACAATTTATTGATCTTAGATTCAAATATCAAATGCGGTAGAGTTTTTAATAAATCCGATACTCCTTAGATGAGCTAGTGCGTTAAGAGTTTGGCCTTAGAATTTATTCTCTGGCTAAATTAATAGTGATAGTAAATAAGGTGCAGTAGCTTCGCAAAACAACCCTTTTTTGTTTCTTTACAGATCAAAATATTTCAAAATAATTGCGAAAATTTTTAAAAGTTTAGCTTTAGAATGTAACAGGTAACTGGCTGTTGTACAGGCAGGGTCACTGAAGGAGAGGGGCTGTAGCAATTTTGTCAAGAAGGAAGCTTCACAGATCCCACAAAGTGTATATGTTTTTGATCGGCTCTAATTTAAATAAATGGATATTAGATAATACGCTTAGTAGTATTAATAAAGTAAAATATTGAATTGATATTCTGTTCTGAAGTTGATTGTAGAATGTTCAAAGGGTTAATCGTTCCAAAATCGTTCCGACTCGCTTGCAGTACCACGTAGAGTTAGGGCATCTCTGTTTTTCAAAAGAAGTAGAAAATTGAATTTTTGCTTATTACTTATGCACTACAGTAGATAAACCTATAGATACGTGAACAAATGTTCTAAGCTTGATTTTATAATACCTTTAAAAAAATTTAAGAAATTCAGTGACTTTATAACGCGCAGAAGCCAGCTTCAAGAAACTCTTAGGGTGTGTAAATTCTTGGCCAGCTCAAGTTGTCCTAAGCATATCCGTCTGTTCGTCTGCTCAACTGTGTAGTATTTTTTGGCACATATTCCCCCGGTCGACGATGCCGCCTACAAATTTGCAAAACAGTTTGGATACTACCTAAACCGGTCAAAAGACATGCCAAATTTCCCACATGCCTATGAAAAAAAAAGCTGTGAACGATACGACGATATGTACAACACACACATTCTCACTTTTATTCTGGAAATTGTAAAAGTCGGTCGCGCCCGTTACGTTACTTTGGTTTGAAGGCTGGTTTGTATTATCATTTTCCACGGAAATATTGTTTCTTTAAATGAAACCTTAAAGCTGGCCTTCTTTCGAGCATGTTCCTCTGAAAACCCATAAGCAACGCAATGCTAACAATTCAAGAAGCCTTCAGTTCTTTATGCCGCGATGCTAGGTGTAATTACATAAAAAGCTAATCTTGTTCCTAGTGGTGAAATGCATATCAAGGCCTTCAGAGTGAATGCATTTTTTATGAAAATCTTGCGATATTTTACTCCATTGGTAAGACAAAGTTTTAAGGGAAAATTTTACGAAATAATTACCTTTTAAGAAAATCCTTTATGCCCAAATAGATTAAAGCAAACGTTTTAATTATACGAGGTGTGCTCGAAAAAACAGGTGATTTTTCAACTTTCGTAGGCTACGTAAAGGGTAGATGTGTGTTAACGTGCTTGCCGCCTTTTTGCTATCGAAATAGATGGATCAAAGAATGTATACTAAATTTGGTGTGAAAAATACAATACAGTTAACATATTGATTGGAGCATTCGGCGAGCGAGCTTTCCGCAGATGATAGAGAGAAGATGGCAATGACTATGCTCGCCATGGACGCCCCAGCACATCAACAGAAAAAATTGTTATGGAGAATCGTCGAATCACTATTAGAGAAGTTGCTGAGGATATTGAGATATCGGTTGGTTTATGCCATACAATTTTTTCGGGTGTCTTGGCCATGAAACGCGTGGCAGTTAATGCGCCAGCTCTTGCCTCATTTCTTGTTCGTAATTGTTGGCTAAAAACAACATCGTAATCATGCCTGAGCCGCCGTATTCACCGGACTTGGCCTCCTGCGACATTTTCTTGTTCCCAAAACTGAAAAGACCCTTGGAAGGACGGAGTTTTGTCCTAAATAAGACCGCGTCGTTGTAAGAGCTCAATGCCATACCAAAGTACTTCGAGGATTGGGAAAATTGTTGGCGCAAATGAATGAACAAATATTTTTTGAGAAAAAGAGAAAGTCACCATAGTTTTGAGCACACCTCGTATATAAATGTATGAAGACATGTATAGATATATAAGGCAATGTTTACAAATCATCGTCGAATACTAAATTTTGTTTTATAAATATTTTGCGGCAGATTACACCTCACTGCTAGTTGGCGGTAGAGTAGACAGACAGATTTGAGTGATTGCCTCAGCTTGGCTTTCTCTACATTTATCAATATTTCATGAAAGTATGTCTATCTCCTGTTACAGGCTGCTGGTTAAGCATACAGTTATCTTATTTCCATCAACTAAGACTATGTTTTTATTTTCATTTCTTTTTTCTTATTTATTTATTTTGTTTTTGCTTTTCGTTGATGATCGTGATAAATTAGTTAGAATTCTACTTTGTCTGTAATTGATGTGTTTTATGATGCGGTTTCATAAATTTATAAAGACATTTGGGATTAGATAAAAGCATAGGGTGATATGCAATTTAAATGTAGACTTGTGTACACTTACACATACACACGTACATTCTATGTGCAGATTATGCAAGAACAAATAAAAAAATATTTCCGAAAGAGAGATTAGTTGGGCAAGTGATATTAGGGTATCCATGAAATTCGTTGCATTCGTGATGCGGTCTCTTCAGTTTTACATTTTGTTTTAGTCTGACCAGTCATTGGTATTTGCCGTCTATATTACATGTTTTTATTTAAATTATGCATAAGTATTGTATGAAAATTTTATTAGCGTCTACTTACAAATGAAGCACTTGTAGAATATAGTTAAATATTGCTATCCGTACCGTTCATATATCATCATCTATATCAACATCATTAACATTATCATCATCATCATCATCATCATCATCATCATCAGCATCCGCATCAGCATCAGCATCAGCATCAATTATGTGAAATATTTGCTTTTAACAAGACTGGACAGATCTGTAGATCTATATGTAAGGTATGTACGTACAGAACGTTCACGTTGTCCTATCATCAACGTGCGCGGTTAAATGTTTGTTTTTCTTACATTTCATACACATAAAATTTCATAAATTATAAATACATTAAACACGACGACCCTCATTTGCATAAAGCTTTTAAAGCAACCAGCGCCAGGGAACATATAGACAATATTTGAATGGTGGTGTTTTGTTGTTTATACCCTTGATATATGAACACAACGATATGTTTCTTTCTTTTTTGTTATTTTTTTTTTTTTTTTTTTTTTGTTTGCCTTTTTAACAATTCATATGATTATTTACATTTTAATATTCTGTTGTACAAGTGTCTGTATTGGTATTATTGATGCTGTTGCTATCGCGTTGGATAGTGTTCGTTGAGTAAGTGTTCAAATAGGCAAATGCATAAATAGCTATTAAAAACACCGTAGGAAGAATATTATTCATACGTTTACTTGTCGTACTCGATACGATACTCATTTGAATCAGAGATGTGTATTGCCTAATAAAAAGTATGTACAAATAGTTATGAATATACATAAAATCTCAAATAAATGAGCACAGATTATAATGATGTACCTTGTTAGAAATTTTCTGCATCCATGAAGAATGAATCCATAAACGTTAAAGAACAGATATAACGAGATTTCCATCTTTTATGTGTTTTTAGCATTCAAACGTAAAGTGAACTGAATGAATAATATTTCATATCCACAGCGCTACTCTGCATACCTTTTGATTAATCTACGGCGTAAGACAACATTTCAACTATAAAACATTGATGTTATGTAGGATGGGCATAGATATATATAGAAAATTAGAAATTGCAAAATCATAAAAGAGAAGAATAAAAACGAAAAGTAATCAAAGGGAAGTCTTGAGAAAGGTGTCGTAAAACAAAGGCAAATCGATTAAGTTCGTCCATTGCTAGGTTGGATAAGGAGACAATAAAAGTCCATCTAGGCAATCACTTGGGCGCGGGGGACGCACCAGGCAATCAGCACGAAATCTGCGTTTAGTTTTGATACTGCTGCGTACACGGTATCTCTCTTCTGTCCCACAATATCTTTTGAACATCGTCCGGTTAGGAATTCCTTCAGTAAGATGTGCACTCCGATGTGTGTCGAAAAGTTTTCGAGCTAACTTTTCCACACTACTCAAAGGGTTTTCAAGAGATTTATAGGAGAATAGGTCAGTCTTCGACCGGGATATACTGCTTGTTGTTACGGGAACCCATAGATAGTTTTATTGTCTTGTTTGTTCAGCGTTAGGAGTTTAATGCTAGAACTCGGAGAAACATAAATGAGGTGAGTGAATATAAAACATGCTCTTCTTCTTTCTAATCGTCCGTGTGTTGTTTCTGTTACTGTCTATGCTTTCAAGGCCGGGCAAAATAGTTCGAGACATTTTTCAACATATCTTACTCTACTTTAGGGCTTGTAAAGTCAGTATGCGGACGATTTGTTCCTGAAGGCAATAAGAGAATGACAGTATTCGTGATTTACTGTTTTATGAAGCCCCATTATTTCAGATCCAGAGATTGGTTAAGGGATGTAACAATAGTACTTAAATAACCTTTTCCCGCAGCCTTCAACACAAACATGCATCACTTGCCCTTACTCTCTGATCTTTTCAGTGATATTCGTAACAACTCCTGTAAACGAGACTTAGTTGCATAACAAGACGCCTCTCATTTCTCTAGATGGCCGTTGATCTTCTTTATCCGAGCACTTTTTCTCGTTTTATTACAACTTTACGTGCCTGTTGCATAACCTTTGCACTATCAAATCTTTCACCTTCAGAAATAGCGATAAAATACGTTTCACGTTATGAAAACTTTTACCTGCATAATACTAACTCTGAACATACCAGTGATAATCCACATAGTACGACAATTGTATTATTACGCTGGCACTAATAACTAACTTTAAACTTTGGATGCAAGTTCACAAGAACATCTCATCGTTCCGTCAACAAGCGCTACAGTCATTTTTAACAAGACTAATTGGGCGGAAGTAGTGTTTTACTGTATGAGAGCATTCACTTCATTCAAGCTCTCGACGTGACATCGAAAACCTGCCACAGTTGTCAGCAAAAATTTTCTGAAGGTTTCTATTTGCTGCATAAAAATACGTGAGCGAAGCTTGTACAGGCTTTTTAAAACGTGATATTGGAATATGCTGCATATCCATTCGGCTTGGTCCACATAAGGGCGGTTGAAGAAGTTAAGAACTTTTTGATGATTTTTTAAAAAAATTTAAAAATATAAAAAAATCGGCGGGAAACGTCAGCTTCCCTAGCCTTCTCAAACATTGTTAAATGCAGGGCAAAGGGTATTAGAAAACAGGATCCATATAAACCGTTGAATTTGCACTTAAGTATTGGAGGCAACAAGTCACACTTGTATCCTGTTTTGCGAATACATTCGGCTTAAACATTCTACTTTGCATCCGCTTGCCTCGTTCATATACACGTAGATGCATTTATGGTATAATTAGGCCTCAAAACTAATGGCTACGTATAGATTATAATGAGGAACATACGCAACATGACTAAATGCCTTTCAGTGAAGGATGTCAGGAAAATATTTTATGCAAAATAGTGTCTGGTATGTCTGATTGGTAAATGAGGGTTATTGTATATTAAACATGATATGTTTGCAACACGTTTGTCGTCTTCTTAATTGAAACGCGCTGCTTGTGCATAACAAATCATATTATGGCAAAACTTCATTGACGGTGTGAGCAATGAATACGATAGTGTTTCTAATCAATCAATGAATCAGTGAAAATTAAAGCCACATTTGTTAAAGTGTTGTCGGATTTATCGAAAATGTGTTTTAACACAAATATAGATGTAAATAAAAATATAAATATAAAATAGTCTTTAGTACCAAGAGAGTCCTAGATACCGTAATCATTTATACATTTCATGAAAGACAAAATAGTATCATATGCTTAGACAAGTCAAAAAAACGAAACAAAAAAATAACAACAAAGTTATTAACACTTTGCCTTCTTTGTTCTCTTCATTCGACGACAAGTAGAAATAAACACAATATTGAAGACTCAATATATCAAACGCAACAATAACAACAATAATAATGTTAATGCTCCTATCCTGGTCAGACTTAAAGCACAACCACAAAATAATCGACAACAAAAGCGAACATCAACATACTACCTTTTAATAACAGCACAAAAGCAAACAATTACGTACAAGACATGCTGCTGCTGTTCTGAACACAACAACATCAACCGGACATACAGCTTTTAACAACACCCGCTATGATGAATGTATAAACAGTAACTGCGTACACATGAAACGTAACACATGCAACAAGGATTATAACACGAAATTAGTTGAGTTGGGTGTGTCTCAAGAGCTTTCCCCTCACAACGGTTACACGTTGTTTCTCGTTTTTGTCAGGCGTTAGAGTGAAAAGCAATCATTCAACATGTTTCACTTATTAACAATGTAACACAAATTGGTTTCGTACTACATTTTGATATATAGCAGCGCTAGGTATATATATATATATATATATATGTATATGTAAACATATGCTACACACTCTCTCTCTCTCTCTCTCTCTCTCTCTCTCTCTCTCTCTCTCTCTCTCTCAATAGCAACAGTAACAAGTTTGAAACAAATGTTTATTAGTGTTTTCGTTTTAATAGATACTCAGGCGCGCAAGGCCGATGTCGTGCAAGGTTACTTTAAAAGAAAGCAAAAAATGTATAAAATGAAGTCTTATATGTTTGAGAATCGAGAACTTCATGTCTCGGGCTGTTTAGGTAGATTGCAGGTTTATTAAGATTTGCAAATTAACGACTTGTCTACATCTAGTACGAATGCCAGGAAAAGGGACGATTTATCGAGACGCCTTCATTTTTGTTGTTGTTTTCGGGGAAATGGTACATTTTGCCATCTAACTACCTAGCGCAGCAGATCGAAACGATGTTCACAAAGTGCTCAAATTGAAAAGTAAAACACTTCCAGTCTTTCGCGGGAACGCTAATGGTCCCGAAGAAGAGGTAAAAATGGACATTTGAGGCAAGTTATTGAATGTCGACGGAAATACTTCAGAATTCTGCAGGAAGAAAGGATAAGGGGAATACGATACGCAAGAGTGCTAATGTTCGGACTGTCTTTTTTCGATTACCCTCTGTTCTTAGCAGTGACGGCGACCGTTTGACGTTGGCACAAATTGGAAGAATTGGTAGTGATGAGATGCTTTCTTCCCTTTCATAATTTCCTACACCGCCTGTCATAAGCTACTAAGTATACTAAGTTTGCGATGTATGAAGACAGAGGGACATAAAATAGATTCACCTTTTATTATACCAATCGATTCAAAACTTTTTTTTCAACGACCTACTTTGCCAATCGCGTGATCACCTGTCTGTCTATATAAGTTTTTGCTTAACATGGACGTGGCAATGTGAAATACGTCTGATATTTTAAAAGAAGGACGAACCCTATTGAAAGATAGTATTTTGGCATAAAGTCCGTGTGTTGAAAATTTGAGGGAAACTAGTCGTTTGCGGAACCACTCTTATTTGAAGGTCCTCAGAACAAGGTTTCATTCTTTGCAGATTATGGTAGAGAAATAGGTCCAGAAACGCGATTTCACATAGGAATAACTAAACCACATGATTCTTTTTTCACATCTGTAAGAATTCTTATGAAAAGAAAACATCCATACGTCAATAAAGCCTAATTTTTGACAGATTTTATGAATAAATAATTTTTATAAAATTTGCTTTGAGCTTTGCGTCCACTCCCATATAAAGGTTCTCATAAAAATTAATTCTTTATATGGAAGTACGTAATTTTTTGTACTTCACGACGAAAATCGATAAAGAATTGTATTAAATGCAGTGCTTAATGTAGTGGACTTTATGGATGGATTTTTCCCGGCTGTCGATGTTCATTCTAGACTACCTGCATATGTACAGTGCTTTTTATTAAAACGGTAAACCATTCCCACAGGACAACCTACTTTTTGTCTTGTTTGGAAGATTTGCGATCTTATTTTGTGAACAATAATCAGTGAGCAGTGTTGGTAGATCGTGGGAAGACAAACACTTTCCTTTACTTATTTTATTAAAGAAAGAATTTGAAGATGGAAAATGATTGAACGACAATGATGTCTACTGACGTTACTGTGTTGTTTCCTTCGGGATAAATAAAACATCTCGCTTACCTTGACAACGCAATAGAGTTGCCTTGAAAATCAACTTTGTAGATCTTAGCGGAACATAAGTCCTGCTAGTAGTAGAGGTTTGAAAGAGTGGTCAGAAATTGTACTAATGCATTGCAACTTATAAAAGTGTCCTTGGAAATTATGTTCAAAAATAGGTTTTTGGAAAGTTATCTTCAAAATAAAAATACATTTAAACTTAAGCTTTTTATAATAAAATTGAATGCAAACTGCTTCTATGCCTTGAGTAGCAGTAAGGTGAAAATTATTTTCCGTAATAGTATTTTGGAAGAATATCTTTCAATTAAAAATAAAACCCTTTTTATGTCTTGAGTTAGGTTGGTGAACAGTTTGCGGGATTGATAGGATATCTCAGAGAATGCACAATCCATACTTTTCTGGCATTTAATCAGACTGGACTTGGACTTAACGTATTTTGGCAGATATTGCTTTAGGAAACATTTTTAATGTTTTATTTCAGTTTAAAATTCTGTCACCCTCTGAAAAAAAGCCTGCGCGCCCCCCTGTTTAGGAAATGTGCTTTCAAATGGTATAAGATTTCAACACTACGGCCGTTGAATTAAATCACATCTTAGCAGATGTTTTATGGTACGTGTTCCTTCAGTGGACAGCAATTTGACGACAAACTTAATGTTTCTTTATATTGAAAATGAACTTATAAAAGCTCATGCAAATTTTTATATGAATCCAAATGTACATGTATTTATAACCATTGTTACAACGCTTTAAAGTCAAAATCAATTGATTCTGGTAAACCACACCAAAAACCAAAAGACAAACGTAAACGCTGCTCATCATTGCATTTGTAACGCGTGCAAGCATTTAACTCAGTAATTATGGTCAGCCTACTCAGGCAAGTAAAGCGAAGTCCAACATAAAGTTGTGGAGGCTTTGCAATACACTCCTGCTTGTATTTTCTTAGGTCTATCTTTTCAAATTTATTTAACTTAATTTTACATAATAATTACAAGGGGAAAAGAACCCAAAGTGGACATTTCTAGATGCACTAGAAGGACCAGAAGAATTTGTCAGTTTGCTTTTCTTATTTCTTCAAGCTTAAGGGAGTGGACTTTGGCGTTAGTAGCATCTGCACCGTCGCTTACGTCGATGTAAAGAGGGTCGGAGCGTAAGCCAAAAACTTCGAGTCATCCTAAGTGTATTACGAAACGAAACTCAATGAAAGCCTTACAGTAATCTAGGAACATCTTCCTGAAAAATTGATCGCCATTTTGAAGAAACAAGGACTTAGGTAATTAAAGCTTACTAAATTTGTCAGTTGACGCCCACTTCTCATTTAAAATATTTAGAAAAAAAACAATCTTTTTAAATATAAAAATTTTTTTAAAAACAAATTCTTTTTTAAATTTAAAAATTTTTTTTTATTCTACCACTATTATGTCATATTTTAAGAAAAAAAAAAAATGAATACCACTGTCAAATTTCTTAAAGTTTATTGATGGTTATCCAAGATTCGCCTAAAGGTACACATATTTCATGTTGTTCTTCCTTTTTCCTTTTTTTATTTTTTAATATATTCGTTTTTTTATGCATTGCATATGAGAACATATTGTTAGAGCAAAATAAAAAAAAAATATAAAAAAATGAGAAAAAAAGAATCGCTTCCAAAAGAAAATGAAATATATATTGACATCAACATATGTGGTTTTTATTTAGTTGTAACTACATATCGTATCGTATGTATCATGTTGTCCTGCCTTACTATGAACTCTTAGTCAGCTAAATATATGACTAGCAGTTAAGGAAACTGTATCAGCATAATAAACTCTTTGCCAGAGTTTCCGAATAAAGAAGAGATTTACATTCACGTCAAGTAATATAAGTACCGTGGACACCCAACCTTTGTTCCATATAATTTTAACACCAATAAATCGATAGCTAAGCAGGAATGGTATTACTAAAGAATCATGTATCGGTCACAAGAAAGTTTTAAATCATTCGTCTAAGACATAATGCCATGATATAAGGTTTCGAATGCCACGTAAAGTCTCGAGGACAAATTTTATTAAAGAAATTTCTAGCAGCGAAGTTCTACTGCTATGTAAAGAACTTTGGCCCGTTATTAGAGTCTCATTACAGCCAATGAAAAGTAGCTAAAAGAGGGGAATGTGTTCAAGGCCAAAGGAAGGTTGGATTCAACTTCGCACAAACGACTTTGTTTGTTGTTCGGCGGCCTAGAGAATTAAGTAATTGGGGGATTGGGGGATTGGTTGTAATTTTAATAGTCAGCAAGCGTCCCAAATATTATGTGAGTTCTAGCAAAATCACTGCAATGCAATGCAAATTATATGTTCAATTACAATCAAATCATACTTTGAGCGCATGATGCACGATTCAAATTCGTTCATTGTGCTCATGTGCTTTAGAAAATAATAGCGATTATGCCTGAAGAAATAAGTTCTCAGACTAAAGAAAAAACAAACTGAGCACCAGCAACGTTCGCTATCTGTAGCTGATTTCAGAATGTTCACGAATGTTATGCTTCTATCTCTTTGCACTGCAAGCTTTTATTTCATGGGGCGACTAGCAACCCCTCGCCATTTTTAGAGAACAATGAAAATAATTTTTTTATTTAAATGTTTTAAATATATTTATACCTTATAAATAGAGTATTTAATGGTCTATAGTCTTGCTGGACATGATATTTTACTAAGTATTCACCAACGGGCATTGCAGGCTTTTCGGGGCAAATGTCAGGCAAGTACGTCGTTGTTGCCTCTTACATTTTTCTGTTGTTTGAGAGCAGACTCGGCAATCTTTCATTGTACCTGCTGGCGTTACTCGGCCCCCTCCATCGAACCCTTGTATGGGTATCAGTGATTATCGAAACCCATAGTTTTCTTGGAAATCTTCTTCCACTTGATTAATCGGTAGCTTCACGTAGCTTAAATGGCTGAGTGGAAGCTCATCTCTCTGCTATTTTTTGTTTAAACCATTACTTTGTCAAAGAGCGAGAGCGAAAGAAATTAATGTAAATTAAGATGGTGAGTGAGACATATCGTTGAAGTTGAAGCAAAGAATAGCGCGATGAGTGAGACTCGCCGTTGGATTGCAAAGAGGTAATAAAGGAAAGGTTTAATCATTTAAAAACCAAGCACTTTCTTGTAAGAATTTGTAGATTAGAGGAGAAAGCTTCTGAAAAATCCGTTAGTGTGTTGCAAGTGTTTGTGTTTTGACCTTGATTTTATCATAGGTGGGGATTAACAGACGAGTAGCGTTGATCATAATATTGTAAATTTACTTCCTCCATAATTTTCTCTTTAACTCCAACTTTTCCATTATATCGTCTAATAATTAGAAAATTAAAATTGATTTTCAATAAAACCTCAGTATACTTTCTTACATCTTTATATTGTTTGGCGCATGCTGACTAACTAAACTACGTTATTTTTCAGGATTTAACGAAAATTCTTGTTGTTCTTCTTCTGATGTTGAATAATTCAATTACGTAAGTCAGATACTATATTCTGATACTTGTTATTATTTCATAACATACATGGAAACTTATATCTTATGTTCTTCTGCTCTTTTGTATGCATATTGTTTAGAAAAAAAATGAATCAAAACCTTTTCATACCGGTTTTCATCCAAAGAACCAACAAGATCTCAAGCCATGTGCGTAGAGCAAGAACTGTGTTTGTTTCTCACAATCGCAATCGTCATCTCAAAATTTCGCATATCGTAACAATTTGCTTCCGAATGTTTCCAATACTTGGACAAAAATTCAACGTCATGCTCAAGAACTTTCGTAATCTGTTAAGGAGAAGTAGTAGTTCTCCTTGTGGCTTGTAATATATAACACATAGCTATGTATAAATGTTCTTAGATCTCAAGTTGACGAAAAGGCAATATAAGGCTAGTTTTGACATGACGTCCGTCCATACGTCCCTAGAGTAAAACAGATTTATGACACTTTGAATGCGTTCCATAAGGAAATGCTAGCCTATGGAGCTTATCACCTTTTGCCTCCGTCCGATATTTATTTATTTGCTTTGATAAAACAAGCTCTAACGCTGCTTGGTGTTTTACTTCTTATTAAAACGGCTCGATGACTGTTTTGCCCCAAGAGAGCAACGATTTTCTTTGCCGTGTACGGCAGATTTGGAAAATGCATAACCAGGAATGGAAAGTACTTCGAATAAAATATTTCTTATTATTTTCATTCAATAAATATGTGCTTTCCATATAAACATTCCGGTTTCCTGTTAGGGAAATAATATCAATCTCTAATGTCTAATTCTGCGGACAAAGTGAACAACGAAATTAGTACAACGGCATACGAAAGAAAACAAAGGTTATAGGAACTCTAGAAAAGCTTTAAAGTAAGTCTACAAAGAAATCTAAGTATAACAGAAGTATAACGAAATTATTTTAGAAATTTTCTTCATGTACTAATTGCAGGAGAAAAGCAACGCTTTTTGTGGGAATCTCTGATTTTATTTACTAAATACATGCATACTTGCCAACTTGTGCTACCTATTGTTGTTGCTGTTATTGTGTTTTTACTTTCAAACTTATTTTAGTATTAAATGCATGAAAAAAGAAAAATTGAAAAAAAATCAAAATCTCTTCTTTTATGATGATATGCACACGATGTGTGTGTTGCATAACAAGAAAAAAACTACAACAAATTTGAATTACAAACATGTATAAAATTCATACGCCAAAGAAGCTATAAAACTATAATAAAAGATAAAGAAACGAGAGAAAAAGGATGTTCTCTCAGCAGTTGTCCTTTCTGACAACATCATCTACTGTAAGAGGAAATGTCAAAGTTTTTTTCCCCTAAATGTGACAAGAAGGAGGAATTTTACATCAATAGCAAGCGCAAAAGACACGTGAACGAATATTTAGTTAGTTTTTCTTTTTCTTGTGTTTTTTTTTTAAAGATTGTTTCTTTGAATTTTGATTTATTTATGTAATTTCGTGTTTCTGTTTTTGAAAGAAACTAAGGAAAAAAAAAAAAAAAATGGAACGATTTTGTCTGTTCATTAAAATAATTACCTGATTATGTAAATTGACGAGCATTCACCATACGTGTGCTCTTGTCTCCTTCTGCATGAAAGTGTGCATCTAGAAGAACATAAGATATAAGTTTTTCATGCACGTTATAAAATAATAACAAGCATCAGAAAACAATATCTGACTTACGTAATTGAATTATTCAACAACATCAGAGGAAGCAACAAGAATTTTTATTATATTCTTGAAGTACATTAGTTTAGTTATTCAATATATGCCAAGCAATCTACTAACTGATGGATAAAATATTGAGTGTGTTTTTTTTTTATTTTTCTTTTTTTATTCTAAATGAACTTTATTTTCATCTATGCTATATTTTTGTTATAACACTTATGAAATCTTTCAGGTGAAAAACTTTAGGCAAATAATTGTTACCGATTTTTAAAAGTTTTGCTTAGGCAAGGGTTTTCCTAATTTTTGCTACGTCATTAGAAAGTGCGAATTCCCTGGCGTTGTCTTAATAGAGAAAAAGACCGTTTCTACAGATTGTCTTTTTTCTCTAAGCACATATTCCAATTGTAAAATGATACCTCCTGCTAAGAATTCTTTATAGGCCTAAAAGAGTTTATTAATTAAAATAATTACGAAAATAATAATAATTTTCGCGGCTATTGTGCAAAAAAAACAGCAAAATTCATTTACTATGGATTTACACAATGAACAAAAATGTTAAAAATTTGTTTGGACAATAAGTGTCTAAGATTCTCTGCAAGTCGTTTGTAGGTTCTTTCCTTGTTTTTCTTAAATGTAACGATAAAAGTTTCTTAATTGCTTGTTAAAGTAGCTTTCTATGCGTTATTCTGCAATCAATTAAAAATTTTAGTATCTCTTGTCTTACTTTCATTTTACTATCGGATCCACACATGATCCCTTTTAATACATATTTATATACCTGTCATGCCTACATGCGTACGTAGGCAAACTTCAACACGTTTCAGTGCGCCACAGCCAGTAGCCTGGGTAAAGCTTACGTTAATAGTAAACATTTTTTCATAGCATGCTCAAGTATGAAGAAAGAATTTTTGTGAAAGCAAAAGCAGTATTAAACGTAATCGTCGGCATATCGTGTTGCGTCAAAAGTTTTTACTGCAGACATAGATTTATATAAAATTTATAGACACAAAAGATAAAAGAGAAAATTTTATAAATTTTGAGAATTTTCTGTCCTTCCTTTTAAATGTAAGTAGGGATAGAAATGAATGCTTATTCTACCACATGAATATGCTTAGATGCTACACACAATCATAAACAACTAATCATTACTGAGCAGTAAGTCTTTACTTTAGTCCATTGGCATAGCTAGTAAAAGGCGCCACTTTCGTAGGGCTTATGGTACAGGATATATTAAATTTGGGCGGACGTATGTAAAACCCAGCAGGTCTTGAGATACTTCCACGTTTTATTATACCGACCGATTCAGAATCGATTCAATAGCAGAATTTTCTCAAACGATCTAAGCTTGTCTGTCCGTCTGTCTGTCTATCCGGCTAATGTCTGTCCTTATATCTCTTTGTCCAATCCACAGGTCGACCTTTTTTGAAAGATTTTTTGATGAAATTTGATACACTTACGTGTTTAAGCCCAAAAACGAATTCTATTGAAATGAGAACGCCTCTATACCAAAAAGCCTTAAAGATGAATGTTTTATGATGAAAATGTGTTCATTATAGTAATTTGACATAAAAATTAATTAGTGAAAACTTGAACCACATGGGTCTATTTGTTGGAACTCTCTTCCTAAAAGATTTCTCAAAAACGTTAGCCTGAGTGGGAAATTTGGATCACACAGGTCTCTTTTTAAGAACCTAATATATAAAAGGGTCGTCATGCAAAGCAAGCCCTTATATGGAGAAACTGAAAAATAATGCAATTTTTAGGAACTAAGTTAAGTTTGCAAACTTTTTACCATGTCATGCGATGTTTTGGGCATCGTCCAATACGCGGGCTCTCATGGAATATATACCTTTGCATGAAGATAATGGATAATCTTTGGCATATTATTATCAAAACAAGTGAATAACAGTGTTATGTGGAGCGGTGTAGGGAAACAAATATTCGGTGTTGGCCGACTGTAAGCACCTCCCATGTTACTTAATAAAGCACACATCATTACAATAAAAATGTGATGATGTGAACCCAAAAAAAAGAAGAAAATCTGATCTTAATTCTCAGATGTCTTGCAAAGATAATTTTGTATAATTTTTCTTCCCTTTTCGTTATGAAAACAATTAAATGTTAATTAAAACGATAGTGTGTTCGGTATTTTTTTTTTTTTTTTTTTTTTTTTGAGAAGCTAACTTTACGATGTTTAATAAACTGTTTTCAGTTGCCTGTTTTAAGGAGGGAGACTTTTTATGCAATTTTTAATTTTTTGTAACAATGTGAAAGTGTATGTCAAGTTCATTTATATGCAGCCTTAAACTATTATATTTTTTTTACGAAGAAAAACTGCGTAAAGAGTATTTTTGTAGTGAGTTTTTAGAGAAATTTTATTAATATATATCCAGAGTAAGTGCATAGGAGTGTGGTTCAAGCTTTATATTCTTTTATTGTGAAATGTTTTTTGAGGCGTACTGAAATATATTATTTAAAAGAATCTAGTTTTTCCTTCTTCCTTGTTGATTTCGATTTCAGTATACTAAGTAGTTTTTTTTTTCGTCCCTTCGCGACTGATGCCAAGTTTCCCATGTAATGATTGAAATTCTTATGCAGCGTTAACGTGCAATCGACATATTCATTTTCTCGATATTATCATATTTATTATTTAAACTAAATAGTCTCTATCTATTTAACTGCATTCATAGAAAAGTAAGACTTAATGGTACATATATCATACATAATACTATCTTCAGAACATAAAAAATGTTCTAATAAAATTGGAATATATAAAACAAATATATTGAGCGTTAAGCTCAATGAAATTTGCCAGTTGAGAGCCCTTATAAGTTAAAACTTGCTTTCTTGGTTGAATGCGCATAGCTTACAGTATATACATGCTTGAGTGGCAGATTTGGAGCAATACTTGACAAGTTGGATATAAATACCACGAAAGTGGTAAAAATGAATATCATATACATGGCATTCGATCAAGTGGGTAAAAGTGCAACGCCTCATATTGATTCGTTAAAATGTAGTATCTACTGAATACCTAAAGAATACTTCTTAAGATGATATTAAATGTGAGCAAATTTCATAAATTGATCAGTGAGAACTTCCTTTATTTCATAACATATTATGCATATATATAGCAAACGGTTTATATCGGCATTTCATACATAACTCTTTCTACCAAAGTGAGTCAAAATAACTAACTTTATTTCTAGAATTGCCACATTCGAAATATTAAGAGAGGAAGTTGGAATTTGACAAACACATGCTTAAAAAATCAGATTTGATTGCATTTAAAAAAAGAAAAAAAAAGAACGCCACACTACTGCTACTAGTCGTTCTTCAATTGCACCGACCTTCTCTGGAACAATCTACCAGCAGTGGTCTTTCCCACCGTGCCTGCTGTTATGTGATACGTAAACAAGCATTACTCCCTCTTCCCATATCTCTCTAGCTGTAGGCCTTCCTGATCATCAACTTGCTCCCCCGTATAGGGCAAAACTTGAGACAACCTTTTTTTTCTCAATTTCATTGATAGGTTCAAGATTTCGTTGATGATATTTCTGGTAATTTGTGACCCAGATATTCTTTAAAACCATAAGGACAAATAGTTCTTATCCGCTAACTGGCACGTCGACAATTTGAACTTCGTTTCTTAAGTCCGTTTGCAACTCCGACGTTTCCATAAAAAAGACAAATTAGTCAAATTGACTCATTTTGGTAAAAGCCCCGGTATCTTAAAAGTATAGATGTTTAAAGTTCTTTAGAAGTCAGAAGAACTCATTTGACTATAATTGCAGCGTTACATAATTTTGTTAAGTGATTAGTTTCTTAGATTAGAATTGCAATTATTTTGTTGCCTACTTGCAAGCATAAGTTATTAAAAATTCATTGCCTATCCCCAAAAATTGAATGCGAACGCAATAAGCGTTTGATGACCTATACCACCAAGCTTTTAATTTATATATACATCTTCTTACAAAATTTTCATTTCATGCATAAAAAATGTTCGCATTATTTAATAACGCCAACTCACTCATTCTTCATGTGCATATTTCCGCACAAACGACCATTTGAACGTAACATGTGTGTAGAAGTAAAGTGCTTTCATCGAGGTTATCAGAAGATGTAGATACACATACAATTTGAATACATAATAGTTGAAAGTAGTATGTAATACCGTAGATTAATATGCGGTTAGGATGGAAGCTTGCACATGGAAGGATTCCTTTTATAAATAGAGTATCGATTGGAGCGACTTACATATTTACTACATATGCATGAATGCTTTATTGGTTTCAACAGTTTTCCGCTTTAACTATGAACAGGAGAAGAGTTTTATCCGGTTTAAAAAATATTTTTGTGGCACGTAATAGTAATTTTTTTTTTAAAGAACGTTATAAATGACTTCTTATTAATAAGTATTCCATCAAGCTTCAGAGCATGCTTTAAATATTTATATGCACTTGAACATGAAAATTCATGTATGTAGCAAAAAAAAAAAAAAAAAAAAATTGAAACTTTATTTAAAAGTAAGTTATTACAAAGTGCCAATATTTAAACTTTGCATATATACAAAGACGATGTTTGTTATATTCCTACAAGTAAATTTGAAAACAGTTTTACGTGAACATGTTCATCTGTTTTTAGGAAAATTCGAAGTTATAGCGTTGCCTCTTATGACGCATCCCATCCCATTGCATCAACTCGAAGCTCGTTTTGTAAGAAATGATTGGAGCACCGCGCATCATTAAATACCCCACACCTTCTACAGTTGTCCATACGTCGATCACGTTATATGAAAAGTGGTCGAAAAAGTAGCCCGATCCGAACCCTTTTCTATAACATTCGTCCTTGGTCCAAAACACGTCAGTATATAAAGTTTATCAAAATGTCTTAAAAATTGCGACATGTGGATTGAGCACAAGAAAACAAGGCAGACAATGGGCAGACGGACACACAAGCTTACATCAATTCCGAATCATTTTTTCGGTGTAACGAAAGGTAGCTCTATATTTGGACGTTGCACCATCCGCCCACATGAACTCTCATACCACAAATGGTATAGGAAATAATAATATAACTAGAAGACAAGGGATAATAGTTAAGAGGCAATAAATAAAGCGACTAAATTGAAAACGAAATCACGAAAATAATCTATGCCCAAAAGGTCACGCAGATATTATTAGATAATGCTTTGCAGGTCCTAGACTGCAATAAATCATCAGAGACCTCACATGAAGGTTCAACTTACTACCTATTCTCCATGCTTCGATAATTACAAATGCGTAAAGTCTCTCCCTGCATAAGCACTTTTGAAACGACAAAATTTCTTTGCCTGGTGAATGCAAAACTCCAAATATTCAAATGTGTCTGTTATGGAGTACGATAATGTAATGTGCTTCCATGCCACGCTTTACTCCTATTGTGAGAAAAATTTGGATTCAATTTTTTTCAAAACATTTATATGGACCCGTAAGTGGCTTGTTAAAGCCGTGTAATCTTTGGTAGCTTTTGTTTTTAAGTAGAACATACGTATGCTTTATTTATGACAGACAAACAAAAAAGGCAACTGACAAATTCATTGCATATAACGAACAAATACATAATTGTAAAGCAATCTTCGTTTTTCCTACGGTTCTCGTTTGTTTTCCATTTGCACCCAAGAGTTGAATACATTGCGACAATGTATCACGACGCATTCATTGCTGCAATACTCATCTTCCCAATCAGGATTAATGATGGCGCGTTTGTTGCAATTTTCGCGAATGCACATTTGAATTGGCTTGGCCTTGTGAAGTGTGTGCTTATCCGAGGAACTAGGAGTTACAGAAGTAATTGTCGATGTCGTGGATGCAACGCCTACAGGCTTAGACATTATAACGGATGACTCCTCCTTTGCAGCTGTTAAAGTGTTACGACCTTGGGTCAGTTGTTGTTGGTTTTGGGTAGGTGAATGATGCTGCTGGTACTTTTCTCCTTTAACATTTAAATTTACATATGTTTCACGCGCATTCATATTAATTGGATTCGATGTTGAAGTACCTGAAATTTGCTGTGTCTGTTTTTGCTCTCGTTGCTGGGCTTTCTTTGCCTCTTGCTGCTCTAATATTTGCCGTCTATAAATTGCCATTTGTTTTACATAGCCATGACGAGCCATTTCATTACGTTTATTATAGGCATTCTTATGAATCGGATCTAAAACGTCCCACATTGATGCCACAATACGGGATAGCTCACCAAAGGTACACCCCGGATTCTCATGTTTTATAGCGTTGACCGTATCTCGAAAGAACATGGAATACGCAGATACAGGTTTAGTCGGTTCATTAGGATCGCAGGGATTGCCATTGTTGACTTTTGTAGTAACTTTTGCTTGTTTTCGCGACGCTATTGTGCTGTTGGTTGGCGTTGAAATTATAACGTACTTAGGTGTGCTTTGATTTTGCGAATCGCAAATGTTGTGATTAGTCACTGCGGAACACGGAACGTTTGAAGTATAAATTTCCTCCGATGTATTACTGACTTCTCCCATTTTTCTATTCTGTAGTTGCTCAGTTTGTTGTATGTTCTTGCTAGCCGGTAATATTCTCTCTGCATTGGTAGCAGAATTGGAGTTAGAGCCAACATCAGTCATATCGAAAATTTCATCATCAAGCGACGGTACATGGAATTGCCTGTTCATGTTTCTTTTATATATTTAAAATTTTCACACAAAAAAAATCACAAAAAAACTTTCAATCGGAAATTGAACACTTGCCTATTTCTTATTCTTCTTCCAAGGTACATGTGGCCCACTGCGTTGTAATAGGAAGGGTTAAGTAGGAGGACGAATTACTTTGTGTGAACATTAGCTCTAATCTTTCCTTCTTGGTAAGATTAGAAAATAGATTAGATGAAAAGAAATTTAAAGGATGAATTAATTTTAGAGGGCCGTTAACTTATGCTTTCGAATTTTTTTTTGTTTTCTTTTACTCTAAGAACTTATTTCGTTAGTCTACAAAATTATAAGATTAATAATAATAATAATAATAATAAAGTGAGAAAAAAAATAAAAATGTTTAGAAATTCAATGTGAAATAATCAAAGTTCAAGGGAGCCTCAAAGGTTGGTCGTGGTCCGAGCAGTGTTAAGAACGACCGCAGGTAGTTTAAATTGTGCGTTTGTGTTTTATTATTTTATTTACTTATTGATTTTAGTTGTTTTTGTTATTTTCGGCGATGTTCTTACGTCCACCATGTTTTCTTTTCTATCAATTTCAAAAAATAATTTGATTTTTTTTGTTGCTTTTTTAAACATTTATCTTTTAAAGTCACACAATAACGCTTAGACATGTGGATAACATCACATGCGCTTAATATATAAGTACGTATAAGTAATCTCGAATCATAATGAAAATCCAAACCGAAGCAAAAGTTCCGAGAACCCATACCCATAAGGTTAAGGGAAGCGTTGCCAATAACTTTGGTTTTTATTTGAAGTTTTCCTTTTTTTCCTTTCTTTATGTTTGGGTTGTTGCGTTTTATGCTGTCTTGAAGCACCAAACCAGAAACGAAAACAAAACAAAAAAAAAGATTTGTGATGTTAATTTGCATGAAAAATTCATAAATAACATATATGCAGAGAGCATTCGTTTCTTACTTTTCTTTTTCTTAAGCAAATTGCATATGTTACAAAATACAGTGTAATGGGGCAGGAAAGCAGGCAGACATACGGAAAACGGTTAGAGAAGACAGTTAGACAACAACAATAACATAGCGAATAGTAACAGCATTATAATGGCATAAGCATAAGGATGACAGCAGTTGTAAGCCGTGAGAGCAGCTCCGGTGCACAAGCCATTACACGTAATGTATTAGGTAGTGGGGAAAGGCCTTGCGCTGTGCTTGCTGTTGCTAGCATTAAGGTATTGTTATACTATTATAATTATAATTAACTTAGCGGGAGAAACAAACTCAAAGACTAAAATCTTAAAGTGCTACCGCACTTGGGATTTGAATCCACGACCATTGGCAATATTCTCTGCCTATCCGACCTCTCAGGCGGGTAGGCTTTAAAATACGCAATAAGATTCAATGAAAACTTAAGTTCTTTGTTTTCTTGTAAAAGGCTCTAGTGTTTTAAGACAAAGCACACTGAAGCCCTCGGCAGTGTGACAAAAAAATTTGGCAAGGCGAAGATAGATATCCATCGACAAGAATTTTATATTTTCCTTCTACTGTAATTAGAAAGAAGTGCCTTAACACAGATCAAAAGATAAATAGCCCGCGGTCAGTATGCTTGGTTATCATTAAAAGGACGTTTGAAAAAATGTTTTTTTTGGAATATGTGATGTTGAGTTTTCAATATTAAATAGTCTCGTATCTCTCGCCGGACCGCAGAATTTCAGACGTATTACGTCTCATAAGCCACAAGGCAAGGTCCTACTCACACATCCTTTGCTTAATCATTTAATAGAAACTACTTTAATTTCTCTTCTCCTTCTTCTCTTCCGTATTTTACTAACTATAACCACAAATCTCTTTGACTCGGGCTGCACCGTTAAAATAATTGGAAACGAAGTGTTGCATATAAAAATTTTTTGCTAACATCAATTATTCTTCTTAAATTACGTAAGAACGATGGGATGGTACAAATGTAACACTAACGTGCTTCCATTTTCCTAGATTAGAAAGTGAATACTAGATCTTAGTTCAAATGCATTACCACAACCAATTTACAGTCTTGATAAGGCATTTTTACGATTTTCTCCTATTATCTAAATCCCCGAGTCAGATGTTAGTGTAAAAAAAACTGGAAATTCTATATATAAATGGAATGCTGCTCTTTTGTTCCGTTCTACCTCGCAGAAATGATCTGATTGATATAGTATAGTTACAAATTTTGTCAACTTCGTTGCAGAACCGCCAGCATTAACCAGCACGGAGTTTATTGAGTTTTAACTGAGGTTTATTAACTAAGCCATATGTTCTAAATTGATATAACATTGCAACGTTTCGTCTTCTGTTCTTTGTACTGTTCCCGACCTTATCTCTGCTGGCATTATGAAAACACAACTTATTCTTCTCCTTCTTCCGCTGGTCAACAAATCAACAAGAGACGATTTACTGAGTTTAGTAAATAAACAAAAACCACTGGAAAGACCTTTCGCTGAAGACGGGCAGGGTCCTGAAAAAATAATAGCTGCCATACTGCGTAAAAAAGAAAATAGCACTAATGTGTAACCTACGCTGCACTAATTTATACTATAACGGAGTAACATTGTCTACAATCAAATCGCTTACAGTTATCTTTCGTAAAGTGCGGTTTTATATCAGTAATATATAGATTGCAATGAAATACTAATTCATTGACGGGCAGTATATCGCACTATACGTGATACAGCAGAGTAGAACTGACTGTTGCGTAACAGTAACGCATAATACGCGGTATTTTATACTAAATAATGCTGAGTAAAAAGAGCAAAAGTTATAATCCACAAAATTCTTTAACCTATAGAGGTAATCCGTAAATCTTTTACTTTGTACAAAATTCCCGAATTAGGTATTTTTATATTAATTTTTTTGTTATGCTAGGGTGCATTAATTGCGAAATCTTATACCAGTATCACTCCTTTTTTTTGAAAGATAATAACTCATTAGTGGACAAATTCGAAAAAAATTCTATGTATTCTGAAAAAAATATCGCTCGTAAAAGTGGTCATAGTTAACAGATGAAGCCACGATCGCCATTACACACATATATAATTGAACACTAACTTTATTAAGATTCTGAGGAAGGGTTTCCTGTTCTCATTCAAGCTTTCTTGCACAGCACAGTGAACCATCTGTTGTTGATTTCCTGAATTTTCGAAGAAGAGAATGATATTCTATGTTTTTGGAATTTATTTCATTAAAAGAAGTAACCGAAAAGACTTTTCATTATGCCCAATAATACATTAAAGAATAAATTATAAAATAAAGCATTCAGCCAACACTGTTCAATGATTTCAGTTTATAAAGGAATAGCGCTAACATTACATTCGCAAGACTCCGACATCATACCATCGATCGTTTAGATGAACAATTTTGATTACTGAAACCCAACGACTATTAAATATATCAAGAAATTCTGATAGATTTCATTTCTTCGCTTACTGATGTTTTTAGTCTTTTTTTTTCTTCTTCTTGTTCTTCTTCTTCTTTTTTCGTTTTTGTAAAACATTTAAAATTGATTAAAAATCATTTTCTTTAGATTACGATACGAACGCATTCACATTTATGGTTTTTAAATTTTTTTTTTTTTTTTTTTTTTTAGCCACATATGGTACTCGACTCTGTGTGGAGATTTAAAGGTGGAGGCTCCACAGTATACTGCGAAAACCATAGTATTTGTAATCAGACAATCAAAGCAATTTAAAATGAAAAGAAAAATAAATTGTTTTGCAATTTTCAATGCATTCCGAATGGAAGTGAAATGAACTTGAGAGCAAAATCAATCTGTTGTTTATCGTAAAGAAAACAATATCGTCTAGACTTGATGATGATGATACGTTATATGTTATGCAACACTATACACAATACTACATATTACTATGGTATCTAACGATTTAAATATTCATATATCCATCCGCATGCGTTCAAGTATAAGTACAAGTGAATGACATACACAAACACTTGGGAGAAACGGCAAACAGAACAGTAAGAGTATAGTAAAAAGTAAAAAAAAAAAAAAAACAAAATTATTTTAAAGAGATGAACACCAGAACAGTGTCTGTTATTAAGAATTTTCTTTTTCATAACATTTACATATAGTTACGTACGTGTAATGAAAGGTTTAATGATAAAAATTCCTTTGAACAGAAACTGAATGTTAGTTAATACTCTTGTTATATTTTATATATAAAATAATTCGACATTAGGTGACTAAGCAGTATATTTGTAGTCTTTTCTTTTCATGCCATATCACTGGTGAAAATAGCTGACTCATCATCATGTATAAAAATTTCCACATAACGAAAAGTTTTAAATGTCATTAAAAAAAAATAGATTTCAACTATTTTTCGTTAATAATCAAAGAGTTTAAGCATTAAAGCAAAATGTATTTAAAAAGAAATTTCTATACTAATTACCAGAAGAACCAGAGAATGATTAATAGGTTTTTGTTGCTCTTGCTCTTCTCTTCTTAATTTCATAGAGTGAAGCAGGCACAGGTGTTAGTTACGTAACTGAGTTTACAACTGATTGTTACCGAAAATTTTGTTGCACACATGATATTCTTCTTATTTGGAAAATAAGCTAAAACTTTCCTGAGCATTACTTTTAAAATAATTTGTTTGGATTTTGTTGGAAAATACGGTACACTTATGCTTATCAGTAAAGAATTAATTAATTATAACTTACATTACCATATTACCTGATTTTACTTATGCTAATGGCATTTTGAGTTAAGGCAGATGTACGCAAAGTCCAGAAGAACGTGACTTTTCAACTTGTTTTATATTAAGTTTATATTCATCAACTGGAAATAAATTTTAGAAACCCCTTGAACGGGGAGTCTCTGAGTCAACTTAATGATATCTTTGAGTTGAGCAAAAATTATGATAGAGTAGAACAAAAGAGGGCTAATTTAAAGCGTATGGGAAGGAAATTTAAAAAGTCCTTTGAATTTTGGATTTTCCAAGAATCCTTTAATGACCTGAAAAGACATTGCGCAACTTCTAGTGAAAATCTAGAGTTAAGCAAGAGCTGCATTGCAGGTGGCGGATATCCAAAATTATTTATGTACCAAGTCCAGGAATAAATTCGTGCCGCTATGTAGAGTAAAAGCTGAAATTTGTGTTTACACTTTATGAACGCATTGATTGTAATCTTCATTTCTATACAATTTATTAATATGTTGTTCCCATTTTAGAAATTTTCATTCTTGCATCGCAAGCGAGTAAACACCATCTACGAAGGAAAGGCAAGGAGTAAATGTGTGTCGGAAATGTTTTATGAAATTGCATTAAGAAAATTTTGATTTAAAAGTTTTGTTCAGCTAATTAAATGTTGATTAAATTGAAGGTTTGATGTATTTTACGTAGTGTTTCTATGAAATCTGACATAACCTTAACATTGGAAATAAAAAGAAATTTTTTTTTGTTTTTAAAACTCTGTCTCTGCAGTTCTAGTGGGAAATCCTTTAATGTAAATCAAGGAATCTGAAGTAGAGATGGTAGAGATGGGTTAGATGTGAAAAATCACATCACTCAGCTTGATTTTGTTTTAAGTTTCCTCACACGTTCTCCATTGCTAGGGGCATTGAAGATGAAAGAACACAAGATTCCGGTCGGACAGAAGTAGAGTAATCGTTTGAAGAACTCAATAACAGGCACAGGCACTCACAACCAAAAAGTAAAAGCAATTTTTTCTTTGCACTTTCTAAGTCTTTGCTAATGCGCTTAATAAATACATTCCTTTTTTATTCTAATTTATTTATTTATTATATAATTTTTTTTTTTTATTTTTCGTATCTTTAAGTGCAAATGACAATTTTACATTTGTAAGATACCATTCTACTGCGAACCACATAGAGTCTTTACTTAAGGCATTCAGAGCTTAGACTTGGTAGCCCCCACAATGCGTACTTGAATCGTGTATTTCTTCTACCTAACATCTCAGCTCTTCCTGCAACTTTAGACTGTTTTAGATACTAAAAATTTACCCTCAGCTAGAGCAGCTTTTATCAGTAATAATCACTTTAAGTAAAGCATCATTGAAATTACATGAGCCTCTGCAAGTATAATATAAAGCTTTAAAAGATCAAATTTTCCTTAAATGCCTGGAGTAGTATGTTTAAATAAAGTTAATTACTTTCGAACACACCCATGCACATGGCACTTGTGGTATGCACACACATTGTGCAAAAGTTTTGCTTATCGTACATCAAAATTTACACATTTTCTAAAAACCATAATTTAACACATTCATTTATACCGTGAAATCTAGGGGCATTGATCACTGCTAACTAACCCTAAGACTCTGTGAACAACAACTCACGCTAGATTCGTTTTCCTTGTGAAATTTTTATATTAAAGCCGGAAAGTAGTTGATAAAATAATTTGTTATTTTATGGTTGGTGCTAGACTTCTAATAGCAATTCGCATCAAAGCCCAAAAATATGCAATCATATCGCTGTAGTAGGTGTTCTAAACTGTGCAGCCAAAGTCAAGGCGTTCCTACTCTCCTTTCGATAACTGTTAGGCATTTCGTTATTTTAAAAGGATTGAACCATAAGGGCACAAGTTTACAAACAAGTCGTCTCCGTAGATGTAATGCAATCCAAAAATTAAAGATCTTTTTGGTCTTCTTTCAATAATTAGCAAGAGCTTCACTGTAAACGATTGATTCAAGGACTGAAGAAGCTTATAATCAGTAAATATTGTATTTCTTTTATTTTTTAAAGCATGCTTTCCACTTTAATTAAGTACAGTTAGTCCTTTTGTGTACAAAATTTTCATCGAATTTTTTTAGCATTAGGGAAATCTGCTTAAAGAGTTAAAAATTTGTTCTAAATATTCATTTTCTACTAAATGTTTCCTCTGGTAGAGCAACCCTTATACTTTTTCCTCGGGGGAGACTTTACTGTATATTAATATTTAATACTTTTTAAATTCCCAAACTATTTTCCCAACAAAAAAAAAAAAACAAGCCTATCCTTAAATATTTTACTCAACCTATTATCTATCATTATACAATTTGGTGGAAATATATTTCATTTACAGCCTGTTGAATTAAAAATTTATTCACCCTTTAAGTTGGTGACTTGTGCTTCATTCCCCTCCTAGCTTAACTTCTACGCACTGGCACGCTACATATTCTCTTGTATTGTTACGCGACTAATGTATACATATTGAAACAATTATGCAACCACCACTCATTGTTCATCTATATTCTACACCACCACCACCACCACCACCACCACTGCCACCTATAAACATCTATTTACTCGCTACATTACTTAAACGGAAGCAAACTTCCGTAGTCCCGCGCGTTGCCTCCTGCCTTTAACTCGTAAATACATAGTATAAACCCTCGTTTGTTTTGTCGATTTGTTCTCTTAATGTTCATAATGATTGGGTTGCGTTGCGTATACGTTTCGGTCACAAATTATAAATCCTTAATCTTCCCCTATACTAGTCCATTGCCTATACTATTCGATATGAATGGGTCGCTCAGTCGTATGCGGACATATATATATATATATATATATATATATATCTGCGATGGCTTATGTGCGTGCCTATAAATGTTGCGCAGTGTTTGCTCATGATTCTGTTGCGTGCATTGTATTATATTCGGTGTATAAGGTTAACTATGATAGTTTACAATAGTCTGCTTATGTCCGATAAATTGGTTAAATTATAAACGAATGTAAAATGGGGATATGTGAGAATGTACGCGTAAGCACAGTGTCTAACACGGGATGTGTGGGTGTTCCCGCACAAGAAAAAACCATAATATTCAATATCTGAACATCAATCGGATTAAATGTGTTCAAGCCCATGTGAAAGTTACAAATGATTTCCGAGCTTTGTTCATTCGCATCTTTCTTTCATATAAAATTTATATGAAATTAAAATCAGGCGATATCACTCATTTGTAGATCCGTACAAGAGTGTAGCAGACATCTTTTCTGGTGCGACAATACAATTCTACGTCTTAGATCTATTTATTTAAATTGAAATCAATCGGCTGCCGCTAATAGTAAACAATCCAGGGTCTAACAGAGATCTTCTTTCTTCTGAATCTGGAACTTATACTTACGTTTATTTTTTAAAAGTTATATTCCGACATTTGTTTAAAGCAAACTCTTTATGCTCTCGTTTATTTCTTTTGAGGTTATGTCGAGACATTTACTCCAAGCACTCTATTCCTTTTAAGATTACGTAACAACTGATTGCTCTTAACGTCCCACTTCATCAAAGATTATGATGTAATCATAGATCAATAACGGAGCTCGATATAAAGTTATTTAGGGTTGCAAAGCATTTTAAAGAAATTACCTTAGTCCAGCCAGTGAATACGAAAAACACAATAGCGGCACCTTAAAAAATATAGTTGTTTTCCATTTTAGTGATAATAGCTTTGAATGAATGCAGACTTTGGTTAGTAGCTTTTCTTAACCACCATTAGCGCTGTGGTAATGTTTAAAGGTGGCGTGCCATGCTGACCAGGATGACTAAAACATCTCGCTTTATTAAATTGACCCCATAGGTTAAAGTTTAAAGATTTGTTTTATGCTGTTTAAAATGGCTAAGAATTGTTAAATATTAAAAAATCTATTCATGTTCTCACCAGTAATATAAAATTTTTGATCTAAAATTTATTGCATATCTACAACCAGAACGAACCATGCCTTTGACAGAAAACCTGTAGTGTAGTTTGTTTGGCGTTCGAAATTTTTTCTTAGAGGAGTTAGAATCTTTTCCTACTTTCTCCCCTTTTTTTTTTTTAGTTATACCAAAGAGAGAGTGTATAGATATCCGAACATTGAGAAGTTGCCACCATATTAGAGCCAAAATCAAAATTTTTTCCTAAGGCGGTTACATTTTTGTGTCTTATTTTCCTAAATTTTCCTAACTGGAGGCGGAAGTAAATTCTGTAGCCATCTGAACATTGAGAACCTATATACCATAGTGACTGACAATAGAAATTTGAAAGTTTTCACATATTCTGTACTGTTGGAAGCTTCTGGGATTTTCAGAGTCACAGCCTAAGATCTTTAAACTATGCAAACATATTCCACTACATTAGACTTTGTTCTTTATCGAATAAAAAGAACCAAAATTATCTTATTTAAAACACTGTCTTTCGCTAAGTAGCCTGATTACCGTAAAAGGTCTCGTTTTCGCAAAGAAAAGCAAACAAAACCGCGCTTGCTAGGTAGAGATGTAATGATGTATTTATTACAATTGCATATACGTAAAGACACATTTCGGAGTGTGTAACTTAATGCATTCAAATGTGTTTCATGGGCATTCAAGTGATATATTTGATTACATATAAAGTGGAAAGGAAAAAGAGATAGATAGAGAGAGACAAAGCCAAGCAATTGCATGTAAACTGTTACTACTAATTAAGTAAATAGGTGTAACATATAAGCAAAAGTAAGAAGAATGAAAATTAAAAGAGACAAACTTTTCACCTTTACTTTCAATTTAATTAAAATTACTCTTTTAAAATTTTCTTCACCCTACGGATCGTTGAGCTTGAATGCATTGTCCTTTCTAAAGAACTTATCTACTTTTGCAGTCGTTTTGTCGGAATTGATTGCACAAAAAAGAATGTACACAAAATAAAAAAAAAAAGGAAAACCAAATAAACTCCATGCTTAAGTAATCTTAAATTTTTTATTTTGCTCTTTTTTTCCTGTGTATAAAATGCAATCAATCACAATTCAAGCACTTGTTTAGTACAGAGACAATAGAAAATCAACAACACGCCCAACCATTACTAACCACTATCTAGAAATTCGTAATAGAAAAAAATTCCTAGAGAGAATATGCACAAAATGTTCACACAATACACTTAAAACTATTTTCAAAAGGATTTGTCTGGTACTTTAACGCCAATGAAATTTAAAAAAAAAAAAACAACGGTAAGAAAAAGAGAAAATAGGAGAAGAAGAAGGAAAACTGAAAGGACGTAAACTTAATGAAAGAAGGAAACAAAGTGAATTAGAAAGGTTGAAAACCAAAAATCTAAGAGATACGGTTTAATTGTTGTGGAAAGCATCAATGCACACATGTACAGCAGCGGACAAAAGTGTAGGAACAGTTAAAATTATTAGATCTAAGAAATTATTAAAAGGAAAAACTGATTAAATTTTTCAGTAAATTTACTTAATATTCCATAGAAAATAAGATTTGATCATCAGAAATGACTCGAATGAGATATTTTCTATTTTTTAGTTACCTTGACCAAATAGTTATTTTAAATAAAAATATTGCAAGCTAAAGCGAACTTTCTTAAATTCCCAAGAGTCTTTAAATAGCATTGGAAAGCGTCTCACTTTTGCATAAAACGAAAGAAGAGAAGTAAGATCATAAGAGTAAAGAGTCTTTGCGATTTGTTTAGACAATAAATAATTTAAAGTTTAGGTGTTGGGAGCGTAGAAACTATTTTTCTAGAACGAGATGGCGATTTAGTTTAAATTAATTTTTCATCATTTTGTTTTAATTTAAGGAAAAAATTCGATCTGGAATTTTTACTTAACCTTAATCTCCCTAAACTAACTATTAACGGTGTACATGCATATAGTTTAAAAAAAAAGCTTGTAACTCTTATTCAACAAAATGTTGTTTTATTAAAACGAGTTAGTTGCCAATAAACTTAGGACGAGCGGAGAAAGTTTAGCATGTTTACCTTGAGGCAAGTATTCTAAAATGTGATTAATATGTGAAAGTCTCACCCGCTAAATATTAAGATTTGATAAAGAAACGTTATTTGTTAGATTTTCTAAACAATTTTCAGTTGTAGTTATAATCATCGATTTTATGAGCAAATATATCTATTCTTAAACCGGCTGCACAAAATTGTATCAGAAGAGCAGATTATGTGTATTTTCCAGTTCATTGCAAAATAATTAAATATAGAGTATAAGCCACGTATAATTGTCCTTCCCAAGGACGGCATTTAACTTTTTTCTAGTTCGAATTATGGCAACAGCGACGTTTTTTTGGAAAACTATTTTCAATATTCATATTATTTTCAAATGCAATCGTCACTGTCCCAACTATTACATTTCCATCTAATCTTTTCAAATTGCAGAGAATCTCAAAATAAGCGTGAACGTACAATAAAAAAATTTGTTATAATAAAGTGATTTAAATATAAGTGAAATAATGCACCATGTTTAAGCTTTTCACATAGTTATAGAGACTAGCTTTTCCTCTGCCTTAGAAATGTAATCATATAAAATCTTTTCTTGCTTATAAGGCTTTCACATGAAAGCAGTGTATTGAAATCAGTGAAAAGTGAAAAAATTCTGTCTTTCTATCAATTTTTATCAATAGCCTCATAAGTAAAAAAGATTTTGTGTGAAAACAATCTTATTACCTTTAATATCTGCAGTCCTTTCTTTACATTAAAAATATGTTTACATCTTATTATTAGTAAATCGTATTACAAAAGCAATGCTTTCAACTTTAATACAAATGTGATAAAAAAAGAGAGATGAACCTATGATCTTTAACAGTGTTCTCACGTAAAACACAATTTCATCACGCTAAATTCTGTCATTTTCTGTTAGTGTGTTGGTTACATAATGTAACATTAAATTCGTAATGAATAAAGCAATAATAAATTTTTCAAGCTTGGTAACATTCCTCTTAAATGTAAAGATAAATGAAGAAGAAGACATTATCAGCTGTTTAGTTTATGATGAAATCTCTCGCAATTCATGCGTCGTAAGAAATCAGACGAATTTTTCAGAGTTTTCCGTCGATTTTAACAAGTAAAAATTCTGATCGTGTTAATTAGGAATGGTTGCGCGTTGAGTGGTTGAGTGTTTACTGTATAGATTTGAGGCAATAAGACTAAAGTGAATAAATACTTTTTATCGCTCGGTGTAACAGGTGAAAGATTAAGATGAAAAGGCACGTTTTGAAGTCCGCTTACAGCGTAGCGTTGAATTTCCGACTTAAACTTGTCGGCAAAATGGAAATATCGTCTTTTCTAATTAAACGAATTTTTGGGTGGGGCTTTGCGTGCGCGACGTTTGGTACAAAAACAAAAAAAAAGAAAGAAAAACGCTGGGTTATTTTTGATTAAGGCTGTCTTGCTACACATTGACATACATTTTAAACCATTCTTGAATAGATACACATAACAATTCATGAATAGACATGTTTATGTGCGAACTTTATTACCTTTGCTTGCTATCTTTTGCTTTAAATATAAGAATCCTCAGAGAAATAGAAAACTAAACTAGCATTAAAAATCGGGTTCGGTTTTCGGTAACAATGCAGTATGTGGCTTTAAAATATTGGTTATGGTGAGTTCTTTATTGGTTTTTATGTTATATATTATTAATAATTTTTGATTTGATGAGCTGGCAAAAGTGGGACGTTTTTCATGGTGGGAGAGCAATTTCTTTTTGCGTCTACATTTTCTTGTTACAATAGCAGTCTTTTGTGAGCAGAATTAGATATTCGGTTGTCCTCATGCTGGTTAGAACAAAACCTATAGGGCATTGCTTTTTGCAGTAAATGTGACAGAGAAAAAGAAATATGAAACAAATTCATATCACATATGTTTGTTATGACATTTTGTAAATATAAGAGTGAGTGCTGTTCGGTCTTTGCTCTTGTTGATAAGATGCTTTTGTCTGCTTGTTAAGACCTCGTGTTATGATGTATGCAGTCTAATATTCTATTTGTGGCTTCCGTCAGGTGTAAGGTATGTTAAACTTTTCATATGTTTTGCAACACTTGTAGTTATAACTTCGATCAGCAGGAGCCTTTAAATAAGTTAGACAATGCTTGTCTTTCTATTCTATGGTTTTGCTTTTTGGCGCAATAGATTCAAAGATGACTAGTTTTCCATAACTAGATATGTATTGGCCGTAACGATTTTCGTGAAAGTAAATTAGTTTGAAACTATAGCAGATATTGACTTGTTAACTTCTTATCAAGGCCACAGGCAAATGTAAATCTGATTTTTTCAAACATGGGTGGTGAGCATAAACTTAATAAAAAATGATTAAAGATTTTAAGTAGTTTCGATTTTATAAATCTACGGTCGGTTTAAAGCGAATTACATTTCTATAATCCATGACTGTTCTTATTCTTATGTCCACTGCTGTACCATCAAAGGCAAAAACACTTGCTTCCTTGTCTATCAGTCTGCCCTGCTTCTATGCGGAGACAATGGCGGGATTAAATTTTAATTTCATCAAAATGTACGCGAATGTGTGGGTAAGTAAAAAAGTTGTTGTGGAACGATAAAATAACGATGACACATGCGTTAGTCTACAGTTTTGAAGGGGATTTCATATAACGCAACAAAAACATCAGATTAGAGGGTAAAAATTCCAGTTGAAAAACCGCTATTTCAAAGGATAATTTTAAAAACTGTTTCTTTCCATAAACACAAACACACACAAGCTTACACTCGCACATATATATATATATATATATATATACATATATATACATAATTACGTTATTATTAATTTCATTTTAGGCTTTTATTGTTTTGCTTAGCTAATGTTAGATAAGCTAGCATCGCTTCTTCTTTAGCTAATATTTCGTTCATATCATTAACGTAATGTTAGTGAAACATAAAAACGGCAATTTAGCTCATTTTATTGTACTAATTTGTGCGCATAAATATGAATGGTTTTTTGCTGGTAAAATATAACCAGTGTTTCAAATGACTGGGTACACGATTACGATTTAATGCTTAAACCCAATCATGCCTACGCTTTGTTGGTGATGTTGATGTTATCCATAAATGTGATAACATTTGGAAAGTCTTGTGCAATGTTTACGTGGTGTAATAAATGTTATTTTATTTGATTATTAATGCGGCTTGTTGTTTATAACTTAACTCGTATTACATTCTGTTGCGTATTTGCTTTACGATCCTTTGCGTTAATAAATTTTCATAAATTATATTGAAAATGATTACCACGCAACATGGCAGTAAAACATAAAATTATTTTTATTGCATTGTAAAGAAGCCTCTTAAAGTTTATCATAGAACTTACTCTTGTTTATTTTAAGCTCAAATATATCATATATCAGTTCCAACGGTTTGCGTCATTTATTGATATTTATTTCACTTTTTTTCTGCATGAAAAAATTTATACCTTATCAATATTTGTTGGTTAATAATATACGGTTCGTTTCAATGTAAAGATAGAAAATTAAATGCTTTCTTAATTGCAGTAAGGCGAAGGATATTAGCTTGAGTTGAGAAAAAAAAATTAGGTGCGTCCATGCTTACGGACGCTTTACTGCAATACATATCTGCCTTGGACCGAAGTTCCTATATCTTAGCTTAATATTGTATACTCTTCTACAACTTCCCATGGGCCTAAGGTGCTAATATGAAGAGATACATTAAGAGATTGACTTCAAGTAAATAATAAATAATAACTGACATTGGTAGGTCTCGGCAGATAAAGATGGAATTAGATGAGATTCAGTTATCAAAAGATATAAAAGATTATAAAAGTCTTGAGAACGATTCAAAATTCGAATTCAGGAGATTTTTACCGCAAAGTCTTAGTATTGTTATTTGAGTCAATGCTACCTAGTAGTCTTATGGACAAAGATGGTGGATTACTAAAAATTGTAATGCATGTATACATTTGTTTTATACAATTGATTCAATTTCAAGTTCTTGTTTGCAGAATCCATGTAAGTTTTAAAGCCCTTTTGATTAACGTAGAGCTAATGCTTCTCTAAACAAAATCTTTGCTTTGCAAAGCTTTCCGCTAAACCATAGCCTTCTACTGTTATTCAAAAATTTTCTGTTTCTGTGGAATGCAAAGGAATTTTATCATGAAAAACTGCCGATTATTTATTTGACGACAGTCAAATTGGAAGGCAACCAAGAAAGGTTGTAAGTCTTTCCCGCGAAAATACTGCATTTTTATTATATCTTTTTATCTATAGTTTCTCAAAAATTGTAAAGTATGTCGGCGCTTGATTCTCTCTTAAGGCCCCCGAACATCGAAACATTTTCGGTGAAAATAGTTAACATATTTGCTGCTTGTTTTGCCTTGTTCGTAATTCCCTGACAGAATTGTTCAAGTTTTTCCAAATGTAACTATATCCAATTCATCAGCTATTTGTTCGACATGTTTTGACCATTAAAAATTCTGAGGCTATACACACATATGTGATCGTTAAACTCGTCATGCTATTTGGCACCTCAACAGTCCAGTAATTACTCGGCCTCCCATTGAAAATCTCATGTTTCCATCTGCGTTTATGTGTCAACAATATCTGGCGGGTTCACTATTTCACATAAATACTTATCTTGGGGGATGAGTACAGGTAACTCACTGCAAGTCTCCATACATAGTTTCTATATCTATTCTTAAATTTCTAATAAAATGCTAAAGTAAATGTTTTGAGGCAGTTGATCGCTAAATTCTGAGATTATGTCGGCTCTGTGAAGCCTTTAAATGTCGATCAAAATCGATGAAAGGCAAACATATTAGTGCTACGTCCTATCCTTACAAACGTTAAAGGCCGGACGCAGTCGAGCACGACTTTGATCTGATGTTAGATAACCAGGCAACAACCAAGTTTTGGAAATGAAATCCTTAGCAATCAAATTTTGTAAATTAGCCCCGAGACGTGTATACGCCTTTAACGACAATTGTATAAATCTTTTTGTAAATTTGCAAACTTTGCTGTTTATTGTTTTCGGTAAGAAGCAAGACACAACTTTTCTCCTCTGAATACTTAACGAAGTAGAAATACCTTTTGGTAAATATCTACTTAAAATAATAATGTGCCATACGTTTTTTTTTTTTGTTTGGAATACGCGCTACGAAACGGAACCGTGATTTTTAGAGTTTTATTAACGCAATAAATGCATTAAAAGCTTATCTTTGCTATAAAATGTGTGTGCGCGTGATTGTTTAAGTAATTAATTAAATTTGTTACTT
Organism: Glossina fuscipes; assembly: GCF_014805625.2. Classification (NCBI taxonomy): domain Eukaryota; kingdom Metazoa; phylum Arthropoda; class Insecta; order Diptera; family Glossinidae; genus Glossina; species Glossina fuscipes. The sequence goes on along the minus strand of NW_023998452.1, from coordinate 607,834 downwards.
CCTTTAGCTGGCTTAATAAAATTTTGAGGAGAACTCACACAGGTAACCATATCTTGCAATCGACAGAAAGTTAACTAATAAGTTTCTTTAGTTTACTTCTTGTTATAAATGAAGCCTCCTTCCAATATTTCTTCCTTACATCTTACACCGATTACGGCAAGGATTTATTTTAATTTAGTTCGAATGTATTGCAACATCCAGAGTGATTCGATTATTATTATAATCAGTGATTTTACGGATATTTTCTAAATTGATTTAAACTTTTCCGCCCGCTTGTCGTCTTGGTGCCATCCCATACATTTTTTCTTCTTATACCTGCAAGTCGCATTTTTACAGATAATTTGATAAAATTTGGCAAATGGAAATAACATGGCTTACAGATGAGCCCTCGTGAAAATTGTTTGGGTTAAATTACCGTAACGACCGCTCTCCATATAAATCACTATTTTGCAAAAGTTGTTACCAACAAAAAATTATTCAGTTTTTAATATATCTCGGGAAAAATAAGCGAAAAATAATATTGAAATTTTATACGGGTACAACCCTTTTTTGAACCTGTTTCTCATACTAGGTCTTATTGTTAGCATTTTACGATTATAGTTAGTTTAACATAACGATTTCCCATATTAATTGAGTTTACCAACCTTGGAGCCTATATTTCCTAAGCCTTCTTACGACAAATGCGGTTATATAGCAACAATACTTTGTGGCGAAAACAGGTATTATTGAGTTCTTTGATTAGTAATTTATAAAATTTCGACCACGTTGATTCTCCGGGTCAAGCTCCTCTCATCTAAGTGTTCTTCATTTTAATATCTTACTAAAAAAATAATAGTGCAAGATATTTTGTGTAGTCAGCCAAGTTCATCTACACTATTTTATTTGCGTCTTATATAAAGTAAAATTTCTTTCGCAAGTCTAAGTTTTTGGAAGTTCAGAACATTGCTTAACTTACTATAAGCACGTATCATACAATGACGAATATATAAAAGTAAAGTTTGATAATTACGTTTAAGAAAAAAGTGAAACCTAAAATTAAATATCTTTCTCTATACAGATCTAAATAATTTAATGAAAATGTTTGTCCCTACCTACGACGAACGAAAGAAAAAATAAAATTTTTTATTATTATAGTTGGATTTACATAGTAAAATAAAACAGAAAAAACAAAAATACAAATAAACATCAACAATAACAAAAATATAAATGCATTTCCAAATTAAAAATCATTTTAATGGCATTTCGACATGCACACACCTACAAATGAATGCATAAAAATTCACAAATAACCACTACAATAAGAGCGCGGCAGAGTGACAACAACAGCAACAACGTTATTATCATAACATTTCAATTTCCCGTCTGGCCAGTAATCCACAAATAGCTGTAATTTTATGTAATTTTCAGTTATAATCTGCAAGAAAGGTTTGTGCACTGCTGCCAGTCGGCTGCGAGTCTTGTGCCTATTCAATGGCAATTATAATGCGGTGTAAATGTAAAAGTCGACAATAACGCTTTAGATCTTATGCATTATGTGCACATCCAACAGAGGCAATACTTACAC
>NW_023998452.1:577213-606170 GCF_014805625.2 Glossina fuscipes | reverse complement strand
TGTTGCTGTTGCTGTTGCTCATTATATTTCCATGCAGTAATTGTTGTTGGAAGGAAAACTTAACTGAAAATGAAAATATTTCATTTCTTGTAGACATTATTCGTTTCGTTGAATGCTGTTGCCTATGTTTGTTTGTTGTTGGCTACAATGTGTTTCGTGCGTGTCTATGTAACGCTCATTTTGGCACTTAACACAACTTGATGGTTCAATGCTTTACTTTGTAATGAGAATTTAATGACGCCGCATAATGCTGTTTGTTGTTATTGTACTAGGCGTATGCGTCTGACATGAAGACTTTCCGTTCCGCCGTAACTATTTAAGTGACTTCTAACTCATGCCTTGTTGCCTTCAATAACGTTTAGCGAAAAGAAAAAAAGCGAAAGAATTGGTTTAATTTATAGGCCGATAAATTTTCAATGTTCGTTTCGTTAGATGATTTTAAATTACAATATTTAACTATTTTCTCCATCACTTTGTTCACTTTTACTGTCACATTCTTGACATTTACTTTATGTTTATTTATTCTCATTTAGAATGTAGAAAGTAAAGGATAATGAGCAAATGACAAAAGCAGAGAGGATGATGTACACGTAATGCGAGGTCGTTGCAATAAGTTTGCCATTCCAGTAGGAGCATTACGCTTGATTTATTAAACATGATCTAAATGTTTGCTAAATTATTTCTAAACATTTTATAATGCTCCGGTCGTTAAATAGATCCCGAGTAATTGATAATATTATAAAATCCCTTATACGTAGGATTTTATAGGCTACAAAAGAAGAGACAGCAGGCAATTGCAGCCGTCAATCCTAGTACTTCATAGACGACATATGAATAGATAATATATATATATATCTCGATATAGAAAGTGATCAACAGAGGAATAGCGGTCATCAAGCAAAGATAAGACAATTGCTGTACCGATATCATCATGGAATGCTATCTTCATACCTGTAAAAAATACTCTTTTATGGCGATACTGCCTTGCGTGGTTCGTGCTTTCAAGCCAAGACGAAAGGTTTTCAATAACGAAAATATCTTGATCTCTCGCCCATCGTTTTCAACTCATTGCTTCGTACTTGTCATAGGAATAGCGCTTTGTATTCTAACCTTCGCGTCAGAAGAAGAAAATTGAAAATTTTTTCACTTTGGTTTCTGGTTTTCAAGCCAAGAGCTTTTGCTTCTGGTCTTTAGGCTAAGCGAATTTTGAGACATTGCAATAGCTACAGTGATTTGAACTCTGAATTACCGCTTTAGATTCTCGATTACAGATTTTAAATGTAGAAAAAGAGGATTAAAATAATGATAATGCTTTGGAGGTTCGGACGAAGAGCAGATTATTGCTATATCTCCTTTTATCATAGCCTCTAGACTAAGATAGGAAGATAGGATACCGTTTTGGATTCCGATTTCCATACGAAAAAAAACAGATTGTCGGAACCAAGGCACTGCTTCGAACGAGAAACCATGGTTTTAATAACGATACCGCTATGCTTAATATAGAATTAGTTTTTAAATTCTTGAACGTATTAAAAATATATTTACTTTTCATAGCTCTCTGTAGAACAGGAAAAAATTTGTCCCTTTTGCGGTGAAATATAACCATTTGACATGCAATTTAAACCAACTAATTGGTTTAATTATGTTGTAAAGAGAAATTTATAAAGATGAAAATGCTTTAATTTGATGCAAACACCATCATCAGATCAATACATATCCTAATTTTCAAAGCAAAGATTGTAGAATTTTAATTGAAATCAATTTGTTGAAACGAAAGATGGGAGGCATTGGAAGTTCCTAAATTCGCTTCTAACGGATGCAGTTAAAATAAGCGCATGCCGACTTTAATATTATCCCTACGAAGAAACCTAGGTAGCCATGTCTTCTTAGCTATTTTATGACACCTGACGGCAAATTGAATCTTTTGTAATATTTTGTATTATTGCTGTGCTAAATCCAAACAACCATTATCATCTTTTTCATTCCCAACCATTTGGTTGCGTGTAGGTTTATTTTCAATATGTAAACACAGCCATTTTGCGGTTCACGGACGGTGCCTGAAGACATTACCAACATAATATTCGATTCTACAAAAAAGAATCCGTTTAAGAGAAGAGAAAAGACCAGACACAGAACTGACTTGTGGTATAGGGTACATTATCCGTTTCTACGAAAGTTAAATGCTTATGCTTACGTAGAAATATATTTGATAAGAGAGAGAATTGACAAAAAAGTTTAATCTTACTGAACACAGTTCTATTTTTTGAATACATTCTCAGGAAATGTAAATCCTTTTGTGCCAGAAAGACCTAGTTGTTAATGCCTCATGATGAAGATTTGTTCGTTATAGTAATATGGCGTAACAATTAAGTGGCCTAAATTGGAATCATATGCATCTAATTCTTCAACTCCATACAAGATTTCTTATGAGCTGTAAACCCTTCAGAAAAACATTTAATGTAAATTAGTCCATAATAGCAATTTAGCAACAAAATTAACGGTAGGGAACATATACGGGGTTATCGTGAAAAGAAAGCTTTTATAAGAAAAGTCTAATATTTATTTACGTTTGTTTAGTTTATTATTAATTAATAATAACAATCATTAAAGAAAATACAATGATACAATAATAACCATTATTACAACTAATAAAAATGTAAGTGGCAATATGACTACAAAGTCTCTTACGGTACAATTGTGAACAAGCTTATGCTGCCATAGATGCTATAATTATATTATTCAGTATAGGAACAAAACATAGACGCAAACGTAGTTATCAATTACATAAAGTCCTTACAGTCAACACTTCAGGCCTTACAGCCTTGCATTAAGAATCACTTCAATACTGAGCGGCAGCGAGTTCCACAACAACTTTACCGCACTAACAAGAAGAAATGACAGATATTGTACTCGATAATGACAGATATTGTACTTATGGTCAGGCAGGATTAAATTCATCGTTCGCGCTGATCTAGCGAATCGAATTTTCTCACATGGAGCCTGCGGTGTTAACGGTGAAGGAATACTAAATTCCTGGTTAATCTAGGACGGAAACTGAAAAATTATAAAATTGTTGGAAAGTAAATCAAGTTTGCAAAATTTGGATAGCAGCATGTGATGTTTTGGGCATCCTCCAATAGACGGTCTGTTTTTATATTAATTTTGCAGTGGAAACTATGTTTATTATTCAGTCAGTTGCCTGGCTGTCTAGCGCTCACTAGAAATGCGAAACTTGTAAGTCATTCAAACTAATTTGACCTCTGCTACGTAATCTGGTTTGTATGTGAATTGGGATCAGCAATGAACACTTTTCCCAGACTGAATTATTATTCGTCTTCCTAGAGCACAATTTTTCTACATACTCTATACTACAGTATAGTGTATTTTATACTAGAGTACATTGTACAGTATTTGGTACTAGAGTATACTACACTATGGTGCATTTTGTACTGGAATATGCTATACTACAGTATAGTGCATTTTGTACTGGAATATATTGTACTGCAGTATAGTGCATTTTCTACTAAAAACTATTGTACTACAGTATAGTGTATTTTGTATTGAAAATTGTTGTACGACGGTATACTACAGCGCAGTGCATTTTATACTGAAAATTATTGTACTACAGTATAGTATATATGGTACTGAAATATATTGTACTACAGTATAGTGCACTTTGTATTGAAAATTATTGTACTACGGTACATTACAGCGCAGTGTATTTTATACCGAAAATTATTGTACTACAGTATAGTGTATACTGTACTGAAACTTATTGTACGACAGTGTAGTGCATTTTGTACTGGAATATATTGTACTGCGGTATAGTGTATTTTCTACTAAAAACTATTGTACTACAGTATATTGTATTTTGTATTGAAAATTATTGTACCACGTTATACTACAGTACCGTGTATTTTATATTGAAAATTATTGTACTACAGTATAGTGTGTTTTGTACTGAAGTTTATTGTACTACAGTACAGTGCACTTCGTACTAGAATATATTGTACTACAGTATGGTGTATTTTGTACTAGAATATACTATACTGGAGTATTTTGTACTGCATTATTGTGTATTTTATACTAGAATATACTATACTACAGTGTAGTGTATTTTGTATTGAAATTTATTGTTCTACGGTATACTACAGTACCGTGCATTTTATACTGAAAATTATTGTATTACAGTATAGTGTATTTTGTACTGAAATTTATTGTACTACGGTATACTACAGTACAGTGTATTTTATATTGAAATTTATTGCACTACAGCATAGTGTATTTTGTGCTCGAATATATTGTACTACAGTATAGTGTACTTTGTACTAGAATATACTATACCACAGCATAGTGCATTTTGTGCTAGAATATACTATACTGCAGTATAGTGCATTTTGTACTAGAATATATTGTACAGCAGTATACTACAGAACAGTGCATTTTATACTGAAAATTATTGTACTGCAGTATAGTGTAATTTGTACTTAAATTTATTGTACTACAGTATAGTGCATTTTGTACTAGAATATACTGTAGTACTGTATGGTGTATTTTGTACTAGAGTTTATTGTGTTATAGTGTAGTGTATTTTGTACTAGTATATATTGTGCTATGCTAGAGTATAGTATATATACTGTATAATGTGATATACTATACTATACTGTACTATACTATACTAGTACTATACTACACTATACTTACACTGATTTTTTGCTAACATATCGCTAACCGTATTTCAAAAAATTGTTAAAAATAATTCCCGAAAGAAAAGTCTGAATTTTTTTTTGTTCATTCGGCAGGTACTTTTATGTAGATTCCCGTGATATTGATGAATGTAGGTGACATTTTCTAGTTTGGCAGCACTACATTTTTATATTTGGCTGTTCTACCATATCCATGTTTCGCTAACATACCAAATTTGAAAAGATCGTTAAAAATAGCTGTCATAGATAGAATTTGCATTTGTTTAGTTTGTTTGAAAGGTATTTTCATAGAAATTCATGAAATGTCCACAAAATTGTTTTCCTTTTTTTAATAGGGATGAAGTGGGCTTTCAAATCCAACTATGTCTCAAATGTAATTATTTAACAGAGCTCTCTAAAGTCGCTAACAGAGTCTTGTTAACAGAAATATTAGGTGTCTTTGCTAGTCAAAATCGAATTTATCTTCACACCCTTCGTCGCTTTAATCTGTATATTAATCAAAGTACTTTCTTTTGTATATCAAACTGCTCGAAATGACTTCAATTAATTGCACTCACTCGCATTAACAAGCATAACATATTTTATAAATAAATCTAAGAGTAGATAAGAAACGTCAACATTATCCTTTTAACCATTTGAAATCAAAATCTTAACCGAATCACTCTATATATACATATAAATACATAGTTAGTTAAATCTTAGAATCATAATATTTTGTTGTTGTAAAAGAAAGCATAATTTTCTGCAATTCTATCTGTTCTCACTTGAAAACTTTTCATCAATTTAATTGCTAATGCATTAATTTAATACCTTAATGCGATGATATACTAATGTGATGTTTTTCTTTACACGCAACTTAACAAACTAATTGTTTGTTTTTTTACTCATTCTTTAATTTTCCCTTGCGTATCAGTTTATCACTTTAATTAGTGAAATAATTACAGCATTGAAAGGATTTAAGAAACGTCTAAAAGCCTGTAAGCTAATTACATGATAGATGTCATAAATCAAAAACAATGAGTTTCAGATTTAAAACAACTCATATACTCAATAAAACATACATCAATAACTTGATAAAACTCAAAAGACTATAAAACTTTATATCTTCAGGATAATAAGCATTAGAGTTTTTTTTTACCCAATAAACTGTATATTTGCAATTATTTTAAATCAATTGTGGGCGCACGGGAACTGCAGGTAGACAAGAAGTTCTTTTACAACTTAAAAGGTCGCGGAAAATTTCCTAAAACGAAGTCAGATTATCTATCCAAGTTTCATAACAATGTCTGCTGTACGCATATACAATAAATACAGTAAATTATAGATTTTGCTTACCATGGAAGGTGACCGCAGATGCATAACGCCCATATTTGAAATTGATCTACGGCAGTCACTTAACTTCATTTTTATGCAGCAATGTTTGCAATCGATCGAACCCAACAAAGGCTAATAGAAAAAAGCCGGGTGGCCGGACAGATAGACTTGTCTTAATCAATTAAGAAGATCATAAGTAAATACGTTTCATATACGATATTTGCCTTTGAACGTTACGTTCGCTGAAAAGCGGATAAATATAAGTGAAAAGGAAAAGAAGAAAACTTGATGACGCTTTTAGTGTAAGATAGCCCAGGTAGATGAAGCGATTACAATAGAAAACCTTTTGCTTGAACGCATTTCAAAATGTCTGGGAAATATTTGTGAAATATTGATTTTCTCTTTTTACCCATTAGTTTTTGCAAGCATTCAAATTATAAACCTTTACAGGGCACGTTAAAAAAAGTGCGAGTTTCGAAAAAGCAAAAAAAAAGAAGTTAGGAGTTAGTTAGTTTGAAAACTTTAAATGAAAGATGAAAGCAATCGAACGAATGCAACAATTTTGGCTTAAAAGAGAAATTCTTCTTTGTAAATTGTATAACGCTGCCGTTCACACACTAACAAATAAAATGAAGTAGTAATTTGTTTATTAAACCTTTGTAGTTACCTTGTGAACATCCCGCCTTCTTTTCGCAGCACGAAAAAGTCTGAAGCTTGCTTATTTGAACGAACTAACAGAGCAAGTTAGATATAGCTTAAGGCTCGACCATGCCCACACACATAAACAGCACATAAGCATCCGTTAGATTGTATTCGATTCTTAGTGTTTTCCAAATAATATGTGGTTGTGCATCCCTCATCAGCTTACTAGCCTGTGAAATGCGTTCAATTTTAAATAAGCTCTTGGAAATGGAGTACACATATTGCGCAGGATGGTAGTGGTAGTCTACTTAAATTTCTATGCCTTTAAGCTGCGCAATAATTGATAAAATTGGAAATTAGTGTCTTCAGGAAGATTATCTTCCATATCAATTGTTTTTAAGCTCATTTTTTGCCTTGATTTCTTAATTTCTATTTCAATTTTCCAGGTCTGGAGAATTGCAGCGTAAGCTAATTGCGTCTACGCTTAATGTGCATTCCAACATTTAGCATACTAACGTTACAGTAACATATTGCGATTTATAAATATATACATTGTGAGGGCTATTTTGCCCAAACCTCGGGTAGCTCAGCGGCTCCAGATTTTCTTTCACAAGAAATTTCTTTACTACAGATTTAATGGCTTGAGTTTCTCAAGTTGAATTTATATACGGTTCGTTTTTATTCTTTAAATTATTTTTTCTTAGTAAAATATCTCTCAGTATTTTTTCTTTGACATTTACAATTTTTTTTTTTTTTTATATCAAAGATAAGTTCATTTTTCTTAATCTAAAGACCTGCCACCATTATCCTTGCACCCGCACTTCCCAAACCAAAACGTCCACTGTTTCACTCCCCCCACGACCAACTCACTTTCTCTAACTTACTCTAGTACTGACAAACCTACTCATCTTCGGCTTTAGCTAATTACTCTCAACGGTTCCTCACAATATAAGAATAAAAAGATGTGTTCTTCTATATTACATTGGAGATAAAGAACTCAAGAATTCTGTACAGCCTAATACTTACCCAATTTCCATTACAATCCTCTTAAGGCAACGTTGAGCTTATAAACTGATATTTAACATAGAAATCGGATCAGATAGAGCATGCAATGCATATTTAGTAAACTGTTATCTAACAGGGCAGACATAAAAATGGTTCAGTTTTGATTACTTACAGTGCAAGGTAATGTAAAGACGTATAAAACGCAATATAAAGAAGCTGCTTAGGTTATGGTGAAATCTTAAGCAATTTAGGCGTCGTAAAAAATTGGACAATTTTCACTGTAGTTTTCTTAGATGTTAACAAGTAAAAAATCCGATCGCATTAATTAAGAATGCGTTATATCAGTTTCATGTTTCAGTGTAGATATTTCGGTGTGTAATGGTGATGAGAAGGATATAAATACAAATTACGATTATTCGGTGTGGAACAGATAAGAGGCTACGCTGATGTTTACTCCCAACAAAGGCTAAAGAAAAGTACCATTTGGTGTTGTCGGCAACCTGCAGATATCATTTTATCTCACCACACAGACTAGCTTACGCCCCTTGCGTCTTTTGCGTAGCGTGGTTTGCGGCAAAAGAGAAAAACAAAACGAGGTTATTTTCGATTTATAGACTGCAGTGTTGCATACTGACTTCATTCCCGAATAGATACACAAAGCAATTCATAAACATGTATATGAATATATATAGATGGGAATTTGATTACCTTTGGTTGCTAGTTTGTGTTTTAAATCCGGAAGCAAAAAACTGAAGTAATATTAAAAATTAGTTTAGGTTTTCGCTAGCAAATGATATGACCATATGTGGATTTAAAGTATTGATTATAGTGAGTTCTTCATTGGTTTTTAAGTTGCATTTAATGCTTTATTACTTACTTTCAAGTTATAAGGCGTACTGTCGGTTTAAAAATTACAGTTTTTTTTTTGTTTTTTTGGGACGTACCTGTGGGATGATATTTTCTTGTTCACATTTATAAAGCAAATGGACAGAAAACGTTATTCTGGTTTTCTGGAAAATCAACGAAAATGTATTTTATAGGACTTCATAGTAAAAATGTTAAAAAAAAGAGATTTGCAAAGCAATTAGGTATGTACTGATGTTATAGTTACAAACAGAAATGCCTAGCGTGCATATGTCTCGCATGGATTAATGTGTGCTCAGTTTTTGGATATGCTCGATAAACATTTTAAAAGTTTATTAAGTACGGGAAAAAAGATGCTTAGAAAATCTTGCTTAGTAGCCTACAAACGCTGATAAAGTCAGTGGTTTTATTATTAGATTATTTATTATTAGTATAATAAACTTTATGTCTATGATTACGTAGTGGAATTCCAATAGAAGCCGTTAGCTGTTCATTTCCATCTCGCATGTAAGTAAAACGTACTAAGTGGCATTTGCTAAGCTAAAGTTGAAGATCCTGCTTTGCTTCTTTCATTGCGTTGGTTCATTTATACCAAATTTATTTATATTTCTCTCGCATATGAAGAGATAAATGTCGACTGTCCATATTTTTTGCTTTATTATTTCGAAGAAGTAAAAAAGTGCCGCAGCAATGCAGAGCAAAAGCATTTACGTCATGTAGTAATTAAATTGCAGTATAAGCAACAACAACAACAAAACAACAAAACAAACTTTTTAGGGAATTTTATTGTGTACATTCCGATTACTCTGGTTTTGGTCGTCTAAGCAGATGTTGATTGAATTCAGACTTAAATCGCCCCCATTCGCTGTTTGTATGAAATCAGACTCAAACGCTACGTTAACATTATGAGATATTTTTATTGAAATTAGCTGCCAATTAAATAAATGTAATAATAGAGATCCAGATATCAGTACAGATAACAGTTGTAGTATTGAGCACCTTGCGATAATTGGAAAATCTTGAAAAGAAGATGACAGCGTCAAGTTGGCTGTGGAGAATCACCATTTTAGAATAATTTCAAAAGAGCTGAAGCCCATTAAAGGATGCCCTGCTTTGCGACTGAGTTACTACTGAAGTGCAGAAAGCTTCAAACCGATTAAATATCAGCCGCATGGGAATAATTTGTATCTCAATACGCTCCTCAAAGTGAAATTGTGTAAGAATCATGCTTAGATGTTGTTTGGAAAAGTCTAGAGCAGCCTTAGCCTCCTTGATACTTGGGCAGATTTTTTTCTCTTACATCTAAGAATGCATCGTCTTATTCATTTAGTCGTCCTTACTGCGGGTTTGGTGGGCTGAAGTTTCTATTACAAACAAAACATCTCTATAGTTACTGATAACAAATGGGTAACACTCGCCAAAACATAGAACATAAAGTTGCCGAGATGTCAGCGAAGAGTTAATTAGTGGTTTTCCTGATAGATATGATAGAGATTTCATTTGTATATTAACTACTTTAACAAAAAGAGATAATAACATTAAAAAAAAAAAAAAAACAAAGTTGTGATTCACTTGCACTTTTGCTCAGCCATAGAATGTAATAAATCATTTGTCTTAATGGGAATCAAAAAAAAAAAAATGTGGATTTTATCCTAATTATGTGCACACGCGTATAAGCACTTTATCTACGAATAGGTTTGTGAATTTTTTTGTAAAGTCTGCGAACTCTATGTGGATTAAGGGTGACTTAAATTCTTTGTTTTTTCACTTCTCCCTCAGACGTTATACCAAGGAAATAATTCATTTTAAAAGCAAAAAGACCTTTTTCACCATATTTTTCATAAATAGTCTCTTTTTGTAACATAAAACCGTAACTAAAGCATATTCTATAGACGAAGTTTTGTTGACCTTAAATTGCTGCATCATCTCTTCTTATATTAATTTATGTTCTTTTTCCCTTTTTAACGTTTACTTCGGTTTTGCTTAAACTGCAACTTGATCTTTTCATTCATTGTTAATAGAAGAATTGGTTTACTTGCGGATATCTATGTATGTATGTATGTATGTATTTGTGTGGCCGTGTGTGTGTATAGGTACGTTAGCTTATGTTTAACAAAAGGCGCCATAAAAGTGGACAATTGCTAGTAAACAGCAAACAAATTGATTGCAGCACAAATTTCTTTACACATCTACTGTATATATCCTGACAAAGAATTCCAGACATTGTTTACTGGTTAAGTATTCGATAGCAACCAGACTTCTAAGGCCATTATTTTGCCTTTTTATGGGCAGATTGCAAACAAAAAAAAAAGCAAAAATAAATTTTAAAGCCTTAATATACATACGAAAAGGAAATGTGTTTACAAGAGAAAGCTAATCAATCTCTATTGTTCGATGAAAGGCAGGCAAGGATAAGCATGAAGGCAGGCAGACAAAGCAACAAGCAATTAAAATGCATTTATGCCCTTTTTTTTTCTCTCTATGCTCATACATAATTTGCAATATAAAAGGCAAGGAACTATAATACGATCGGCAGGGTACGAGAACACCATTGGCCACTAAATTATTTAAGCTATTTATAATACACTACATGCATACAAGGAAAGAATTAACTATTAGATTGTCAAAAAAATATTGAGCATAATAACAAATATAGATTTGCCGAATGCCATTGTGTAACTGTATAAATCGAGTCGCTGTAATGAGTGTTTGTGGAATGGAGGCAACAGTACATGACGTCGCTTGTTTCTTCCGAGTGCAATATTTTGTAGGGTATTTAACATTGTCTCTTATATAAATGCAGAAGGAGGATTGAAGCGGCAGATGACGATGTTGAAGTTTAATATAGTATATCATAGGACTGCAGCGATCTGCTTAAGCTTTCGTTTGCTCCTTCAAATATCAGCATTTTGTTTGGCTACATGCTATAGCCTCGTATATGAATAAATTGCAAGGATTAAGCACACACTCTGTGTCGTACAAGTTCTCCAATTTTTCGACTACCTAACAAATGAGTGTTTGCTAGCGTCGTTGAGGTGCATTACCTTTTGGACTATGCACTATAATCGCTCTCATGACTGCAGCAAACGGAGTAAACTGTCTATGAATGCTTTTGTTTCTGAAGCACAATATTTCCTAGACTACGTAACCTACTCTTTTACATGTATGTGTGTAGAGGATGAAATAAACGAATTCTGGGTTCGTGTGTGTCTTTGAGTGCGTGTTGTTTAATAAACAGAACACAACTGGTCTACATAATCTAATAATGTATTTTAAATTATCTATGTCCACCCATTGTTTTGTTTTTTTTTATTTTTATTTATTTTTTTTTTTTGTGGTAATAATAAATACGCTAAACGCTATATAAGTTGGTACCAGAATATCAACCGAGCAACCAAGGACAAGTGCAGTACAACAGTGCTTGGTTTAGTAAGGATGTTATTTTGGTGAAGATGATGGGAACGATGCCATATAGCTCGACCTATTGCATGTTCATCCTTGTTCTCTGCAAAATGACTGAAAGCCATTAAACACTACAAAAGAGACAGAAAATTGCCAAACATACATATACTGGCATAGATTGCCGTTAGAAATATTTTTTTTTTTTTTTTTTTTACCATTTGATCATTTGTACATGTTGCATAACGGTTTGGTGTTCTGAATGTGGACAGAAATAATGAAAAAAAAAAACAAAAAAATTAAACTGAAACTTTTTTTAGCTCAGGGCGAATCTATTAATGCCCATCATCTGTTCTGTTAAAACGGAAAAATTCTAAGGAGAGATCTAATGAATCTCTGTTTATTTAATATATTACTTAGAACTTTAGTTTTTTTTCATTTAGGTGTATATGTGATGTGCTCATAAACGTATCATTCACGTCCTTTTCTATAATTGAAGTAAGGTCGGGAAAGTTTTTTGATATTTCGACTGGTTAAAGTGTATATCCTTCCTTTCTTAAGACTTCAGTATAACCTAAAAATAATCAAATTTTTTTAAATCAAACTCCGTGCTCTATCGGGACGATTTATAGTGCACTAAAGTGCAAGTCACGGACAGTTTAATTGCAAAAACAAGCAAACAATCGCACTTTTGGTGGAAAGAATTGAATCGCTATGTACGCTTCATACCGTCGCCATACCAACAAAATATAGAAATGGAAGAAGCGAAGGCAACAAATCTTACAATTGTTAGCGAATATGTTGACCTTAAACAAATTTATGCCAGGAATTGTAATCAATTTTTGGCATATTTTTAAGATATTGCCAAAGATAGGGTGCCTTAAGCGTATAGCTTGTAGAAAAGAAAAAACACTATACCGTGCAGCTCGCGAAAAAGTTGAACTGTCAGCGAAATTAGATCAGTGGCGTCTTTAAGGAAAAATGCTCTGTATATACCGGTGGAAAACTTTTTTAACGACCCATTAGAGTACACTTTTAAACGCAATGGTGATATAACTCTCCTTCAATTCCATTCGCTAACTGCTAGTATTCCTAAGTTAATGACGGATATAGTTGAACTAGAATGAGTTCGATTTTTTATTTATTTTTTTTTTAAAGACCACACTCTTGGAGGGAAGAAAAAACAAAGTCAAACTGATTTAGAAATTTAGCCCGATCAAGTATTGAATACTAGAAGCATACTCTTAGACCTTTGCATACGACTTGATGAACCTAATGTACATTTCGTTGTTGACGAAGTGTAAGAAACCGAGAAAAATCTCCCTATCTCATGGAAAGTGTTTTCGAATATAAACTTACATACGCACACGAACATGCAACGAAACAAATCTAATACATGTGCTTGCATACAGCGTACAGCTGGTTTCATGCATGTTTGGTCATCAGACTTTACTTCCTCTTTGTTGCAGTTTACTAGTACTGCTCGTAAAAGCCAGCAATATTTCTCTATACAAATGAGCATATGTGTGCGTTTTGGTCTTTGTTTCAAAGTTTGTTTTGTTGTTTATAACAAATTGACTTTTTGCTTTTTCTACTATTCGTGCAATACGTTCATATGCTTTTTTCTTTTTTTTTTTTTTTTTTTTTTTTAAGGATATGTGCGTGAATAGCCAAGCAGCAGTATCCACAGATAGACGGCAATTTGTGAATCATATGTTGTTCGCAATAACTGTAAAGCATTTAAAGTTCAAAACATTAATGGAATAAAATAAAATTTAATGAAATTTTATTGACGATAATTGATTTTTCTATGAACTTTAACTGTAAGAGTAAAGTTGTAAACTATGACGTCATAGTCAGCCAACTATTTGGGTTAAGCGATCAATGTTTTAAAGTTAATAACAGAATTTTTTTTTTTTTTTACAAAACATGGATAGAGAGAGGCAAAAGTTAGGTAACAACATACATAGATAAATTCATTGCTAGCTTGATTCAATTTGCAACTAAATTGTCTAACAACTTAAAATCCTAATGTATCTATAGAATCATCATAACCCTGTTTATTTTACTTTAAAGCGTCCAGGATCTTGATAAAGTTCTAGAAGTAGAACTCCACGTAGTTATGACATTTAATTAATTTCCTCTTTGCTAGAAAACACTGTACTTTCGGATTTTTTTTAAGATTACTAGCAGAATCTGCAATGTATTTAGTTCGATTCATACAGCAGAACACGCTTCGCGACCTACGTGTGTCTTTCTTCAAGAAATTTTTAATAATGGAAAACATAGAAAAGAACGACTGTCAACGCTAGGAAGAAGAAGCTTGATTAGCTGTCTAACTAACTAAGAATACGGTCAACTCTACAAGCAAAGGCCAGCAACGAAATTGTTAAGGACGGGCAGAAAATGGAATAAAAATGGGCGATCTGATGTTCAGAAAACTCATATCAGGACGTTTGTGGTCAACGTTTGGAATACGCCTCTCGACCTGACCCATGCCCACTGTTTGGAATTAGTGATTATTAGTGATTATTTCTTCACGGCGTAGTCTTTTCTTTTTTTTTATTTATATTACGACTGCCGGCGTTTCTTTATTCTTCCTTCGTTTTTCTGCTTTAAAGTATTTTTTTTTTTTATCGTTTTAGAGTTTTATTGGTGTAAGCCAATCAGGCTTATAAGTCCGGATTGCAGACAATTTATATAACTCCACTGGGTATGGATGATAAGATAATTTTTTCGATTATATTTTATTATTATTGCATGATTTTAATTTTTACACCGTTTTGTTTTTAGTTTTATTCCTCAATTTTCTTAAATTTTTCAAAGACGAATTTTGACGTCCACAGGTTATTATATTAATAAATAAATAAGGATAAGAGAAGAAAAATTCCTTTAGTTAGTTGGTATGTTACTACATTTACTTACTGATTTTCTTTTTCAACCTGATTTAAGTTACCTAAGGTTTTTGCACTTGACCGGAGCGTGGCACTTGATTTGAGCGAAGCAGTCAAAATCCTTTATAAAAATAACTTCTTATAGAATTGAGGATGTATTGTAATCTCTGCTCTTCTCTCTCTTTCCTTCAAAGGCCCACAAGACTCCGCTCCCTGCCAATAAGCATCGTAAGGCACCAAAAGGGTTAATTAGCTTCATTAGATCGCGAGAGTTGGTTGGGAAGTCTTTGTACAACGGGTCAGAAGATAACTCTCAAAATCATTCTAAATGATAAGATAAAGATGACGTAGACAAATGTAAAATTCCTTTAGATGGTTCTCGTAAGGATCATTCCCAACACTTTCGCGCCTAAAATAATTTCTTCCCCATCACTAGTAAGCACAAGGTTGTAGCCAAGTATTCGACTAGATTTACGGCTTTTTGTGAAATAGCCAATCTTGGTTAATACGAAGCCCCATAGCTTTGGCCTTAATGAATAGGCCCGTCATGTTTTTAGCTAACCAAAGCCCATTTTATGATGCTCGATATCGAGTGAGGTATGGGTTCGCAGTGATGAGTGGACAGTTTATAAAGGGCGTGAAGATAATTTCGAATTTAACTAGCAAAGACATCTACCATCTCTGTTAACAAAACCCTGTTAACGCCTTAACAGAGCTCTGTTAAAGAAATAAAATTAAGATATGGTTTTGGCTATGAAAACCTACTTCGTTCATATTAAACAGCGTAAAATATTTTTGTGGACACTTCGTGAATCTATAAGAAAATACCTATCAAACAAACTAAACAAATTCAAATTCTGTTTACGGGAACTATTCTTAACAATTTTTTGAAATGTGGTGTACTAGCGGGAAATGGATATGGGAGAACACCTAAATTTAAGGCTCTAGTGCGGTCAAACTAGAAAATGTCACGTACATTCACTTATATCGTGTGAATTAATATAAAAGTACCTGGCAAATCGGCAATAAAAAATTCAAACTTTTCTTTCACGAACTATTCTTAACAATTTTTTGAAATGTGGTGTACTAGCGAGAAATGAATATGGGAGAACACCTAAATTTAAGGCTCTAGTGCGGTCAAACTAGAAAATGTCACGTACATTCACTTGTATCGTGTGAATTAATATAAAAGTACCTGGCAAATCGGCAATAAAAAATTCAAACTTTTCTTTCACGAACTATTTTTAACAATTTTTTGAAATTTGCTATATTAGTGAAAAATGGGTATGGACGAACTCCCAAATTTAAGTCTCTGGTCCGGCCAACCTAGAAAATGTCACCTATATTCACCCCTATCACGTGAATCTAGATGTAGACGTGTAATCTTCTATTTCTATTTCTGCTTCTACTACATCTTACATTTTCAGCACATTTGTTTCACATATAGACGGATTCGGAGATCCGTTTCAAATATTTAAAGGGGTCTTGGATGGAATCAAAAAATTTCCTACCGATTTAGTTGACATAATTCATTACAATAAAAAGTGTTCGCGAACTCGTCACCGCAAGTGTTGTCTTACTCGGAAGTATTTGGATTAATATTTTTTAGATTTCGCACTGAATGATTACTGCGGTAGCCTAAAAGAGGGTAGCGATCCATTTATCGATTTAATTATCATTTGATGAAATGATTTCTGAATTTTGAGATGAGTTGGCCCATAAGCGAACCGATTCCTAAGAATCCAAATTCTAAAAATAATAAAACCAAATACACATTTATGATGCAGTCACCGCGCTGCACCTGGCGACAGCACTGCACCGAAGGATTACGCTGCACCTAGCGACAGTGCTGCATCTGGGGACTGCCCTGTATCTAGTAATTGCGCTGAATCTAACGGCTACGCTGACGAAATGTGCACAAAAATATTTTGCGTTGTTTAATATGGACGGACGACGTTAACAGAGTTTTGTTAGCAGATATGGTAGGTGTCTTTACTATTTAAGTTCGAATTTATCTTCAGACGCTTTAGTTTACAGCCATCGATAAACTATGTATTTCACGTATTATCGAATGGAAAATCTTTCAATATTAAAAGTGATGTCGAGTAATATGTTAAAATTGCAATCGAATATGATCGATATCGAGAACGATAAATCGACCCCTGTTTTTTTCCAGAATAAAGAACATAATGTGTTCATTAACGTGAGAAGCAAGCAATTCGTTACACAGATACGATTTAATTAAATATAAAACTATGTGCTAAGCAGTTGCCAGACAATCTAATCCTATGAGTAAAAGACTTAATTAAAGAATGCTACTCTATCTAGCGAATAATTTATGCAGTCTTTAGAGCTGAAATTCAATTATTCACTTACGCGACTTGAATTTTCAAAAATTGCAGACGGGTCTCTCTTATTTAGCTCGAATTAGTGAAACCATTTAACTGCTTTTGCTAATAAAAACTCCTTGAACTTTAAAAATGGTTGTCAAAAAACACAATGATTAACGTTGTAGCCAAGAAAGCTTAACATTGTTTTGCACTTTCAATACTTTGCTGTTCAATTTTCTTCTTCTTCTTTTGTAAGGAAAACTAAAAAACAAAGGAAACTTTCACTTTTCGCCCGTTTAACAATATTGGCTTTTTTAAGACTTTTTCTTTTCTTTGTAAGCAAAAAACAAAAAAAAAAACAAAAAAAATAAATAAATAAACGACAAAGTAAAATTTATTTCTACCATAAAAATTAATTGAGTGGAAACGAGAAATAGTAGCGGCGACAACGGTGGCGGTGGTGATAGTATCAACATCAGCAATTATTAAATGTGACACAAATCCTTTCCATGTTGATGTTATACGAAAAAAGAAAAACGAAAAAGCCAAGCATTACATGAACTTAAGAACTCATGTGTGCGTCTGGCTAATGGTTGTATGATAAAATATTGATAAAAGGGGAATCGAATCCATTTGCAATTTGATATTGAATTCAAAGATAATTTAATTTATTTAAAGCGTAATCTCGCATTCTCATGAACATTAACAGCAAAGCAAGAAATAAAGAAAGAGAAACTGTGTTTATCAGCTCCTGACACCCTTGAATGATTTGATAATGTTTGACTCATAAATGGATTTCGTTTATTAGTTTCAATGCCATTTGCTTATATTACGCTTAATTTGAAAGCGCCATTAACAGTTTCGTTGCATCTACATACGATTTCTTAGAGGACTTTAGCTAAGGAATCAAAGCATTTCTTTTCTTTATTCCAGTTATTGTTAAAGGAAAAAAGATGCTTACCGTTAGTGATATTTGTTTAGACGATTACACTGTACATTGTTGTACTAATGTTAATGTTGTACTTCTTCGTATAATAATTCTTTCAATGCGTTCATCACAAACTGTTTTCATTCATTCTGCTTTTGAAATAATTAAATATCTTCACGTCTGTAAGATTCGGAATTTCGTAATTAATTTTCCTTCAATAATCTCTCATAAGTTTTTATACCCCACAACACTACTAGTATTCCTTAGACATTTCTATTTCAAGTGAATTTAATCACGTCCGTCACTCCACCGAAGCGGTAGAACTAGGAACAAGTTCAGCCTTGCATTACATTGCAATTAAACAGGCTGCCAATAACAGATGCTCTTGGCAAGAAATTTCTACTCAAGGGAATTTGAAATCTAGTGGACGGGAAGGCAAAAGAAGCTATCGTGCGAGGTTTTCAACGAGTCTGAATCAGCACCTTGTCTGTTCGACAAATATCCTTGGAAGACCTTTGCTAGATTTATGTTGGAAATATTGCAAGATACATAAAAGGATCATGCTGTCAATTGTAAGTTGATTTAATCTAATATCCATTTGTACACTCCTTTCCATGCCTTCCTGATATGCTACAGTTTAGAAAGTATATTCCTCGTCGACGGCCAAAAATGACGCACTTAACAGGCAAAAGACCGTAATCCACAAGTCAGAGCAGATATAGATTGTTGCCAATTGTTGTATAAATGTGTCATAGGGGTTTCGAGAAAGTGAATGTATACATGGTCACTATCGGATGCTTTGTCTTTTTTCGAATCAACGCAGTGTGCTCAGAGGTAGAACAATTCTTATATCTATGTCGTTTTTAGCTTTTTATATCGTTAATAGTTAATAGTGTCTTTTAGCAGCCATCTTGAAAAAACCTGCTAAACTTTCCAAGTCCTTGCGAAGGCCTTATAAAGTTTAGAAAGCTTTCACTTGCCTTATCACGATTAAGCTATGACACTTTTGTCCAGCGAATTAAACTTGATTCTACATTTTTCTTTCATACTCTCAGAGGATCAATCGTTAAAGCAAATTTAACTGACTCGTGATATATCATATTAACGAGGTCATAAGGATCTGAACCTTGCTTAACCTTGCAATTAGTACATCAAATCTTGTCTGCTTTCAAGATGTTATTACGCTTTGATTTTGGCTACGTTCTCATATATGACGACCCTACCTTTGCACTTCCTTACAATGGGACATTGCTTTCATATAATTCATTAAACACGATTTGCTTACGTTTCAAAGTGTTCAGTAACAAATTAATAGAATGAAATTATTTTTTTTCTTTCTATTTTATACCCTGCAGTACTTACGGTAATGGCGTGTTAACTTTGTCTGAATGTATGTAATATCTAAAAATAATTAAGAAGGTTGTTACGTCTTCCGGTTATTACATCAACCAGGTTAATTCAATCAGATTCAGAATCGATTTAAGCACGTCCGTTCGTTTCTCAGTCTATTTTTCACTGTTTTAATAAAAATTGGTACGAAATAAACGTTTGGTGTATAGATTTACTGAGCTACGTTCGGATCGCAGCCGCCTTCTTTCTTTTGCTCAGCTCCCTAGGCTCTGTAAGCTATGATCATGGGCGGGAAAAATATATTGTTTATATTTTAGTTTTGTGTGTGTGTGTGTGTGTATGTGTGTGTTCATTTGTTTCCTTTTTCGAGTTAGAGGTAGAGGTATCTTGAAAAGATAACCCTAGTCCGTACCAACAGCATGCACGGTTCGCAATCCATAGCGCCTGTGTACTAAAAGAAGCACTCACACATACACTTGTTGGATCATTTCCCCTCGCACGATCACCGCTATTACTACGCGAGGCTGGTTCCAAGTGACACTATTTGTTCGGTATGAATTTCGTTGACGACCCTATTGGCTTCCATTTCCTTTTCGCCCTACCTTCTGCCTCTTCAAGCAGCGCAATTCATGCAGCACCTTTGTCAGAAGACTTTCGACCTTGCTTCAGACAGGTAGGTTGTCCGCGCGCGTGCATATGTGAGTGTTGTATTAGACGACGCGGTGTAGGAGTATTTAGGAGTCAGTCTATCCTATATGCTGGCTATAACATTTGAACGTCGTTTCATTGTATTATAGCAGAACACACCTATAAATCGAATAAAAAATTATAAAGAAAAATGTAAAACCACAACGACAGGTGGGTAGGTTGTTGCGAATAGAATTGTGTGAAAGTTTTCCATTAAATTAAACAAAACGTGTTGTGAACAAGATATACACGTATTTACTTAACCAATACAAATACATAAACCAAGTTTTTGAAGTAAACAATGAAGTTTAGATTTATCTCTATCTCGTTGCGTGTTTGTATTAAATTCTATTAAATATCCGTAACAAATTAAAAGAAATAAACTTTATAGCAAACAATTCATTAAAAAGATTGTTTACGGTTTTGAAACTACTTATAAAGGTTAGGATAACTATTTGTTTGTAAGACAGCGTATATGGGCAACTTGTCTGATAAAGTTTTAAAGTTTAATCTGTAAATCATGAGAGGTTATGCTTATGAATTGAGCTTTTTTACAAGTTTCTTAAATTTGTTAATTCACGGTGGAAGATACTGAACTTATCCATCAGAGCTTCTAGCACCCGGAAATACTTATAAGTGCTCTCTAATAAAATCTATTTTCCATCATCGGAAAATTCCGAGACGATTTCGTGTATCCGCCTTACGTTTTTTTTTTCTGTTACGTTACGATTTGAAACTCGATCAATATGAATTTATTTTATATAATTTGTAGCGAAGTTTAAAAGTGGGCATGATGTCACCACAATCTTTCGAACGTTAGACTAAAAATTTTAAAATTTAAAAACTTTAATGAAGAAAAGCCTCGTTTTCCTGCAAAGGTAAAACTGTGTAACGTACATCGGATGTAGCACTGAAATATGTAAGTAACTTTATAAAATCTGACATAAATGTTTGTTAGGGCCAATTAGACACGATCGATGAGCCAAAAATGCCCATATTTATCAAAATATATTTCAGTTGTAACGTATTAACACGTCACGATGGGTACAAAGTACTCAGATGGAAATAATTTTCTTCCCTTCTTGTTATCTTCTTTTTTTTTTCTGCTATTTGCACGCCGTTAGTTTGATACTTTTTTTAGATGATCCTCCATCTCTCTCCCTCTCACCCTCTCTGTGCATAATTGTGTTTGTTCTGTTTTATATGAGACTTTTTCGGCATTTCGTATTCAGCTTAACCCATGTTCTACTTCGGAAGGTTTGCATCCTATCTCAAGATAAGAATACGGAGCAATAAGAGAAGAGAACGGTTAACTTTTTTTTCGGTAAAGCAGAATTTAGGGAGATGTCCGTTATAGCTGTAGACTCAGTGCCGATCAGAAAAGATTATAGCTACATGTGGAATGAAAGCGGGGATGTGGCAACAATGTTTAGTGAGGAGCTTTGCGAAAGACATTTACAATTAAATTCAAAAACGCAGCTAAAGTAAGCCTTTGGAGAACGCAGTCAAGTGATGGAAAACGCTGAAAAAGTCAAGGAGTCTTACTTACTTTGACTGGTGAGTAGGTCTCATCTATATCTGCAGAACATGTGCTGAGCACGTACTTACATATGAGCTCAAAACAGGCGGCCTGACTGAAGGACGCTACTATGCAACTTTCGGTACCCAAGTCCGCATAAATCCTTCGCTGTTTGGGCTAGAGAACTCCAAGCAAGCCCACGTTACAAATGTGAATTGTACTATAATCTTGAAACCTAATTCAAACCCTCGTCCACGATATCAAACTTTCTCCTAAAATCATTTTTCTTTGGTAGTTTCCAAAGCGTAGCTTAACTTAGACATCAGAGATCCAAGTTTATAGTTCAAACCTAATTACTAAAGACCAGAAAAGCTGTCGCTTAAATGTTAATTATGTTGTCATCTTTGCGTAATTAATTTATATGAAATCAGTTGTGCTGCATATGCACTCTATTAAATGAGCATCTATGCGATTATCGTGAATATTATCAATCTGGTACATACGTGCAATTTTGTGGCCACCTATATACACATATTGCATTCCAAGTATGTAATATTTGTATACCCGATCACTCAGACGTTAAGTTTGCTTGTGTTTATTAAAAGAACACTCAACTACGAAATCCTTCCGGCTGAGTTAAAATAGATATATAAACGAAGCAGAAATAAAAGAAAAAGACATTTTCCCGCGCTGGTATTTATGTGGACAAACAAGAACCAGGAGTTCAAGGCTCCGGATAACCATCTGAAAATTTGGCAAGCTTGATTATTAAAAATTACGGCCTAGGAACAGGCTTTGACTCAAGCGAGTTTCGTAAGACATTTAACAGTTAACTAGTTTTAGTTTTTCTTGCCTATAAAATTTCTTTTTAATGTTACGCCCTTTTGTTAATTTAATGCAACTACTACCCGCAACGATGATGATTTATTTTCGTTTGGGAAGGAACATCATTCACATATTGTCGTAATTATTTTTACGTTAAATAAAGTCATATATTCTTTAAATTGAAAAAATTTCATTTCAACATACCAAACAAAAAGTTTGATGGAATTCATTTTTCTAGTGTCGTGTTGCATTGACACTGAATCTAAAATGAATCCAATTTGAATTTGATGCTTACCTTTTAAAAAATATAAGAAGAGATTCATTCTAAACAAAATGAATTTGTAGTTCATTTTACGTCGTTGATAAGAGAAAAGCTTTCGACGATAAGCGTGCGCTTTATGTTTTCTAACTCACTCTCATCGCTACGGAGAAATTAAAAAAATTTCCGTGAGAGAGTAAATGTCACACGAAAACTATCCCTTAATATTGATGGTACCAAAGTTATTTTAAAAATTTTTAGCAAATTTTGTTTGTTTGGTTTTATATATAAATGTACAAATATATATGCATATATATATATATATGTATATATGTAAATTTGTTATGCTTGTTTTGTCCTTGGTGGTTGTGACTGCGGAACATAAAAAAAAAGAAGAAAGTAGAAAAGCTACATTATACAGAAAGTTTCAATTTCACCTGTTGGCTGAACTTCTTTGTTTATTAAGAGAAAAGGAAATCTTGGAAAATCATACAATTATTAAAGTCAAACACTACTAGGAAGTGCAGGAAATGACCTTTTTTTCTATATTAAATTCTAATTAATTACGGGGCTGTCATTACGCCTAAAGAAAGACAAGTGCTGATATAATAAGGATAGTGCTTTTGTAGGGGTGTAGGAGGAATTATTAAATACTTATAAAAAATGTTCTCCATTATTCCTATTTTGCAGGCAGTTATACATGCTTCATACTACAATTATTAAAGCAAAAAATATTATTCATGCAGTAGTATGGTAATAAGAAACGCTTGTGATCGTATGAGTGTTATTTAAATATTTTCTAATATTTTTTTTGTTTACGGTTGGAAAAAAATTAAAAAAAATGAATATGACAATGCAATAAGAAGAACAACAAGATGGCATCGTATGAGTTTTTAGCAAACATGCTTATAATAATTAATATCACTTATACGCACTAGCAAACTATCAAACGCCTAGCTTGTAAATGCTGTTAATGATGAGCGGTTGGGACTAGAGAGAGACAGAGAAAGAGAGAGAGAGAGAAAGATATCAAAAATGATATTTTCTCCAACTTACTGCAAACACTATTATTATGCATGGCTTTATGTAAGTGTTTGCATATGTGTGTGCATAAAGTAAAACTTCCGCTAGTATAGCATAGTATAGGAAATGACGGAAAGATTTTAAAAACTTTTACTTTGTCATTTCTTTTAGAAAAAGTTTCATACGCAGTTATTTATTACTACCCATAAGTATGTTTATGCCATCACACTTGTGTTTGCATTTTGTGGGTTTTTATGTTACTCAAAAATATGACATAAATTGCTTCTTGTTGTTTGGTTAAGTAGTAGAGGATTAGTTGCTTTGTTGATGTGGTTGGATGATGTCGTCATCGTCATCGTCATCATCATCGTCATCATTGTCATATTATTGTTGTTAGTGTTGTACGGTTTAAGCTTTATATACGTATGTAGATTATTTATGTTTATTTATTTTCAAATGTTTTTCTTTTTTTTCTGTTTTCGTTGAAGTTTTATCGTTTATTAAGTTATTAAGAGAATCTTTCATTATTCTCATGGTAAATAATCTTATAATGAAAGTTATGCATTGTTTTTGAACTTTTGTTTTTAAAAGCTGGAGAAGATAAGTCTTTATATCCCCTTGTATGTGCGATAAGGACGTATTAAATTTGTTGTAGACGTTGTAGTGGCACTTCAAATACATCCACCTTTTTTATAATCTAATCGATTCAGAAAATAATTAAGCATGTGTATTCATCTGTCCGTTTGTCCGAGTCATGTCGGTCTTTAGTGCACTTTAGTGTTTATCTTCGCTTTACAATTTCCTAAAGGATAACTTGATGAAACGCAAGGTTTTGGGTCGGACTATTTCTGCTACCACTCAACCTATAATAATTCTTTTTTAAAAATAAATTGTCCATTTTTAATATTTTTTAAAGAATTAACCAGCTTCCCTATAAACGCTCTCACGCAACAAAAGTGTTTATATAGCAATCAAGACCAACTCTTAGTATTTTAAAATGACAGTTGATTGAAATAACTATTTGCCATATTATTTTACTGTTTTAAGTTCGTACAACACAAGTCTAATTTTCGGACTATTTTTTATTAGTCGGTAGATGGAGTCAGCATTAGCGTAGGATGTCGGCCTTCCTGGCTAAAGTGATTGCATAATTCATAAGAGTATCTCAAGTGTATCTTAAATATCTGTGGAAGAGTGCCACTATCAAATATATAGGGTGCGTCAATTTAATTCCGAAGATAATTTACTGCTTTAGTTGAAGATGTTCTTATTATTATTATATAATCCGTTCTCAGTCAGGTTTGTAATGTAAACTCTTTGAGGGAACTATGATTCGCTTAAAGCTGACAGAAATATGGAGGAAGAATTCTACTTTGAATTTACATTCATAAATACATTTTCGAAATGATGATTATCCAGCGAAAGGACACAGGGAGAGTCCTATAAATTATTCCTTTGAGGAAGGCAGACGGATGCATAAACGTGCTTAAATCTTTTTCAAGTTTAGCAATGTGCACGTACATATGTAATATATACACCTATATATAATATACACATATATATATTGAGTTTTTAGAAGAATTTGATTAAGTTAATATATCTCCTGCGGCGGGTAACTAAGGTTTTCCATTCATCTTTTTACAAAAGGTCAATATCTAAAAAATGTATCTTAAGGAGATACTTGTTTGCTGTCATTGATTATCACTCGTACACAATGAGAAGAAGCATATAAACACAAACTGGGCTTGTCTATCTATTTTAATTATATTGTTTTCTTTCCTTAGTCGTTTTTCATTTTTAATTGAATAACAAAATTACAAACAAGCTTTACATTTACGTTACATTTCATGGCTTATATTTAAATTCTGCTTCTAAATCATATAATTTATTCAGAGAGACACACATATACATATAATGCCATATGCATATGCATGAGACGGGAGCTGAGCTGATTCATAGTATATGTCTATGTCTGTTGTATGGTTTCGTATCATTTCCTTACACATTTACCCAGCATTATATTCTTCTAATTACGTTTGTCTCGTATGCCATATAATTGGACAATTGCTAGACATTGTTTGTAACGGAATAAAAAAAAAAAAAGCCGGGAAAAAGCGAAAAAAAAAAAAAAAAAATAGATATAAATAACGAATTAAACCCAGAAGGCATTCTAAATGGAATTCTATGAATGTGGTCACACAATATAATTTTATATGAATGCACACATTCACATACCTATGAGAATGGCTTACACATATATCTACTTCGTAACGTCTGTCATGGGTAAAAATGCTTAGGAAATACACTGGAAATAAGTACATTTTATGCTACATACATTATTGAAAGTTTCTTTTATCTTTGTCATTCTTCTTATAAGCATTAAAGTGGTTTATGCGGGAAACTTTACTTAGAAAAGACAGACATGGACTAAAGATTAGCTACTCGCCACACTTGTGCTTGTGTGCTTGCTTTCTCGTCTTGTTTCTCATACATTGAAAATCATCGCTTCAAAAATATTTGTTATTATATTTATTATTTATTTTTTTATTTACTTGTTAGCGGGAAAATTGTCCCAATCTGGAGTGTACTCCAGCTAGCTAACGTGGGACACTGATAGACCAATAGAGCAATTAAGAAACATTTAATGGAAATTTTCTTTAAGTTTCGTCACAATCAGGATTAGGTTCATACGAAATTTCGGACATAGGCTGGCACTCGATGCTCACAGTGACAGCAACACCTCTCTTTAAAAATCCATAAAGTCGGTGGATTGTAACAACTGGTTTGGAATTTCTCCGCTCCATTTTCATTCACTTATGACTTAAGTTTTCTCTTTATAGCTCATCCGTGTACATGAAAGTAGCGAACTTTTTCAGAACTTTGACTCATTTGCAAAATGTGATTGTCTACGGCTAAATAAACAAACGCGAAAAGGCTTCTTTTAATTACTTTTCGCACCTGCCATATAGGATCGGTCTTACCAAAATTACGGCACTCCAAAGTTAGCCATAAGACGAAACGTCACGAACATTTTTCCTTCATAAATTAAAGCACGCACATACGTACGTATAATACGTACAAGAAAAGCAAAGATATACTGGCGCATTCCCTGGCATTAGTACGCGTGCTATTGTTTGGCAGCTCGTGCATCGTGATAAGCTAAAAGGTCTGAGACGATAGTCGTAAGTCTGCCCTTTCTTTGCAAAGACTCCTCTAAGCGCAAAAGTTAAAAGTTTAAAGTTTTGACTCGGCGCACGTGCTTTTTCAGATGACGTTTATAAAAAAAAATGTTTCTCGCCTTGAAATTGCCAGGAAAAACAGGTAAAAATTTGAACGCCAGTAGTAGTTAGTAAATTAGAACTTTACTTACGCTTACAAGGTTTTGAAGAATTATTTGTCGGTAACCTCTAAAATTTCAAGTCCTAGCTAACCGGTTCAGTAAACTAAAATCTCAAGATTTCAATTTTTATAACCATCATTAAATAAGCCGCGATGTGCTCTAAAACGAAGCATAGCTTAGTCCAAAGTGTTAGAAACATCTGCATAAAATGGATTGTTCGAAGTCTGGCATGGATTTTTATCTAGATAATGGAAAATATTTTTAATATAATTGTTTGAAGAGTAGTATACGTCGCATTAGCTTCGCTGCTCTAATCGTTATTGAGTAAAAATTTGCCCGTCGATGCCACGTTGGGTATTTCAGGGTCACTCATTTTTTCCTCTGCTTCTACGGATATATAAGTCCGTACAAATGTAACCATTTTGAAAATAGCACGCATCGGTTTCGTTATTGCAATCGTTACCCACCATTTTCTTCTTTGAAATTACTTAACATGAAAACCAGAGAGAGGCACGCCTAACTCTTAACGGATAAGCGAATCGATGCAGTTGCAAGTATTTTGAATAACGCATGTTGATCAGTAATATGCAGTAATGCGGTAATTGGGTTAATTTTTAATTTGTGTTGTGCTCTTGGCTACTTACTCGTTTCGCTTTTACATATGACAAGAAATTGAACGTTTTTCTCTCCAAGTTGTTATATGAACATGTTCTTATTTTATGTATAGTTTTATAAAAATTTTTTTTTAGTTTTAGCGGCTCGTCATTTCTGTCAGTGTACTTATCAACATTTAATTTTTCTAGGCATACCTAGCGTAACATTGAATTGCCAAAATATTTGACATTTAATCCGAGACAAGTTGTTCCTTCCTTTTTGTCTCCTTTGCACTTTTTTTGTTTTTTTTTTTTTTGTTTTTTTGTTTTTTTGGTTTTTGCGTACTATACAGTACAGCCACAAAGAAGCAATAACAATGGTCTCATGTCTGAGGTTAGAGTTGTTACAGCAAAAATGTCCAGACAGTTATGTATATATGTGTAATGCACATACCTCTACGTAAATGGAATGCCGCAGGATAACAATAAGTATGTGAAATTGCAACAATAGAACCGACAGACAAATAGCCAAACGGATATATGCAAATACTCAGATATGTTTATATAGAGGCAGACAGACAGGCAGACAGACAGACGGACAGACAAGTCGTACATGCAGAGTAATTACGTCTCCACAAAAATGAAGAAAAGTTAAATATTTGAATGTGTAAGATAGACACAGGCACACATGAGCACGCACATACGCATACACTCACACTCATTTATTCATTCGTTCGTTCAGTTACTTTGCAACCGCAAACGTTGTCATGTAACACCATGCAAAAAAGCAACATACAACAAACACTTGATAGCAGTGCTGTTTATGAAGATACATTAAGATGAAGTGTTTTACTGAAATCTTAATAACACAATATAAAACCAGTTATACACGGTACAATATGACACGAAAAGAACAAAGAAAAAACAATTACCAGAGATATTGTTCAATAAGAGGCTACTTGATGTTGTTCATACAACTGTTGTTGATGTCATTGTTTTTCTTTTCTTTTTTGTTTTATTTTTTTTCTTTGTTCCTTCTTTTTGAGTAAAATAAACGTTTAATTTCGATGCTGGCTTATTAAGAATTAACCGCTTAATTCTTAATCCCTTGAATGAAAAGAAGGTTTAAAGGCCAGTTGGTGTTCTGATGGGAAAACTTTTCACTTTCTTCTTAGTCACTTAGATAGATTATCTTAATATCTGTTATGATAATTCTTGATTCAGAATTATTCAGAATCATTTTCAGAATCTCATTTGCATTTATCTATCCGTGCGTTTC
>NW_023998452.1:246422-576813 GCF_014805625.2 Glossina fuscipes | reverse complement strand
CTTGGAAAAGCAGGGAGACAGTTGAATGGGCCACGGTACAGGTGCATAAGACTAAGCATAGGAATAAATGAAACCATGA
Organism: Glossina fuscipes; assembly: GCF_014805625.2. Lineage (NCBI taxonomy): Eukaryota > Metazoa > Arthropoda > Insecta > Diptera > Glossinidae > Glossina > Glossina fuscipes. The sequence continues at coordinate 576,734 of NW_023998452.1, read as the reverse complement.
CAAAGGAACCATACACCTTAGAAGGCTTCCAAGGTTTAATTTTGGATATTAGGGAATTTGTATATGAATTTTTTCGCAGTTCGAATCTTTTGATTTTCGCTGCACAGTTTTACAGAAGTTACATAGAAAGGCACACTTTTAGCGCAACGAAAATTAAGAGTTTTCTCCTGTCTTCCCTCCTACTTTTTATTAATAATAATGAATTGAAACTTATTTTCACAGCATCCTTGTGAGAACTTTGTGTTTCCACAGTCCAAACATGTTATAACTAAGTACAATAAGACATTATAGACGGGCAAGATTAATTAATAAGTACCGTACAGCAATTTGCAACGACTTTTTTAAACCAGGACATTGTAGGGCAAATAGCTATAAAAATGGCTCCGTCCAGCCCATTTTCACATATTGATTGTCTTTGCTCCCAAAAATGGCAGGTATGCTATTTTGCTTTATGTTGAATATAAATTGCATAGACCATTAAGCTCAACCATCAGAACCATTTTTCTCAGTCGATTGATATGACAAAAGGTTAGTCTATTTCTAGTCATTGAGAATGTTGGATACAACAACACGAATTTAATATATCGCTCACCCTTGGTAGCGAAGGAACATTTCTTTAAACAATATATAAAAGGAAGTAAGAAGGTTATATGCGGCCCAAGGCACACGCTCTGCTTAGGTTTTGTGTGACAAGTTGTGTACCTTAGCTAAGCTTTCTCCGATCTTTGGGATATATTTTAATACTTTTTGGATTTAAATTACGCCAACCTAGAACTAAGTAAAGTTTAACATAATCTAAAATCAAAATAAACTAATAATGAGAACAAACTAAAGTAGGGAAAAAATCTCATAAGAAGGCGTTTATGGAATGGGAAATCTTCTTTCTTTCTTTCCTATACTTATACTGAGTCCAGAGCCGTTCTCGCCCCAGGAAGCAAAGTAATCAATGACTAAGCTCTACTTTTTTTATTTTATGCTTTGCTCTATTTTTAAAAAGACTTTTTTTTTTTGGACAATCTTAAACTTTTCGTTTTAAAATTTCCTCCACGTGATTTTGAAAAAAGATTTCCTCTTTTCAATTTGTGCCAGCCACTTTAAAGTAGATACACTTACTAGTAAATGAATAATAATGTCGGCGTAAATAATAAGATTTACTATGTAGATTGCTCCTTTAGTTACTAGTGCATACATAAGAGGATCTTAATAATGCGAGTTTCCAAATTTCACAATATAATACAATGTGTAAACATGTCCCTATAAAAGTGTATGTGTTAAGTAAAAGTGTTAAAAGACGGTTAGAGTCATTGCTGACATAATAGAAACAAATTGACCGACAAATCTCGCTTTGTATATTCCTTTCCAACAAAAATGAAATCTTTCTTGTAGTTTAGTGCCGTTCCTTGAGGAATTTTGGTTTTAATTACTTTTAATATATATATATAAAAAAATAAATAAATAAATAAAATGACTTTAATATAATAAAACAAAATAAAAATATAAAATAAAATAGATATAAAAAAAAGTAAATGGGCTTTAATATAATATAATATAATAAAAATATAAAAAAAATATTTATAAAATAAAAGAAAAAATATTTATTATATACATAAATAATGCATGCAAGATGAAATTTTTTATATAACTTAAAATTAGAAAATAAAACAACAATATAAAAAAAGGAAATAAAAATGACTTAAATAATGTAATATATTTTTAATAAGTGAAAATAAAATTATAAAGGAAAATGGGGCTTGTATAATAAAATATATATTTAATATTAGATAAGTAAAAATATTATTTTTATATAAAGTAAAATAAGGATAAAAATGAGAATAAAATAGAAATTTTTAAAATAAAATAAAAAAGATAATTTTATAAACAAAATAAAAAGTACATATATAACACAATTCATGTTTAATATTAAATACGAAAAAGTAAACTTTTATATAAAGTAAAATAAAATATGAAAATATGTTTTTTCTGCATATCCTTTATGACGAATGTTAGTTATTTCTTTAATTGGTAAATTAAAAATATTAACTGTGTTTAGGCGGGGATTTTAAATTATTATTTTGTCTACTTACAGGCCGTACGCCTCACTTTTTGTTATTATTGGTTACTTCACTTAATTTTCTAAAGCTATGATACTTCAAAAAAAAAAAAAAAAAAACTCAACTACATTGTTGCAATTTGAAAAAAATGTTTTTTTTTACCTTAAATTTAATCTTAGTTTATTGTCGAAATGACCAACATCTAACGAAATTTATTATGAACTTTTCTAAGGCATAACCTTAAAGGTAGTAAATTGCCTTAGGGCTTCACTTTATAATCATGTTTTGTGTAACTCTACTTCTATTGTATGCGTGCGCCTGGTCAAATATAAATTTCGCTACAACTATTATTATCAGTAATTAAATAAGTTATGCAGGTATAATAAAATTTAATTAGTTTACTTCTCATGAATAAACATAACTAACACATACGAATTGTCGTCTTTTAACTGGTTAAAGACACAGAAAACGAAGTGAATGAAAAACAAAAGAAAGAAAATGAATAGAACATGAATAGTCATAGGATTTTCAACCAGACTTACTTACACCTGATGACATATTATTTTATTAAAGATTCTTTGTTTTATTGTATTAACGAAAATTTAATACGCATCCTGCATATGTGCATATGCATGTATACGTAAGAATTCAAATACTTTCGCACATATTTATCTATTTAATAATCTCAGGTGAATTTATGATAATATCATAATAATCAACTACGATTTGTAAGCAGACGTGCGTGTATTTATGTCTATACGTATGTATCATACCTAGACATGGGATATGTTTACTGTTATAAATATACATAACTAATAATGATTATTATTTATGTCAAAGATATAAATGTATACACCACACACACGCATATACATATATATATATATATATATATATATATATATACATGTGTTAGCACGTAAACATGCCAGATGTTGTAATACCCTATGGCGGTGGCAGCCTATTATTTCATTCTGACAAAGTTATTATATTGTATGTTCATCGATAAGCAGTAAATTTCCATAAAACTAATCCGGCATTGATATCCTTACTTACTTACTTACATACAAACTCATTTGCATCATACAGGCTAGCACGCTTACTATTATTGTAATCGTGTATAGCGATAATTTGCTATTTAAGACCAGGCTGCTGCCTGGCATATCTAGTCTGCTGTTTAATCTGATTGTGTTTAATAAACTTTATTTCTTTTTTTATATGTAATAACAGAGATTTTCCTGTAATATCGTATCTTATTTTCTTTTTTTTTTTTCTCTTTTTCATTTTCATTTTTGATTTGCTTAAAATATTTATGATATATGAAAATACTTTAAATAAATATTTGTTAATATTTCAAAATATTTACAATAACAACGAGAAGCAAACGCCCAAACACCGAACAACCCAAACGTTGGCTGTAAATCATCAAGCGATTTAATTTCCGGCCATTTATTCTCTATCATTTGTAACGTATGTGTAACAACGCGTGCGACGAGCACCGACCAGTTTAACGCCTAGGTATCGCCGAAAAAGTACTCACACCGCAATCCAAATGGTATACTTGTGCTGTTAGTTAGTAGTTGCGTGTAATGAAGGCGTACAAAATTGAAAGGCTTTGCATGGTAAAATCTTGGTTTTATCGCCACACACATAACACACGCAACATATACAGGGCACATTTTATGGATTATGCAACAGCAACGACACCAATCATCCAATCACCCCCCATACCGACATTACTTACTCTCTCATTCAATATCGTGCTTCCGTTTTTTCGTATACCTTGCATACGCTTTACAAAAGCAATACATTCACAAATACACTCAAAACAATTCATGTATAAAAACATGCAAAAATCGGTTGCAATCGGTTACTTGTTAACATGATTTATACATGGTCCGGTTATAGATTATATCAGATCGAAAATGCATAGATGCATACATATACATATACAAAAGAGTTGCAAATCTTAAGAATTTGATAAAGTTGCTTGAAATGTCGCTGTTCGATGTCGTAAGCTGCCTAAAAATATTCTCTAATCATGAAAGAATTTTAAACCAAAGCGCAATCAAAAACGAGCTTTTTCTTTTTACAGTTAACTAAAAGTGTAGCTGCGAAAGACGAATTTAAACGTTCCTTTCATTTGATTGATTGGTTAATTAGAAAAGAAAAACAGAGCATTCTTCTTCCACATTCTTCTACCTATAATACTCTCTATCCGTGCTTGCATGTATACGATATTTTGCCCGACTGACAAGTCGTTTTAAAAATATGTACTTATATATGTGTATACATATGTATGCGTACAACACGGCCATGATTGTAAAAAGGCAAAGTGTTTCACAAACTTAAGTTTACTTTCTCGATTTTTGCCTGTATTTCGAGATCTGTGTCGTGCATATGGAGCGTTCGGTTGAAGGAGTACATTTTCCGAAACTTTCATGTACAGAAAGATGCATTTATCCAATATCATGAACTTCCGATCAAAGTTGCAAAACGATCGTTCAAATTGAATCGAATTTGTTTTTATTTTGAGGATGGAGGCAGAAAAATCTTGCACATCCTAACTCGCTTCAATAACTGTCTGAAAAAAATGTTATGACTACCGAACGGCTACTAATAATCTTGACGCTCACGCGTTCGAAATCCTCATGTCACGGTAAAGCGGAGAGCAATGCTTCACTTTCGCATGCGTTCTATTTTGTGACACTTTATAGAAACTTCTTACAAGTTTATGAAAAATAATATACGATAAAGTGGAACAAACTATGAAATCGCCTAGTACACCCTTCGATCACCAGTAGCAAAGCAGGTGACAAGCACTTTCTTATTTCGATTGGTTGATTCTTAGAATAGTACTAGATTTTATGTTGTCTCGTATCGTCTCGATGGCTGCAATAAAAGATTAAAATTCATTTTATGATAGAATAATAAGGAGAGAGTAAGATTTGTTTTTCTTCTGCTTCTTCTAACACTTATTCATTATTGAATACCGGCGATCACAAGTTGTACTATTAGGTAGAGCGCAAAAGTCTTCTCGGCTCCTTGCTGTGTGTCTCACTTCACCGATTGTTCTGAGCCCTCTCGAATTTCGAATATTACGCGGCGACGAGATTTGTTTTCTCCCCAAGCTTCTACGCCCTTCGGTACGTCCTTCCACTATTTAATGCGGGAATTCCTATTCTTCTTCAGGTACCACGTATCCAAAATACAAATAGTTTTTCATTGTTTAATATACTTAAGTAGTTCACGCTCAGCGTTTATTCTTCTTAAGATTTCTTCTTTGTACTGACTTTTAATTTTGGACAAGAGCTCCGACCATACAAAGCATTTCATGAAGGCGAAGGAATAAGCTCATTTCTCGGCGGGCCAGAATTTTCTGACATTTCGGGTACGCTGATCTAGACATTTCTGTTCTTCTTTTTATTTCCAAGTCGCTGCCACCGTCTTCGTGTAATATGGATTCAGGGTATACAAACTTGGAAACCCGTTCCATTTTTTGATTATTAATTGAGAGAGTGAAACTTGTATAAGGGGTTTTCGCTCGACTTATTTGTCATTAACTTTAATGTCTTCGATCGTTTGAACAGCTTCTTGAAAGATTACTCCAGAGTAGACGTTATAGGAATATAATAAAGCCTGACGTTATACAAATTTTTAAAGCAGCTTATATCCTTCCCGTCAACACTAAGACGTTTCAGGAAGTCTGTCAATCTGTCAGGCTGTTCTTTGTCAAACGCTTTCTCATAATTTATGAAACGAAGAAAAATGCCTTTATGCACAACTCTCCAGTTCTGGACAAGAACCTGAATGCAGAATAAAGTTTCTCTGGTGCCCATGCCTTTCCGGAAACCAAACTGATTACGGCCAAGTGATGATTCGCATTTACCATAGAACCTTTGCTGAATTATTCCTAGGAATATTTCCAGATTATAATTCATGAGGGATATCATTCTATACTGTTGATCATCATTTGGAAAGCCTACAGAACTCATATTGTCTGCAAATAATTGACGAATATAATCTGCCCGTACCTTCCTTTTTTCTTTTGTCTCGGTAACATTTCATTATGAGTATTCATGAGAGCAGCTGGCATTGCTTTTCTTTGCAGGCCACAGGTTTCCTTTTGCTTTTCGTAGCCACGTCTTATTGTACATATCGATGCAGAATCGCTTTTCGGACCGATTGCAGCTTGTCCGTCCGTCTGTCCGTCCTGTTTTCTCGCTTTATTTTCCATAGAATAACGGTAGCATGGTGTATTTAATGGCAAATAGAGGCCTACTAAAAATATACATACGGTGAGGATTTCTCGTAATTTTCTCTGTTATAAATTTTACTGGTTTTTAAAATATTTTATACCACAAACAAAATGAATTTATATACGGTGTTTATATTGGTAGATATTTTTTACCACACGCCACATTTTAGAGAGCATGCAGCATGTCGTTATAACATATATTTCAACGAAGTACTTACCAAACACAAAAAAACGTTCTGTGTTAAATGTTTCCCTATCACCTTTTTTTTGCAACACCAGAAATATGTTCGTTTTATTTCTTTCTGCTTTAGTTTCCAATAACTTGACCCGTTTTTTGTTTCTGTTTCTTCTTTTCTGCAGTAGTAGTGCAACAATACAAGTGGTGTAATATAAAGTATAAGTGAAAGAAGAATATCTGAATGGCTTTTACTCGAACATATCGATAAACGTAAAAACCGATATACGCACTCAGAAAAAGAAGGCAAATTAGAAAAAAGCTTAAGCACTTTCTAAATCCTTTTTATGAATATTCAGGAAATTTATGTATACGTAAAGAACAGTGCTCATGTAGAAATTATTACTTTGTGAGCAGCTCCTTGTACTTAAATGATATTTAAAGATTATGTTCGACCTATAAGACGAGTCGTTGTTGTTATTTGTTGTTAAATGTTTGTAACGCTTAAACATTACTAAAGGCAATTTTGAATGGAAACAATTTGTCAATGTATCCTTAAAGTATACATGGTTGTCGTGAGCTGAAGTGTAGGGGCCCATATTGATAATATTTATTTTATCTGCTTGGGATTTACAAAAAAAAATTTCATTATTTTCCATTTTTGTATAGAGTTCAATCTATGGATGAATAAAGAGACTTGCAGTTTAAGTTTTGGCATTCATAGGCGCACGAATTAAGTTAGATATCTGAAATCCGATAGATTCAAGTTTTCATAAAGCTTCAAATCAAAAATGAAATCGATGAACATTGAACTTTTCTTGCTTAATTTGGGGGATAGTGTTGATGGATCGTCGCAGTTGCTAAGCATAGGATCCCTTTCAATAGCCAAGCGCCAGAGTTAGCAAAACATTCACATCACCAATTAAATTGAATACCTATTCACAGTTGGCCCTTCGGTGGGGAGAAGGAAGGGAGGAGCGGTTAGCTTTGCGAAGTATTTTACCAACGAAAGCAATGCTGGTAAAAGTTAGCAAAGCCAGCTGACGCTCTTGATTCGAAAAACTGGTGCGATATTCCATAAGCCATGTCATCACGATCTTTCAACGTGCTAAACTACGAACCTTACGGCAAAGCCCGCTCAGGGACCATTAGCAGCACTAGAGTGAAATCTGTCGCTCTGTCCGTTACATTCGCCAGACATTACATCTTCTGCTTAACATTCGTTTCAATCGTTGACTTATTGTCTGTCCGAATGATTAAAAAGTTCGTTCGTTTGTAAATTCAAAAGATCAGCTCTACTTAAAATAAAATATCTTTTGCACTCTTTCCAATAATAGGAAAACACTTATATTTCTTCCCATAATAGAAATGAAAATTCTCGACGCAGTTGGGCTTAGTTTAGGTTTTTGAGAAATAAAATAAAAATTTTTCAGAATTTGACCCAGAAAACTGCAAATGTTTGGGACTTCATATGCTCTCATAATACTTCTATTAATATTCTTTTTTTTCCTATTTGCAAAAGTCAATGTTATCCATAAACATATTCTTCTCCAAAAATTATGAAGCCAGTCTAACACTTTTCTCATAGTGTGATTTGGGAAGACACACAAGGTTCAACCATGACTGCCTCCTTTGAGCAACATTCTTTTCACTGAACTATCTTTTTGAGATTTGAAAACATGTAACAGACGACACAAAATATGGTGGGTAGTGCTGAAGTTTCAAATTCAGTCTATACTATTTCGCCATTATAGCCGTTTTGTGTCAGTGACGACGTCTACGTATTATATCTAGGAATTATTGATCGATGTGTTAATAATACAATAATAAAACCGTAAATCGATCTGCTGGCCTGTCCACTCGTGTAGGACGTACAAAATATTTCATGGCGTTCATCTCAATCCCTTAAATTTTATCTCTATATAATATTTTACGATAGTTTATCATTGCCTGTTCGTCTACCTCTCTGTCAACTTTTGGTTGAAAGTACTATCATTGCAAACATTTAATAATAAAAGACTATAACTGAAGATAAAGTCTTACTGCAGTTCCGCTTAATTGAAGGTGAAAATCTAACTGCTGCAGGAGATATTTAGAAATGTATTCTAAGCAACATCGCAGACTTAACAATTTTAAAGATTCAATATTTAAAACTTTCGTACCAATTTAGAATGTCGAAGTACAGTTAGTTACTCAGTGAGTGTTGTAAAAAAAATTCGAAAAATGCTATTGTTTTTCACATAATGACATGTCAATATAAGGCATTGTCAAAAGTGAGTCGATCCGAACTATTTTCAACATCCCTTGTCGATGAGTCAAAGACTCATTTTATTTCATCAAAATATTGCTCGCAGAAACATATGAACAGACTTCGGACGAACAGCTGGACAGACAAGCTTATATCGATTTATAAAATGATTCTGATCCGTTTTTGTATAATTAAAGCCATGTCTATCTTAAGTCCTTCTCGGTGTTACGTATGTCCGCACAAACTTGATACACCCGATTCGACTAGTAATGTACGATATGAATATGGAAAAATTTGCAAAACTATTTCATATATGGCATAAGTGTTTTGTTTTCATTTTTATTAAATGCAAGTGAAACACAAATTTACATAAAAATGCATTAAAAAAAGTACCGAACAAAAAAGTTAGCAAAAATATTAATAAAATCGAAATAATGTTTCTCTCTTTTCTTAAAATCAAATCTGAAGAAGACATGGAGTGAAATTTTAATCTTCCATAAGATACACGAAGCATTTGATGCAAACATTCGTTTTCTAATGGTTAAAAAATTTTCAAATCTTTGCATTGAAAGAAAAAAAATGAAAGCTCAGCTGGCAGTAGTTAACAAAGGCATTTTAGAGAATTTATAATTTTGTTTTCAATGAAAATTTCATTCAAGAGAATGTCATTGTTTATGAGCGCTAAGAAACTAACAATGAACCCTTATGAAAAACTATTTAAAAAATATTTCAATCAAGAAAAGAAAAATTTTTGTTTTTAAAATGAAAGAAGTAATAGAAGCAAGCAGCTTACTTATATAAGAAGCTTTTTTAAAGATAACTTAACAAAAACCTTATAATGGCGAACATATACACCTTCTACTCTATGTGGTAATGCGTATAAAATGTTCAATTTTAATTAAAACTTATAAATAAGAATGTAATTTAACGAAAATTTTAAGGGGAAAAGAATTATAATAATTTCCATAGGTTTAAAAAGATCTCAATCAATACTACACAGTAGTAAGTTAGTGCGCAAAAAGTATAAAAAAAAAAAAAATTAAAAAAAATTAAATTTTATGAATTCTTAAAATAAGTAAAAAAAAAAAAAAATCATTGGAGATATTCTAACCGGTCCAGTTATATAAACTCCAGCCCGATTTAGTGGGACTTTTTGTAGTTTGCTGATATGTGGGCCGCTTTTGCTCTACTGCTGTAGACGGTGCGAGTAGTGAGGTGGGCTTGAAAACTGATTTCTGATATTCTTCTGCTGCGCCCGATTGCTTATAATTTTCGTATTTATACCGGTATTTACCGTTGTTGTTGTCGTTGTTGTTGTTGTTGTTGCTGCTGTTATACCCGGTTTGTATATTAGTTTTGGTCTGGGTGCTGAATGAGTACTGGCCGTTACTTTTTTTCGATGTAGTTGTCCTTTGGATTTTTTGTTTTGTACTATGCTGTTGGTGGTGGTATGATGTTGAGATTGACGATGATGATGATGGTTGGAATTGTGATGATAATGAAGATAAAGCTGGGGATTTGTAAAAGGATGATGAGGAGACGGACGCCGCCTGCCGATTGTAAGGAGAGGATAAGGCATTTTGCGGATGATTATTATTATTATTATTATTATTATTGATTAAACTTGAAAAAGTCTGATAAAATGTATTAGTATTAGGGGCAATAAATGTTGTTGTCTTTGTTAGGTTGGGTATGTTAAATGGATTAGTGGTCTTGTAATCATACGTTTCAATAACATTATCATCATACGCTGGTAGATTATCATCTGCACAAAGTCCTTGATAACGTGTTGATTGCTTAAGCCCATAGACAGAACAAGAAGGTCTGCCAACTTGATACGGATTGTAGCCGACAACATTACCACTAAAACGGAAAGTAATTAAACGTAAGCTAAGGAAAAAGTTCATTTATGATGCATTTTTAACTTACCCTGGTCCATAATTGCAAACATATAACTTATTGTACTTGGAGGCATCTTTGTATTCAGCGAAACCGCAACCGATTAAATTAGTTTCACCCCAAACCAACTAAAACCGAATAAGCAATAGTTTATTATTAATTAAGTAATTAAGTTAAGTAATTTATAAAATGACAAAATTAAAAAAGTTTTTTACCTGCGAATAATGACCAGTTTTTGGTGACCAAGCATCGCCATACGAATACTTTTGCACTTCATTGAACCAATTTTGTATACGTGAAGGAAAATCGCCATCGTTAGGATCTAAAGGAGCTGTACTCCATATTATAGCCAAATTTTGACCCATCGTAAAACGATCTTTTAAAAGTAACATTAAAGGTTTTTTCATTAAAAAAAGAACGTTTAACAAAAACAAAAGAAACGCGTCAACTTACTTAGAGTCCTATGGGGATCGTGACGGAATTGACAATTCTCCGCCCATTTTTGTGCACGTTCAGCTAATTCATTATCCCAAACAATTTCACGCATATTCTCTGCTCCTGGTTGTCCAGGATAACGACCAGTGGCCACCTGCTGCCTTAGTCTGTTATGCTCCTGCAATATAATTTGCTTTTCTTGTTCTGTAATACCAGTCGCTGAAAGAGAGCAATGGAAACCAATTAAGTAAACGTTTAGTATTAATGTTGTAAACGGCTAAAGTATAGTTATAAAGGTACACAATAATTGAAACGATGCTAATAAAGAAGAAATAACATCAATGTCAATATAATTTTTTTATTTATTTTTATCCCCTATCGTAGTTGCAAGCAGTTCTCCAGAGAATATAGAATTAATTCACTTGAATATCCCGCCAGGAAAATTCTTCAGTTATTACTAAAAGCAAACTTAAAACATAGTCATCAAAATTAACGACGATCACCATTAACGCATTTACATATACTTTCCTTAATAGCAAAGGAATTCATTATATGGTAATGCTTTGGATAGATACTGCGATAAATATTTAATGACTAATAATAAAATGCAACTACTTACCGCTTAGTTACGTTCTCTCTCTGCCGTTTTTACGACCTGAACATAATACGTTATGCAAAGCGATTAAAATCATGTTTGTTTACTACAAAACGGCATTCTTAAGGTATGCAAACATTTTTATAATTTTTTAATGGTAATTGCGAACACAGTAATTAATATTTGAAGTCAATTCAAATGCAAATGATTACGTATGTAAACGAACATAGTGTCAAAAAAGTGCCGGGAATTCATATTTTTATGTTATATGTAGAAGTGCTTACACAGAAGCCGCTAGCAAAACGTCAGTTAAATATTAGTTTGGAGAAAAAGAAATCCATTATTTTTATATGAACTTCAGGACTTTATTTAACATGCTTCGGATTGTCCGATTTGGGTCATATATGCACCGTTTTGTTGTACGATTTGTTGCCATTTTAAAGGTAACTTCAAAATGCCTCTCTTATAGAAGTCCTGGTCGCTATTTGCAAAAAACTCTAGTAGTCGATTTTCACAATCCTCCCTACATTCCAATTTTTTATCATTAAAGAAATTTTGCAATGCAAGAAAAAGATGGTAGTCCGGACTGTATGGCGGATGCATTAAAATTTCCCAACCAAGCTCCCGAAGTTTCTGCCGAGTCACTGTAGATGTGTGTGGCCTAGCGTTGTCCTGATGGAACACGACACCTCTCCTGTTGGCCAATTCACCTTTCCAACGAGCATAAATCAGAAATTGTTTGATCGATACTTTACGAGAAATCTATCAGTGCAGCCATCTACCGAAAAAATAATGGATTTCTTTTTCCCCAAACTAATATTAATATTTTCACATACATCATAATCTGCCAGAAAAGTATCGATACCCTATTATCCATTTAAAGGCTAACTACGAACAAAGTCAATAATGAAAAGCCTGCTAACTGTAATTATTTTCACATAACTACATGTTGTCAAACAAGTATCGGGAAACTATTCTCTATTCAAAAGCTAATAGACATGCAAATAAATGTAAATATTTTCGCATGAACGTATGCTGTCCGGATAGAAGCGGAAAAGTATCGCCGAAAATCGTTTAAACGTTGAGCCGTTAATATGAAATTAATTTAAGCACAAAAAAATTGGTTTATATTCAAACCACGAAGTACCTGAATTATTTTCATAAGTCCAGTTTAATGGTTACTTTCAAAAGTAATTCATTTCTGAATATGCTTGCACCAACATTTCTAGCGTCTTCTATAAACGGTTTTGCTTTTATATGAGGGATGAGCTACAGTACGTTTACTTCGACTAATTTGCATTTTAGAAATATTTGGTTTAGATTTTGGGGTTCCAAACACACTCGTGACGTCCAAAATAGTTAGTGAAAAATTTAAAAAAAAAACCTGCTATGTGACGGAAAGCTTCCAGGAAATGTTAAAAACCCGCTCTCGTCGCCATCAACGTAGACAAAATCAAGTCAATTGTTTGCGAAAAGCAAGCAATAACTTTAATAACTCGCAAAACTCATAAGTGAAATTGCATAAAACAAGAGCAAATTTTTTTAAATCGCTTTTGTCGTTAGCATATTTTTTATCTCTTAAAAATACTATGTTTCAAGTATTTGAAAATAGACCTTTTCTACTAGCCATGATTAGGTGGCATATAAGAAGAACCGAATCGAAATATATTCCAAAAAAAATTATCGCGTGAAAAATATTTCCAAATGTGACGAGGTTTTCTGATGCAAGTTCTACGATGATTAAAGGATTGCTCTAGCATTCGCTTATAGCTACATATATTTTGTTGAAAAATTGAAGTTTAAAAATTTTTTAAAGTGAAGCGCAATATGAGTAAATAAGTAGTTGATTGCATTAGCTTATACGCTAAGTAATTTTTTTTTTTCTTTTGTAGAGCACTTCTGGTCTGTCAAACTAATTGGAAAAATTGTAAATTTTAGTTAATTGTATTAACAAAGCATGAAAGCATTCCTCTTCATTTTATAAAAATTTCTAAATAATTGGTTTTCTCTATTTCAGATACTGTAAGAAGTAGTGAGCATATCCTAACATTGGACTATAGTTAAAATCGTAAATGATTCCAAAATTTAAAAAAAAAGTAAACGGAAAATTATGTTTATGGTGCGTTATGAACGCTCATGAACCTCGTACAGACGGTCGGTTAGTGTGTTTCTAATGATACCCTGACATTAGTCCCAAATCAAAATAAGTGAAAAGTGATCCCAAATGTAGGGCAAATAATAAGTATTTAATTTATAATCGTATTGGCTTTGTGGCGAATCTTTCCTTTTAATAATATGCTGGTATTCGTCCACAATCAAATGGTGTGAAAAGATTTCTAAAAAGTGTATCGAAAATAAAACAACAATTATATTCGCTTTAGGGCGAATTTTGCGCACTCACCGCCTCGATGTATCACTCTTACAAATAATATTTTTTGCTTAATTGTTTTGGGTACATGTACAGCCCGATTAGAACCATTAGCGCACTAAAGTCTCACTAATATACAACTTTACCAATTTTGTCTGGAATGTCCGCTCGAATTTACGATATTAATAGAGCGTAGGAGCATAAATGCATTTGTAGGCCTTCACTGTATACATTGAAACTAAAATCGTAAGTGCAAGTCTCAGTTTGTTTTCTTAAATTCTCTAGAGCTAAAGTTAAAAAACATGGGAACGGACAAACGGAAATGGCTATGTGTTTCCGCATTTGTGCATTCATTCATTAATAATGTCTGATCTTGAGAAAAAAGAATATGAGAGAGACTCCACAAACACAGGGGCTGATAAGTTGACGGGCATGCTGAAATTATTTCAAATTTCGTGAAGATCGAGTATATATAAAATTAACTTTCCGTTATGTTTTCCTTCCGATCGTAATCCAAAGTAACAAAATGTCAACAGTCCTTTGGCGGTGGGCTCAAACGTGTTCAGTGTTCGTTTTTTCATATGTATGTGTGTCTATTGACTTGAATTTATAACACCTAATACAAAAAATGACAATCGTACTTATTGCCGCTACACATCACTGAAAGGTAAGTAAGCAAAAAAAACTAGTTTTTCTAATTTATTTTTCCCTTAAGATTTGGAAAGAAAAGAAATTCAAATTAAGTATCATTTATGCATGCAATTGATTGAAAAATGTATGAGACATTTTTTTGTTCCAAGCAACAATAACGCAAGAAAAATTGTTCCTTCTTATTCACGTGCAATATTTAAAATTGATAAAAAATGGCATCAAGTGAGAGATGCTAGCGTTGATTTGTGGTTGAAAGGCAGGAGCCTTTCCTAACTCTTTCCTTTTCATTTAACTAAAATTTAATTTTAAAAACATTAACCCACTTGGAGGAGGAATTTGGCTATGAGGAATGTTAATTTAAGCAACAGCTAACATAATTAGTTTATGTCATTTGTATTTCGTCATTTGTCGCTCCGCACAACCATTTACTTGGACGTTAAACACATCTGGTTAGCTTAACAAACATCAACGGATGAAGCCTTTTACCTTTTCTTGCTTTTTTTGCGCTTTGTGTTTTATATGTATATTAAATATAAAAAATGAAAACATAAATTTTGCATTAATGTTTGTCGATAAGATTTTATTTATAGAACAGAGCATTTTTAAACATTTTTTTTTTTTTTTCTGTGATCTGAACTTATTGAACAATATAAATTCTTCGGAGAAAAAGGGAATTATTAATAACTCTTAATATAAATTTTTTTTTGTAACATGCTTGTTAATAAGAGTGAGATTAATATATCATGCGATTGTTATCGCTGTATGTGATGAGCTTACAATGTTTATAAGGGGAGGAAGTTTGTTACTTAAGTCTTTCGTTTTGTTTTTGATTTTTTGCTTTGTTTTTTTTGACATAGCCTTTTAGCTATCACTCTTCTCGCTTAAATGATGCAATTATTTATGCACCTATATGTGTCCGGATAGCGCTTGGTTAGTTGTTCATCCAGCAGTTAATCAATAATGCTTATGTGCGGTGTTGATGAGTAAGGTGATGATGATCAGATAATAATAATAAAGTTAAAAAAAGTGCAACTTTTTTCTGCTTGCTTTTTTCTCTTTTTGCCTTTTTTATGATGATACGCTTAATAATAAATGATGCATGCGACGTCTGACAACGGTTAGTTAATGGGGTTGGGACTATGTAAATTTTTACTTAATCTTTTTTGTTTTTTTTTGTTTTTTTTATTTGCTGGATACTGTCTACTGGAATGCTGTTCATTTTGCGGAAATTGAACGACAGTTTTATGATCAATTTGGCAAAGCTACATATTGGTTGTGAATTGTTCGTTCAATATTATAGAAAAAAATAAATTAAGAAAAAGAATTTACAAATATTAAATAAAAGAAAAAATATTAATTATACATTTATAACCAATTTATTACGTCATGGTCGTTTAAAGAAAAGAACAGAAATATTCACTAGAAAGCTTAAGAAATTTTGTTATTTACATGCCGTACCTGTCCCAAATTGTTAAAACAACAAAGATTGACATTTACTTACTTACTAACGACAACTTTGGATGTTTATCACAAACGATAAAATATTTTTGCACCCGTTATAGGGAGATTAGTAAAAAGTTTGACACCAATGGTATTATCAAACGGAAACTTTTAAAAGCAAAAGCTTGGATCATGTCGAATGTACAATGTCGGTCTCTGTCTGTTTTCAGCGCTATTTCTGTCCGTCGGTGGACTTATGCACAATAGGTAATAATGACGAAAAGTAGATAAATAATTAAGTATATCGGTTCCAAGTGTGTATAAGTTTTCGTATTGCGTTATGAACTTAGAATGATAAGTTCTTCTATTCGTCTGTCTGCCTCATATTGAAATTCGTGATGCCACAAATATGCAAAATATACAAATAGTTGGGCAAGGCCAATTATCAAATGATATGCCAAAGCAATTCGCATACCAAAATTCTTCATCAAATACCAAAAGTTATACATTGTTTCCACGCAAAGGCTTACGGGGGCCCCAAAAATGAATCAATATCGTACAAATTTCGCGAAATTAGTGACTTTTTCACTTTAATTTTTTCCATAAAGTACCGAAAGTTATGAAAGCACTTCTGGCGCCTGCACGCTATGCGAGTTGGCAATAAGACTAAATTAAAACAACTTTGCAATAAAGGCGAAAAAAACTCAAAGTCTTCAATTTGACAAATGCCGTGCAAAAGTCTTTATATAAAATGAAGTGCAAATGTTTACCAGAATATCATCGAATTTTGTATAAAAACAGCCTTTGCCAACTTCTCACGAGTTATGAAAATGTTCTAATTTTCACATAAATCCCTTAGACACCTTTCTTTAGAGCACAAGTAAAGATTTCTCGTTCGTTCTAGGCTAACTAAGGAAACTACAAAAAGAAAATATACAGATGCTTTCATGTGATCGGTCCTCTCTCCCGTATTTCACATTGCAAATAATCCTAATATACGAACATTAAAAAAGTGACTTCACTTGATCGTATTAATTTTGTGTCACATTAGCTATTTTTTAGTATAATTCTGGCGCTTACGAAAGACCAAAAGATATTGCTTCTTCTAGGACTGTTGGTGAAAAAGTAGGCAGATAATACGTAAAGATAAGGGCGAGAAACGAGCTCCATGTTATTCGATATGTCTTCTTCAATGTGCTGCTGACTACCCTTAGAAAATCGTTATCTATTTTGTTTTGGCATATTGTGGTCGTTCTGTGTGGTCAACGGTTGCTAGTAGGATTCATAACCTACCCTAGGTTTCCTGATCATAATATGCTGTACCCAAACGATCCTCAGAACCCTGACACCACGAATAAGTGACTTTACCAATGATGTCAATGCTTTGGTTTCACTATCGATATGCAAATGGAAGTTTCTTTCTACTTAAAAGGGGAAAATAAAATTTTTCATGCTCGTAATCAAGCTCAAGAAATTACAATTTCGGCGTGATTGTTTATACTTTGACGTAAAATGCAAAACCTAACAAAAAGAAGTATTATTGCTAAATAACGCAATATAGACCGCCTTCCTTTGAAAATCACACAAACGCTAATTGGCAAACATAGATTAGAACGATAAATAATAGTAGGTCAGAAAATATTATTCGGCTATGACCGAGTCTTTCCCATTCATCATCTTTATGATAAAAGAAAAAATAGAAATTTCCATGGACATCGGACAATGTTTTTCATTCTTATACGCATATTGTGGGGTTATCCATGTGTTATTAGCTAAAATATGCAATCTTTTAACCTTTGAAGACAGGGACTTTGCCAGTTTATATTTTAGTAAAACTATTTAGCCGCCTACGTCCAGTTTTAAGAGCAACCTGCGTACGGGCTAAATTTTAAGCTGATATCTTAATTTTTATAAGTGTGAGAATGTTTAACAAAGATAGACGGACGAATGGACATGTCTAACCTCTCTGAAGTTTCCTTCTTGTAACTTAAAAAAACAAGTAAAAAATTATAATTGGTTGCGCCCGGATCTTTTGTACCTCTCACCGTTTTCGTATGAAAGATTGAAAAAAAGGAAATATAACAGTAGTGTTGAATGGGCGTGGCTGATTTTTGAATTTCTTGTAAAATAGATTTTTGTTCTCACTTTGCGGGATACTGTAGGCGTATCCTTGGAACGACTTGGCCCATTGTCAACACCAACCTGCAGAACTTCCAATGTGTCCGCCAGATTTTAAGTCGATAGCTTCAGTTGTGCGGACGTTACACAGACGGATATGCTTAAATCGATTCAGAATTTGATGCTGATCAAGAATATATATATATTTTGTAAGGTCTCCAAAGCTTCCTTGTGCGTGTTGCAAACGTTTCGCCAACATGAATATACTCTCTACATCCTGAGATGACGTGTAAATATGTAGGTTTCTGTATTTCATTTTTCTTAAGTCAAGAGTGTTTTATTATTATTTTATTTTAATTTTTATTCTTCTTTATTACTTTTCCTATATAATTTCTCGACTTTGCTAAGGTAACATGATACGGGATATTTCATTTTAAAATATGTCAACATTTGCATAAAACATGTTTATGTTTGTTTAGAGTTGAACATACTTTAAAAATGATTGGAGTCAATGGGAAGATTGGCCAAGTGCCAGGTTTTCGCCAAGAAGGCTTATATTCACATGTATGGTGTCGCCACATAAATTTTTAATGACTTAATGCAGAGAATCATTAGAATTTGAATTCGAAAAACTTCAAACTAACTAAACTGAATTTTAACCAACACCCCACACATATTAAATCTTTGAAGAGATGCTTTAATGTTCCAATTAATTCGTATAATTTACATAATGAAGCTTTTGCGAAATTTCTCTCAATGCAGAGTTAATTTTTCGCTTCGCCAAAGAAGAACTTAAGGTAAAAGAGCATTAAATGTTGAATTCATAATAAGAAATTTTTATTTACTAATGTTTTTGCTAAAGGTACGAGATAAGACGTTATTTGACTCATATAATAAACGAAATGTGATTACACTCTGCACTTAAGAGCAGATTATTACTTATGCCTCCGCACTAATTCCTCATAGAAGAAATGCACAGCAATTCGACAGCAATCTGTCTATATATATTTATTAATAGTATGGCAATATTGCCAGGTAATAGCATTAGTAAGTAGTGGAAAGGTGCGGTGTTATTATAAATTATCGTTTCGATTTTTTGTTTGGCGTTTTATATTCAGGGATTGCAAACGTGATGTGAGAAATTCTAGGCAATAAATTTACATACACAGTGCCGGCTTTTTCCGCAATAGCTTCTTACCGACTAACTATAGATTAAAAGACAAATTATTCCTTTGATTGCCGCAAGTAACTTGAAATATTTATTTTGCTTGGAAGGACCCTTTAATACTCTATACCGTTCGACCGTACCATCGACTTCTTTCTCAAAATACATTTTTAATACGACCTTTTTCTTGGGACCAAACATGTACCAAATTTCATTAAATCGTCTCGTAAATACCACCTGCAACCATGTGGCCCCACATCAAAGGGACAACCATTAAAGCGTCAGACAGGCATAGAGACTTAACTCAATTTAAAAAAAAAAAAAAAATTCTCTTGGTAGAAAAAGGCATGAGCAATAAAGCTGGGCATCATAACCATTCACTGCGAATACTAGACCTCAAGTGCTTTAAGGTACAGCTGTCTAAAGCCATTGGATTGGAACGAAAATTTAGGAAAGCTTTCGATATATGCTAACAAATTTAATAATTTAGAATACATACTATTGTCTTATGGAGTGCAACATGTATTTTTCATCGCCGCTGAACTAATCTTCAAACTCTAAGATTTTGATTCCAAAGAAGTGAGCTACGCCTAAGGATTCATTTTAACGCAAACGGCACGAAAACGATTGGAAAAGCACTAATCGTTGCGAGATCAAAATTATGGATACATTTATTGCTATCGAATTTGCCAATCCGCTTCAGTATTTTTGACTTATCCCTGAAATTTTTATATATTTCACAATGAAAATAACACGAGTCGGTTGCTTTCGGGATAAAATTTCTTTGAATCAAATTATGGGTTGGCCAAAAGTCGAGCTTCTTCCTCTTATCAGACCTTTTCAAATGATTTTACTTTTATTGGTTCACACCTGCTTAAGTCGTTAACAGCTTGCCAGAACAATTCGTAAATTCTTTCTTAATTAGTCGCAGCAAAGAGTTTTTCCCGAAGTCACCAAGTTATCCTTTGGTTTTTACTTATGATGGCGTAAGTATTGCATATTTCTTCGAAGACCAGATCAATAACTCTGGTAATGAAATGTAAAAAGTTGGAGTAGCTTTGCTGATTATTTCCACTGGTACAGAGTCTGAGCTTCTTTGTCTGGTTATAAAAAATCCAAAATATTTAGCTCATTATAAAGGTTATAAGGTAACCTTTCCAACTTTTCAGAATATTAGGATCTGAGGAATTATTATTATTATAAAGTGTACGATATGGTTCGTGCGTTCGTATAAAATTTTTTAATAAAAAGTGAAAATTCAATAAAATTCGTGTTACGTCAATATGCTTCATTATTATATAAGATTATGCTAAAATTTGCCCTGCTAAGCATTTGTTTTTTTTTTTAACGACGAGGAAGTGGATACGAATTATCGAAATTTTGTAAAAAAATAAATTTTTCGAAACTTGGGTAACTATTAACAAATATAGTTTTTTTAATCACTTTATTGCTTTTTATATGTTTTATGAATGTTTTACTTATGCACCCTATCGAGATAGGTTTATATTAATCTTGTGAATACATTCACACAGTACTTGACTGCATAACTCCTGAGTTGATTTAATCATATATGCTTGGTATGAATACAAATTCGAGCTTAATTAGCAAAGACATTAACTAATCAACTCCCTTAACAAAACTCTATGAACGCCTTAACAGAACTCTATTAAGTAGTCAGGATCTAAATATGATTGGATTGGATTTGGAAGCCCACTCCAAATTAGGTAACGTAAAGTATTTTCATAGACACCTCGCGAATCTGAAATATGAAAATACCTCTCGAATGAGC
The DNA here is from genome assembly GCF_014805625.2 of Glossina fuscipes. NCBI lineage: Eukaryota > Metazoa > Arthropoda > Insecta > Diptera > Glossinidae > Glossina > Glossina fuscipes. The sequence continues at coordinate 555,542 of NW_023998452.1, read as the reverse complement.
TAAAGAAATTCAAACTTTTCTTTCCAAATTTTTTTTAAGGTTTTTTTTTTGTGAAATATGTATGTTAACGAAAAAAGGTTATGTAAGAACAGTTTAGTCCAAGCAAACTTTCCGTTTGTGTCTGCTTTTTCTCCAATGCGATAATTAGTTGGAAGCACTGTGTAAAGTTCAGTAATGTTGTTGTATGCGCCTGATTCGCCGCTTATGAATTTCTATACGACTAGTTTGCGGAATCCGGGGATGTAACAAGGAAAAGCTGAACAACATATCTGCACTCTTTTGGGGCTAACTCGTTATTCCATTTATCGAATCTATTTCCAAATTTTGCAGTAACAGCTTACCAACTTACTAAGTTTTTTCTATAACTTTAGCTAACTATTCTTGACCTCTTATAAGCTTACAAGCTATCGGAGAAGTAGTATTTGATAACGTTTGGTTTGGAGTTTTTTTTTTTTTTTTATAAACAGATCGCTTGCATTTCCCCAACTGAACTTAGTGACTTTAGATTTTACCGACAGAAAGTATTGCAGCAATCTAAACAGCTCTAAGAAGCAGGATCCTATATAAACCATAACATCCGTAGTCATGCATTCTGAACTTTTATGTCTAAGGATTTTTTGATAATTTCATAAAGATAGACGCTATTAAAATACTGGCACAAGACCGTGTAGAGAGTGAAACAAGTCGTTCTGAACCTTAAAAAGAAAAACCTAGAAATTATACATTTTAATCAATGGCTTGCTAACTATAGCAGATAACGATCTCAAATTTGTCATAAATATTAATTAAGGCCGGCTATAAGAAAGACACGCATAAAAATGATCGCGATTAGAGAATGAACGAGAATTATAAAAAACTTCAAATTTATGATAAATTTATAACGAGGTCATCGAAAAGCAGACTGAATATGATTTAGATAAGGAGAAGATGTTGCAAAAAGCTTTAAAATTTTCAATGATAATTATCAGGATTTAGACACGTGATCTAATTTATGTTAAACCAACTGTCAGACGGTAAAAAAAGAGAAAAGTTTTTCTTCCTAAAATACTGCATAAAAAGGGTGTCACTTTCTATATATGACATATATATATATATATATATATATATATATATCTATATATGCATGTTTTTTAGTAAACAAATTGTTCATTACATTGTGTGTGTGTGTGTGTGTGTGTGTATAACAATGAGGTGACGCGCGAGAGTATAAAAAGAAATTAAATCATTTTCACTTTTACTTAATTTTCTTAACGAGATTGTCTGGCAGGCATGTTAACATGCTTAACAACAAAACATCTACACGGTATGTACGGTACGTACGTATGCTGTGCAAGTCCATCAAGTGAATGTTATGATTTGATGTGGCTCTTGTTTTAAAGTGATTACAAGTTTAACAACGATTTTTTTTTTTTTTCTGCTTGTTTTTTTTTCCTTTTTGTTGTATTTTAAGTGAACTAAACGTGAGAACATATAAATTTAACATTAAACACTTTTCTTTCTTTTTCTTTTATTTATTTATTTTTTGTTTTTTTTTTTTTTTTTTATTATTTTGCCTCTCTCTCCTTCGCTCTCTAGGGTGCTACACTTAATTGCATAAGGAGAGAGGAGGTATTAAATCTGAAACAACAAACACTGCCGACAATGTTATAAAAAAGAAGTGAAAAAATAATAAAAAAACGAACAAAAAGGAAAAAAAAAACAAAAAATTCGCAATTCGAACAACAACAGCAACAACAAGTAAGTTTCAAGTAAGTAACTGATTTTTTCTGCTGCCGACGAAGTCGTTTAAAGTCTCAGGCTGTACAGTTACTATAGAGGAGACCAACATAAACACACACACGGACATGCATAGACACCTACTTGTATCTACAACCAATTTACAGTTTTGTTGTTTTGTGGTGTTATTGTAATTGCACGAGCTTAAAACTATGTTCATTGGCTAACTTGCCTTTGCCACCAATCAAGCCTCTTTAAGCGAAAAATAAGAAAAAAAAAAAAAAAAAAAACAAGACATGACCCTGACCATGGCAGCACGTACAACATTTTAATCCATACTCGAGTTCTTCTCGTTTATTTTGTTTTTTTTTTTTTCTGTTCTCTTTTTTTTTTATATTTTCTCTTATGCTTCATTGTCTTTTTGTTTTTGCTTTTGCTATATTGCGCTTTTTTTTTTCAAAGTACGTTTAATTAAGAGCATGATAATTAAATGAATGAATTTTATTCAGTTTTTTTTTTTTTCTTTTTTTTGCTTCTTTTTGCTTCTTTTTCTTCTTTCTCAAAGTCGGTTAAGACAAAAAAGAAGATGAGCTAGTTGGCTGGTAACAAGCATTTAAAATAACAGTACATATTTGCAGATGCGTTGTTGTCGTTGTTGTTGGCGTTATTGTTGTTTTTGGTGTGTAGCTATTGTACATATGACGATGATTTTTAACAAGATTCCCGATTTATGTTCCATAGTTCAGTCATTAAGAATGTAAACGATGCATCCTGCTTGCACGTGATGATAAGAGCAATTGTAGGCTGTTAAAATAATTAATTATTCCTTTTAAATATGTAAGCGTACGTTCGAGGAATGGCAAGAGTTCAGACACAGTTTATGAAAATAATAATTATTATAATTGTAATAATAATAATCACCGTCATAATAATAATAACAATAATAATAACTATAAAGAAAAAATTGATCAGATAATTCATACCTCCTATGTATAGCCTGCATCCTGTTGCGTGGCAGCAATGACACGCTAACAAATTGTTCAAAAATGATGCCGATAATTTGTCGACACATCCATTATTAAGTTTAAACTTCAGTTAGCAGGCCGATGGTTTAATAATAAAGATCGCAGAAATAGAAACGTTATGGGCGATTACGTTTTGTCTTCAATTGTCAGTTATTTATTAATTTAATGTATTTTGCTAATGCAATTAGTATTGAGCTTTACTTGATTAATTTCAGTATTTACTCCGTTCGATTTTATTTGTTTAGTTCTTAAATTACTGGCGTTACCTTTCCTTAACTGGGTGTGAAAGTCCAACAATTTTATTTTTTGTTTTTTTTTCTTAATTAATCCAGGTGTTCTTACTCTTCCTAAGACACTTGTTTTTTTTTTTTTTAGAGTTGACCTATACTAAGTAATGTAAAGAAGAATCGGATGCTAGGAGTCCAAAGTAGAAACGAAACTCGATTATTCCGTAGTCGATAACTCACGAACATGAATCCGTCAAGTAGATGTTTTGAGAAAACTGTACTTTCTTCTTCTCCCTTTTCTATGCCTCTTCTTTAAGAATGGATCACGATATATATCGAGATGTCGAACTATAACCTAACGACCGACAACTTTCCTAAGGTATTTTCGTTTATTCTTTCTTAGTTCAAATTTTACTACCAAATCTTTCAAAGTCGGTTCTTTTCTTCTTTTGCACACACTCTCTTTCGCAATCCATTTTTTTCTATAACTGAACCACGATCGGCGCTTGCTTATTCTGAACTCGATGACCAAAAATATATGCCAAGGTCAAGCATAATGCCCGCCACTTAACTTTTGCTAGCGCAAATCACATAATCAGACGTTTTAACAAAGAGGAAAGGAGAAAGAGACGTCTCCGTTTTCAAATGCCGCGATTGATGCTATGATAGCAAAAAATAATTTGCAATCGTGGAGACAACAGTATTTACCAACATATCAAACTATGATTTCCAACAGTTAACATATCTTAGCTTTCTTTCAATTAGTTACGAATTGAAGGCACTTTTGCTCTCTTCTCTACATATGCCCTGTTCTTGGTTCCCCTTTAAGATCATGTCGACTACTTACATTTAACTTACAATGAATACGTTTCCTAGTTAGTCCAGTTAGTTAACTAAACTTATCGAAACTTTTTTAAATTGCAATCACAAACACAATCTTACGATTAAACATGTCCCCTTTGTTAATGCTGAAACCTTTCCTATTCTTCAAGTCTTCTCGTTTTCGGAGCTTCTAACCTGAGCATAACAGCAATAAAATAGTTACCTTTATTAAAGCAGCCAGACCAACCGTCTAGTCTGGTCTATCCTTCAAAAAAGGAAGACTCGATACTTTCGGTTACCAGTGCTCGTCCTACTTGTTTAATCCTAGAATTGATTTCTTTGGCCTAAATAAATTGTAATAATTGTAATAAAGCAGGTAGAAGAAGAAGATGAGTAAGAATGTACTCTCTAAACCCCCATTAATCATTCATTAGCGTACTAATCTTTCGTAAATAAAAGTCACTCGTCAATATCATTGTCGTACGAGCGCAGTTTAAATTTAATATTAATTGACCTCCTTACGGAGAGTGAAATGTACACACACATACACATATACGTGTACGTATCGCATTGGTTGCTTAATAGATTTAAAGGGGATGTAATGAAATTTAACGCAAAATTGACATAAGCTCAGTATTAATATCTTAATCGTTTCTATATATTTTGTGTTTAAATAAACGTCATATATATTAATAATTACTTCATTATTTTCATAGAGAAGTTCACTTTGCTCATTGGAATGGTTTAAAAAAAGATTTCTTTTTATTACACAAAGGAAAAATTTCGTTAAAATGAAAAACCTTATACCACTTGTCGCTTTAGCTGAAAGTAAATGAGTTTTAAAGGTAAACCGAAATTCATCTACATTAGTGCATTACTTCGGCCAAGGCGCTCCTAGGCTAATCTGCAGCAAGCCAATGTTCTTCTCGTTTTCATCTTTGGAAATTTCTATGTACAACAGGCGTTGCGCTTGTAAAAAGCCGAAGAAATTCTTTCAAAAATTGAAGAAGATAATGAAGGGTTTGTCATCTTAGGAAATGCATTGCCCTTAACGCGGTCTTGAATAATTGGCATATGAGTGGATATAAAAAAAATGTAAAATAATTTGACGTTTGGATAACACAGGATTCCTCTTCGTTTGGCTAAACACACAGACGATATCCGTTATGTATGTGCCACCATCAAAATGATTTGCGAATTACTTCTGAAAGTATAGGAAATCGATCTAAGAAAAGAGTAATGGCCCAAGATGTACGAAGTTGGGCAAACAGTCGAAAACCTCAGATCAACGCCTCATAAATTAGTCATCTGCGTTTAGAGTCGTTCGCCCTGAGCTTTTTCAAACTGATTCGGTCTCCCTGAAAGCGGCAATTGATTTAATGGATCCAGTATTGACCAATACGAACATCGGCCAAACTGACAAAACCAGCCTCTTCTTCGCTCGAATGTCTCTTATTTCACTCACAGCTGAGTTCTTCCGATGTCGCGAAGCTCTACGTCGCTACTGATTTTATCACGAAAGTCATGAAAGTACAGTTAATTTAAAGTGAAAAAAAATGCTTGAAACGCTGCAAACTTTTTCCTTTAGCTAATATGCTATACATGCACTTGAATTTTATGTTTCATATCATACCTTAACTGTTTCCGAAATTATTTTTGTTTTCTTTGCTTACTTCTGTTAATTTTTTTCTTTTTTTTTTACGTATTTCATTTCTTAATTATTCTTTTTAATACAATATTTCTGTGTATGTAATCATGTATAATCTAAAAGTAAGACGCACCCATGTCTGAAGATATTTATTTTGCAAATTGTTAAAAAAATCCACGTAGCACTTACTTAAAAGCTATGTGAATAATTGCTAATATTTTAAGTCATTTTTCATTTTTTTTTTATTTTTACTATTTTTTCAAATTTATTACCCCCCATAGCTAAATGTTAGAATGAATCACAGATAACTGCTGCTTATTTCTAATATATTTATGAACTAATCTTGAATTTCTGATGCCGTTTCAAACAAGAGGGAAAAGAGGCAGAGACGGACGAAGAACGTCTTGTATCTCAATATCATATCTCAATGATTAGTCTTACAGAAGGTCAATATCAGAGTAACTCCGTCATGGAATTTCCGCTTATATGCAATAACATTTGGAACCAGTTCCTGGTGCTGCAGTACTTAATATCTTGTATACTTTCTACTAAGTGGCTAAAGAGCAATGCTAGGTGGGATGCATACGAATTTGAGATTACTTTCAAGGATCAGGCGATAGATGTGAAGGACTGAACTGACTTTAAACCTTGCCATTGGGTAGGTTATACACACAGAGTAACTTTTCCAATGGCTCTTAATAGATTTTGGATATCACAGATCTAACTTAGCCCCACTTGCAAGCTATAGGCACAGTATAGGCTTACGATTATTATATGGAGTTAAAAATTTTATGGCTGGAATAGATGAGAAAAAGGAATTAGAAAAGTATTTCAAATATTTTAAACCATCTATAATTTCTTCTTATTATTTTAAACATAAATCGTAGTCTAAGGCATATTCACAGATCTCCTGCCTTATTTATTTAGGGTGAACTGTAATAAATATTTGAAACTTATTTTGAGCTTCAACTAATGTTTAAGTAAAGTGAGCAGGCTTTGTCCGCAGAAAAGGAGGAGGCATTTTTCTATTTTCCTAATTTTAAGACCTTCCAATGCAATAGTTGCGCTAGGTTTAATCATCACTCTTGATATTCGCAAAGTCCGTGACCGTTTTTTAAAAAGAACACTAAAAGAAGACTAAAAGATTTCTTTTGTGAGAAAAAATTAGAGTTGACAAGTACTCGTTAAGAAATGATCTACGTAATTCTAACAGAAACACGTTTGATCATCTTACTTCGTGATACTTCCACCAACGTCAAGGAATGAATGCATTTTATTTCCGCCCGTCGTTTCACTGCTTAAAGGCAAAGTAGTTTCATTTTACAGGTTATGGTCGAGCTAATGAACACTTTTATTATAACGCAATCTATTCTACTCAGCTGACAATAATTGTGGCTCAATTTTGCTAGCTCGAGAGACACGGTGAATAGGAAACGTCTTGTGTTGGCAAAAACCCAAAGATTCATCAGATCTCAAACTAAACACATCGGCGTTTAAGTCAAGCCTCCATGCCGTCCGTTAGGTTATTCGCTCAAACCAAACGACTTTATCATTAGGGAACCGTAGCAATAACATTGAAAAGAAAAAGTAGTTACAATATGCGAAAAGTGGTTGTCTTCTCATGGACATCTCTTTATTGTCTGCCCGATGCCTGCTTTTAAGACTATTTCCGATAAAAAATTGGGGTAAGAAAAAGTTAAGATGTTCTTGCGACACTCACTGAATTCATATTGCATTGAAAAGGTGGGAAAAAATGTTGGTGATGGCAACGCTTTGAGCGGTGAATTTATTATAATCTAAGCGGAAATGTGGGCCACATGTTCCACAAAAATAAATCTTCCAAAATTTTCTATCAATCTCTAATAGATTGTTTGTCTGTCTGCCTACTCAATCGAATCTGATGTTATTCTCACTTCGAATTTATTCTCTGGCTAAATTAATAATAATAGTAATATTTAAAATTTGCAAAGTTCTTGATGCGTTACAAACATGCTGCTAATCTAATTCAACCCGTGTGATGGGTATAGTTATTATTAGTTAGCTGTAATAATGTTAAGTTTATTGACATAACTGTCTGTACACGTGAAGCAACTAAAAAAAAAAAAACTAATTTTTTTAACGAAAAAAAAAAAATATATATATATATATACATATATATATCTGATGACATCAAAGTAACCGGTTTTTAATTGAATGTCAAAATAATGTATAGAAACTGTTCTTTTTTTTCCTACGAACATGGATATAAATATAAACATAAACATAAACGTTGTATTTGCTTTTGGTTTAATCTCTCTCACAGCGATTCAAATCTAATTGTTTGCTAACGATATTGTCATTCAGAACTAAGTTGTTGTTTGGTGTTATAAATTTGCTCTTTATTATTTTTATATGTTTGTTTTTTTTTGCCTTCAAAAAAAATGAAATGAGTGAAAATAAAAAAAAATAAAAAATAAAAGCTCGTAAATTATAGCTTAATGTGTACCTGTTAGTTGACCCACCTTTTGCGTGGAAGTGTTAAAAGGAATTTTTAATAAGCTAAAGCAAGCAAGTCTTTTGAAGACAAGCATTTTAGTCAAATTTTGCGAAAACGAAGAAATGTATGAAAAAGAAAAAGGAAAAAATAGGAAAATTATTATTATTTTTAGCACTCATGTGATGAAATATTTTAAAGTTTTTTTGTTTGCTTTTTCTTTTATGTATTTTTTTCTTTTTTTTTTCTTTATGAATAATTAGAAATTATATAAAACCAGTTTTTAACTGATCATCCGACAAGAAACAAAAACAACAAAAGCAACAGCACCAATAAAAAAAAAACTCGGTTGCATAAATACGCGCATCGCTTCAAAAGTAAATGTTTAGTTTTTATTTTTGTTGTTGTTTTTTTTGTTTTTTTTTTTTTTTTTTTTTCTTTGTATATATTTTCATGTGTTTAATTTCAACAATCGCGTAGTAATAAGCATATTAAGTTAATTAATAAGCTTGTAACGCGCATTACTTCAGCAAGCACTTTGCAATTCGATGCTTTATGCTAATGCTTACATATGCAAGCGAAACAAGCCGATTACAAAAGAAGAAATTTAAGTTAACTTTTGACTTTCATGAACTCACTTAAACGGACCGTTCCACTTAACAACAAAAGTTCAAACAACTTTCCTTGTGCTGGGCTCAACACACTAATAATCTTTCTATTTCATTTAGGTCGCTCTTACATATCAACTTGTATGTTACACATCTTTTTAAATTGGTTTATAAGTTTTTGTGGCTACCAATTCAAAACTAAATATTCTGTAGGCATTTTTTTATTTTCGTTTAAAATTTACTGCTTTATGAATACTTAAATAGTCGGCGGTAGACATTAAAATGTACAGCCATACCTACGTTAATAGGCATATGTAAATAGATTTTATTTAATCTCATCGTTAATATGTTGTCAGTGGCATAACTGGGAGTCGGCATACGCTACAACAAATATTAACAATTGACACAAAAAAGATGAAGCAAAAAAAAAAAGGCAACGAAAATTCCATTCATTGTCTAAACGAAAGACTTTACATTTTACACTTGAGCCTTATCGTCAGATTTAATTTTTATTTCGATAAAAACTTCTACGCACTTCTCAAAGAAGGCTTATGCTTGCTGGAACATGACCGAAATTTCAACTTTATTCTTTTAAAAATTTCTTATCGTAACATTTTTATTATTGAAATTTGTTCCACCGTGAAGTGTTGGCTAAATTCGCTTGATTTAGGCTTATGGAACATTCATCATATTTTCATCACATTCTTGTGTTGTAAGGAACTACAAACTGCTTCCTGGTGGAAAAAATTATGCTTTGCTGCAATACATCATAAAATGTTCTGCTATGATCCCCGTACCTAACTGGTATTTTCTTCATATTAAAAATTAAGGAAAAATTTTCAAAGTAGATGAGATGATATCTTAAGTATATAAAATTTAATAAACAACTAATTGAAACGAAAGGTATAAGAACTTTATTTAGCTTACTATCAACTTACAATTGCAGAAGAAAGACTCTTTGATCGAAAGGAAATCTGAGTATATCTTCTATATAATCTTGGAAAATATTAATTAGGTAAGGAAAGTTAGGCAAGATTCTTTAATAGCAAGAACACTTTAGAAGTACATTTTTCAACCATTGCTTGCGCGGCTTACTATCAAAGAACTTACAATAAAAATCAACTATCAGGTTCTATTTAAACGGCCGAATGTTAATAGAAAACAAATTTGTAAAGTCCCAAAAAAAAAAAGAAGAAAGAATTTTTAAAAATAAAGGAAGTACAAAATAGCGTGATCGATGACTTTTCTTTTTTAACTTTTAAAATTAACTAAAGTTTTACTGTAACTTGATGTCAATCTTTCCTACGTTTCGTTTTTACGAGAAAGTATTTTAAGCTCCTAAAAAATCAATTATAGACTTAACTTATGTCGATCCTAACACGTCCTCCCGTTGTTTTCATATATAATAAGAAGCTCGTTTAAAAACTCCAAGAAGAGAAGGAACTTTCTCCCGCCAATTCATCCTGGCTCTAAGGCACTTCTATACTTTTACTTTACGAAACATTACTGTTGCACTGAAACTTGCAAAGCTCGTTTAGTACAATTTTACCAATTCTAGTTTAATATTATATATTAAGTGAGAAAATTGAGCATTGTGGTCTCGTACAGATTGATGTTTAATTCGGATATCTCAGGTACTTTAGTATGACATAGCGACAGCCTTACTTCTCTATTGAAGACCTTATTATAGGGATCAACTAATGGTTCTTTCCATTCATTAGTTGAAAAAAACACTTGCCCATTTGTTTTTCAATCCTAAGAAGCAAAAAAAAACTTTTAAAGCTGCGATAGAGTGTCACTGGAACGCGGTACGATGCCTTTCCAAAGCATTAAAATGCTACTTTTGTTTGTTTCTACAAATTTCCATAAGAATACGTTCTTTTATCTTCAACTAATCCGCCAAGAAATATACAAATGTTAAGTTTAAACGACCCGCCGAAAGATAAGCTATTGTTATCATTTTAGGCTTAGCATAGAAAAATATGCAACAAATGCAAAGAAAAAAAACTCTTTTTTTTTTATTAACACAAAACTTGTGAAGTCGTTCATTTTTTGGGTATAAGACTGTCCAATTTTTATACCCTACACCACTTGTGGTAAAAACGTATATTAAGTTTGTGCGAATTTAGGCATCATCCTGGAAGAAATGAGATGGACCCATTTTTTAGTATACCGATCGACTCAGAGTTAATTTCTGAACCCAGTTAAGCTTGTCTATCCGTCTGTCTGTCTAGTTTTCAATATGTTCAACCTACCAACCACAATTATCGAGATATTTTCATGAAATTTTTTACACTGAAATGCTTGGCCACAAGTACAAAGCCTATTGAAAATGGTTTGGATCGGACCACGTTCGTGACCAGTTCCCATATTTTGAAAAGTCTTTATTTGAATAACTGTAGTATGGTATAAGGTATTTAATAGTAAATCGTGGTCCACTATAGTACTTTTGATTCTTCTTTTTGGCCTTTGTAAAGACAAATTTTCACTTGCCGATAAATGCAAGGTGGGAATTATAGAGGTGAAGGTTAACACTATTGACGCTTCTAATCTAAAAGAGAACAGTGAAAGCCTAAACAGGGGTCTTCTACTCCTATAGAATATTTAGTCACGATGCGCGAGCGAGGAGGAGAAAAAAAAAGCCACAGAAAGTCTTGTATTAAACGACGAGAATCAAGTATTTAGCCTAACATGTAAAGAGTTCTTAGTAAATATTAAAGTTTTTGTTATGTCTTTCCTACCATCTTTTTTTTTTCATTTTTCATTTTTTATTTTAATTTTTTATTTTTATTTTTTTTTAATACGTAAATCGCAAGCAATTTATGTTTAATTCACTTTAATTATGACACTTCACACTTACCTAGTAATTCGCCATGACAGGCCAGGGCTACGTTCAGACACACGGTCGATATACAGAAATGTAGTAATAAAAGTTGTTGCAAATTAAATTTAAACATTTTGACACTTTTTAACAAAAATTTCTTGTTTCTTTTTTTTTATTTTTTCCTTTGCTTTTATTACTATTTATCGTTAATCCTATTTTATATATAATTTAGGATATTTATAAAACACTTTTTTTTCGCGTTAGTTAATGAAATGTTAATTTAATTTTTATTTATAAGACAAAATTTTTATTTCTTTTATTTTTTATGAGTTTTTTTTTTCCTTTGTTATTATAATTTCTATTATTTTCTTATAAATAAAATAGATTTTTGTGAAAGACAAAAATCACCAAATCTCTCACTTTGAATATAAAACGAAAGCGTTTCAAATTAAATTAAAAAAATATAAATCCACACACACAAGCACACACATACACGCACATAAACTAAGAGACTTAACACTTCAATATCCACTCTCGTTTAACGTCCAGCTAGACTTGAAGGCGTCTGTCTTATGGCTAGCCGGTGACCGCTAACGCACGCTTATATACAATATGCGTTATGGTATAAAGCGTTTTTCAAAAAAAAAAAAAAAAAAAAAAAATACTCATCCACAACTCGAGACAGCGAGAACATATGTATACGTAGATTGTATTGACCAAATAATCAATTGATTGTTGTGAGCAACTAACTGCGATCATTGAACATGATGTAGCGATAAAAAAAAAAAAAAAACAAAAAATAAAAGCAAACAAACAAACACACACAAAGAGTGAAACGTCGTCGCGAACAACGTTGTGCGGGTTGTGTGAGAAAAACTTGAAGATATGCGTTCACGTCTTGAAACATGTTAAGTGTGTTTATAAACTTTTGTTCACTATAAGCAACATGTTGCTAAACGCAGAGTGTGTGTAAATTCTTATCTCTTTTCAATATTGAAATAAATTACTTACGAGGTTTTCATCTTTACACAAATATATTTGTCGTAACAATACTCGTGTATACAAAAATACATACATTTTTCACCTACACTTCAGAGTTTTCAAGTTCATGTTCATATGTTAACTTCGGAAATTGTTTTATTATAACAGGTAGTCAGAAAAATATTGAGGTAACATTATGCACAGTGTTGTACGTAGACGCGAATGAGTTGAATAAAATTTTACGAATTTTACTATCTTGACGGCTCAATCGATTTTAGATTGTCTAATACACATTCCAAAGAATGGATTTGTATTAATTGCGTCATCCTATTGCAAATATGCAATAAAAGCCAACATTGTTCAGGATCTGTTGGACATGTTACCTCTATTCACCCTTATGGATGATTTAAAGCTCTAATGAACTTGCAATAGGAATACTAAATGTCATAAATGTTTCCATATGCTTACTCAGGTTCCAAAGATGAGAAAATTGTATCTGAACGATTTTGAACACATAAATCTTTCTAAAATTTCGAAATATCACCCTCAATAAATGAAAAGCTTTAATAGACGTCAAATTAAATTTTTGCTTAAGTATTTATCCGAAAGCAACTTTCCAGAAAGTGAGTGGCGAAAAAGGGCTTTAATTAAGAAAGGTAGGAAATCATAGATAGCAGATAGATAACTTGCAAAAAAGCAAAAGAAAATCGAACGTCCGTGTAAGTATACCATACCTGATAAGAGCAATTATGTACAAATAACATGGTGGGAGACTATTAGTTTTCAAAAGTTTGCTAATTACCAGCGAATCTATGGACCTATTTAGCCACATTTTGAAATATCTGTTCCAAATAAAAGTGCGGATTTTGAAACTGGGAACCCGTCTTTCTAGAGAAACGGTCCAAATCGTACTAATGATTTTGGTGAATTGATGGGTAGACAGAGGGAAAGAAAACGTAACGAAGAAGTTCTTAGACAGACTATTTATCTGTTTATCGTACAGTTATGGACACATGAACAGATCGCTTTTCAATACCTCAAAAATTCGTTAAATTTATTTAAAAAGTGGTCTGATTAATAAAAACAAAAAATCTTCTCCCTCTCTCTTTCGTTCATTCTCTTATTTCCGAAATGAAGACCGTCGTTTTTCCCTTAACTTAGATTACTTTTTTGCTCTTGTATTCAGACGTATGACGGAACGAATATATGTACAACAGCAAAAGCTATTCTAAAGATGCTATACGCATATCTTTTGGACATGTAAACAATACAGAATTCTATATCTGAAAGAAATCGATGGGTTTGCATATTGCCGCTTGAAAATTTCAACTTATGCTTGTGTCGCAGATCCTTCAGCATAACGTACTAAGATTGGTTGAAACCTTCTCAAAGCGCATTTCCGTAAATGTTTTTAATCAGTTTTTGTGCTAAATTACGGTTCAATAAATTTTCATTAAAAATGCGTTGAAAATCGTTCTGGCCTTGTCAAAATTTTCGTAATTTGCCAGCAACTAATCTTGTTTAATGCTTGGGTTTTGGTTCTTTGTCTTGTATAAAAATCCAATTCGCTGATACCGAGTTTAAGGTACACTTAAGGCGTTTCCAAAAAAAAAGGCGACCTTTCATTTTTCTCTAAAAAATGTTTATTCATTAATATCTATGTTGTCTTCTTCAAAGTAATCCCCGTAGATATAATACACTTATGCCAGCGCTTTTTCGAATCCTCGAAGTATTTCTGTTACGCGCTTTTGGGTATGCGCTTGAGCGCTTCCAGCGATGCGGCGTTTTTTCTCCTTCTGAATCGCGGCAAAACTTCGACGATTGCAGGGTTGGTAGCAGGAAAAACTCGCAAGTTCAGTGAATAGGGTTACCGAACTTTTTTCGCCCAAGAATTCTACGATTCTTTTGGTCAAAATTTGGCAATTTCGGAGCAAATTTTGCTGCCACATGTTTGTTATGAGCCAAACGATACGCCGACATTTTCAACAACTTTTCTAATAGCGATTCAACGATTCTTTCTCCATAACAATTTTGTTCACGGCTTCAATGTTGTTGCCGTCCTGGGCCATCCGGGTCGGGCATTGCCATTAACATCGTCTCTGCTTTCTGTGAAGAGCTTATACGACTTGTAAATGTTTTTCTCACTCAAAGCATATTAGGTAAATGCCACAGTCAACATTGTGAGTGAGTAGAAGCACATCATTTTATCTTTCCTTCCATCTTCCTAATAGCCCTTAGTCTAGGAAAGAGCATGTAAGATCAGTCTGCGACCCTTGTCATGCTTAGTAGCTTTCTGAATGTGCTTTACATAAATTGTACTCGGTCTTCTGGATATAGATGTGTGATGAATATAAACGTGTTGCAACAAATTGCATCGTTAGTGATAAAAGCTGTGGCCAATGATGCTTACGAATGTACAATGTCAATATGGGACACGCCCTCTTGTGTTTTCGCTTGAACTTCGTTATACTCATCGTGTGAATGCCTCGTTAAAAATGTACCCCATTCATCTTTGTCAAACTCTTCCTTAAGGTTAATGCTGGGCAAATGTACGCTGCTGAGAGAACTTGGGAGAATACTGTAAATAGATACTTGCTTACTATGTTTCTTACCATTTGCTATTTCGCATAAGTATATTTTAAATCTATAAAAAATAAATTTATAAATGCAAACAGATCTGTACATTATATTAATTCATATATTGATTTAATTCAATCCCCCCCCCCCCCCCCTCTCCCCCCCTTCCTTTTCTATAACTTTCACGTAAGTACTTTTTTCCAAGAACATATCCATTCATATAGCGAAAATTTCCGTAAAAGCCGTATTATCTACTATCTAAAAAAAAGAGCCGATAGCCTGTGTTGCTAGTGCTCAATGTCTTTTTTTAGTCTAAGAATTCAGTTCATTAGTCTAAAATTAAAATAATAATAATAATAATAATACTATCTAAAAAATTGTTATTCATGTGTGCTATTTATGCGTCCAAGCCTGTAAATATTTGTTATAGATTATGAGACGTAGTTTAAGGTTTTTCTAATAAAATATGATAGGAAATAATGGAGGCAATAAAGCGCAATACTGCGCTCCCTCATAAATATCTTTTTATCATTTTTTATGTGTAAATCTTTTATCAACAATTTTTAAAGCAAAATTAATCTATTTTCAAATATTTATCAAAGGCTGGATGGTAAGGAAAAGCACTTCTTTGTGTAGCAACAATTCTCCTGCTGTACATTAGCACGTCATCAATATCGATGTTTTATTAATTTATTAATTTTATTATCGCTTTTTTTTCTATTTCTATTTCTAAATATCGCATTATATTAAATTCCTTTTATTTAATTTAATTAAAATCGTATTCATGTTTTAATTAATATTTCATAATTAAAGATGTATTAGTTTATCTTAATGTCGCCATTGTTGTTGTTTGCGTCGTTCTAATCATTAAAAAATGGCGTTATTTATAAATTATTGTCGCATAATTCATTACAATAAATATTCATAAATATAAATAAGTTTAAGTATTTGTTTTTATATAACGTATAATGCTTTATATTTCATCTTCTCAATTAATTAATTTATTACAAGTAATTAAAGCTGTGACAGTGATATGATGCTGATAATGATGTTAAACGTTACCCGATGCTTAGGAGAATTGATGATAGATACATTCGAACAACTTCGAACAGGAAGGAAAGCTTAATAGTTCTGATGGCCTCTTCAAAACGATTAATTTATTAAATATAATAAATATTTACAATAGTGTTTACATAACCAATTTAGATAATTTTTTTTTACTTCCCATGAAATAATCAGCTTTTTAATCGCAGTCAGTTAACTCAGTGTGTAGTTTATAAATTATAGAAAAATGAAAATTAATAGGGTTACGACTTTCTATGAAAGAGATTGATCGTCTAGTGCCGTCTGCGTTGACAAGGTGTCATTAACAACGAAAGAAGCTCAGTTCAGTCAGAAATAATGATACCAGAAACAATCAGTCAGCTAGAACGAGATATCAATTTCGCAACGTAGAATAACTTCATCTAATAAATCAAACCGTAATAATAAGCTATTGATTACGACCGCTGTGAATGATATCGTGTAGCTATGCTAAGCTTTATCTAATGAAATAAAATAAGGCCTCGACAACTCTAACTCAGTTCTTATTTGAAAGTTTTGGGGAAAATTGCGTACGCTTCCTTTCCAGGAGGTATGGCTGACTGGTTCCTATATTGACTGACAGCTCTATAATTCTTGATATCAGCATTTCAAAGGAACTAAATTAAAATTTTTAATTGTGATTCGTACAATCTTCTTCAAAAGAATCTTTGAAGGAAGACTTTTGCAAGAACGTACCTAAAAATGAGGGAATTTGGGTACGGCAAGGCGATGCAAGAAACAAGTCATTCATGATTTTTACAATTCATAAGTTTGAGAGGACGCGAACATAAGTTATTTACTATTTTGCATCGTAACGAAAGTTTACCTTGGAGTAGCCTGATTTTTTTGTTTTCAACAATTTCAAAGTGAATATCATAGCGATGGACCGAGTGAAGTCAGCTCGCCCGATATGGCACATAAAGTCCATGAAATGGTCTCATGTAAGCGTTGACTAAAAGTGCCTGAGTGAATATCAAACGTGATAAGCATTTCAAAAGTGTCGCATGTTGACTAAAAACCCGAACGTGAGACAGTTGTTGGTAAGATGGGTGCCACGTGTGCTCACAATGATCCGAAAGCAGCCTCGCAACAATGTTTTGATCGAATATTCGGCTATGTATCGCATCAGTAAAACCCGCTGTTCATGTCTGACAAAAAGGAACAGTCCATTGAAAGGGATGAGCGGACTACAAATAGGGCGCAGTTAATTCCATCAATTGGCAAAATGATATCGTCAGTCTTTTGGGGTTTTGGGCAAAACAATCAAGAGGAGATTTGGGTCATTTCTTTTTTTCTACATTTGCCAAAGAAAGTTATCATTGTTGCATTATTAAGATAATGCAATAGTCCATGCATCCATAAAGGGCGGAATCAAAGATTTCAAGTTCGAACTGCTAACTCATGTTCTCTATCCGCAATGAGTAAAATTTTAGGATAAAATTTTATTTCGATAAGTCCGTAAAGCCTGTGCATGTAACCTTCATGTGGTCTATTTGTTAATAACATCTCTCTGTATGCCTCTGTGTGTCTTCTATCCACCTTTATATCCGTTCGCCACCTATCTATGTGGAATTAAATCATGTGTCTATTAATTCATTCATCCACTGCCTCAGCTGTTTTGTCCATGAATTCGCTTGACCCTGCATATCCGTTTTCACATTCGTCCGATCTATTTGTCCATCCACCTACTCGCATTGTATGGCTTCACGCATTTTTTCGCTCATGTGTCTGTTCATTTGGCTGTCAGGTTTTATCAAACATCCATCTGCAGCGATTGTTTTGCTTTTTTTTTAAATTTTAAAGTTGCTGCGTGCGTATATGAATTGCGATCACAAATATTATTCCGATATTAGGCAGATAAAGTCCCCTAAAGAGAAGAAAGTGGCCTCAAACGTCTTAATAAGCTGACCTTTATGAAGAGGAACGTGCAATTACTAAAGATACGTTTATCGAAAGTGATGCTGATAGTTATTGAAAACTCACCACGGAGCGACTTCGTAACTCATTTCATTTGAAGCGCAAAGCATATTTGCATTCGAAGCATATAATCAGAAAAGACCGACACCATTTAAATTACTTTACTCATCATGTTGGAAGGAAGCAATAATCTTCCAAAAAAAAAAAAAAAAAAAAAAAAAAAAAAAAAAAAGGAATAAATTGCAATAATCTTTACTTTTCACACGAAAACCCACAATTAAATCACCTGATTTTTAATTGGAATCCATTGGTTTTTTGGTTTTCTTCTTTTTTTTGTTTTAATACACCATCTGACATAACGCATACTATCACCTGTGAATGCAAAAATCACTTAAAACACCAAACCGCACAAAAGAAACGCAAAATTTAACACTCTGTGCCCTCTTGAAATGAAAGTATCATACAACGGCTAATTTAACCGACAGAACAACAAAGACAACCAACATATGAATGTCTCGTTGTTGGCATATTTGAATGAATGAATGGATCATTAAGTAGGGCTTTAGTCACACTTGATCTTTCATACAAAAGCCAAAGAAAAGAAATGAAAACAAAAAAGAGACGGGATCAACAGATGCATGTGGCGTCTGTCGAGTGCAAGTGATATTTTTTCTTCTTTACCTTTTTAAATTAAGCTTTTATGCAAAGTGCAAATTAAAGTTGCCAAAAAAAACAAAAAAAAAAAGACGACCACAATAACAACAACAACAACATTAACAACAACGATAGTATAAGGAGAATGGGTGGCACGTCTTCAGTCATTCACGCATGTTGACGTTGATAAAGACAACAAAGCTTAAATTACAGAAATGAAATTTTAATACGACAACCGTAGCCAGAAGTGATACGTTTTCGTTGGGCAAACATAATAATATATGAGCCCGAATGAAGGCCAATTTGGCTTATATATGCAAATGCATTTAGCGAGATTTAAATAAGAGTTTGTGTATATGATTGCTCAATGCGTATGTTTGTATGTTTTTCGTAAATTGTTATTATCAGATCGATAAGTAAAAAACAATTGCAACAAAGCTATACTCGCGCATCTGCAAGAAAGGGAAATCATTTACAAAGAATCTCTTCCACGGCAGGGAAAGACAAATCAAAACCAACGGGCATGATCATAATCACTTAAGTCTAAAGATCTTAAAAGATATACGCGCACATACATATATATATATATATGTATACAAAAGTATTGGGATATTGAATAAGTTTTTGCTCTTTTCTAAAAAAAAAACCGTTGCCAGCACGATAGAATGCCAAATAATGCCATGCCTTTCTTACATGAAAGTGTCATCTTCAGGTTTAGGTAGAGAAGGTTACAATTGTACAAAAAGTATATTTTTTTTAGCTTTGATGCGAGTCGAGTTCTATGCCGAATAATGGCAGAGCATCACCTTTCCAGTTAGTCGTTCAGCAGGACGACGGTACAGACTTCTGGCGGATGACGAACAGTATTAACGACAAATGACAATGAACCCGCAGTGGCGGAAGTCATCATATTGAAGGTGTTCAGCATAATGATTTCAAACAAAGAAACATAAGCAGCATTGGGCTAGAATGTGCTATAGTCTCCATGCTATATTCATCATACGCTAGTCCTTCTGGACTTAGTTGTTGATTTATTGTGTGCTTGTTGTGTTCACCTGCTTAGAGCAAAGTCCAAATCCATTCGGTTTTCTCCTACGTACCCTTAAAAGACCAATTATCCGAGTTATCTGAGAAATCGTCTTCTGCGTAACAAACCCGAAATCTTACTAAAAATCGGCAGAAACATACTCGCACACCTAATATGTATGTATGTATGTATGTATGTATGTATATATGTATGCATATGTCATATATATATATAAATTGTATAGATCTGCACATAATGTAATTGTATGTAGAGAAGTGTGGTTTTATTTGTATTACACTTAAATTGTTTAAGTATTTGTATCATTATTTGTAGCGTTGCTTTCATAGTTGTTGTTGTTCATGTAACTTCTCCTATATATTTCTTATTATTTATACACATTTCATAATGAAATAAATCAACAATACTCGACGTCACTATCGACAACGCGTCATCAACGACATGTGTGGCATTTTTCGTGTTTTGTTTCGCTTCACATATTCGCTTTTATTTCTTTCGTTATTGTTTATTACTGCACTTCGGCCGCTTGCATTTAACTGGCTTTGTAAAAAGACGGGCAACGTTCTCTGATTGAATTGCTTACACCCGGTTAGGGACACTTAACAGTACCTGTTGAAGGCAGACAGTCGCTATAAATCTGGTTATCAGAAAATTCGGACAATCATTTATTGTCCAATTGATAGGCAGGTACGTGCGGTAGGGCAACGTATTCTGCTTCTTGCTTTTTTGTATTGTGAACCTATTTTATTTCGCTTATGTATGTATGTCCGTCGTATGCTCTATGTTATGTTACATGTCTGGGTGAGATTAATTTGCAATTTTGCAAAACTTCTTTAACTTCACCTTCTTTCGGTTGCGGACGTCAACTGCTATTTATGCAGTGAATACATGCCCGAATGTATATATTAGTATTCTTGACGTTGTTATTGCACTGTTGCTTGTTGTTGTTTTTGCTGAGCGCAATACATGCATGCATGCGCAGTCAATTGGTCATTGTGTTGTTTGTGATTTTTGTACACACCATATATCAGAAATGGTCGTTGTCGTCGTCGTCGTCGTCGTCGTTGTCAGTGTTGTCGTTGACTCGTTCGACATATTGGCGGCGAGTTTGGTAATTATGATTATGCGCATCTTTCTATCTCCCTCTCGCTGGTTGTCTCGCTTTCCATCTCATCGTTTCTCTCTTTCTTTTTGAACAAATATTAACTTTATAGTAAGCGTACGTAAAGAATTATTGATCGCATCACAAAGCGGAACTCTTTACAAACAACAAAGTTAGCAGGAATGTTTAAATGTTGGTTTGATTGTTCATTTCTTACTTTTCGTTTTTAAGTCGAGTTCAATAAAAATGTTTTACTTTCAAGTGATTGGGCTCGTTGAAGAAACGATGAATAAAAAACTCTTAACAACAGCGTGCACGTGCCGTAAAAGCAAGCTATGCATAAACTAAAGCAAATGCTACATTCATGATTTATATAAATCGGCTGTCGCTTTAGAAATCGTGATATACACTTTAGCATTGTTTTTTTCTCATTTGTTAGCGAATACAAAAATTTTATTAAATTTATTAGAATCATTGAACATAATGCACATTATACGCTTATCTTTCTATATCTCTCACTCTCTTCCCAATTATAAATCACGCACTTATTTGCTAATCTAACATGAATTGCTCCACATTTCATTTATTATTGCAAATGTAGCTGTCGCTGTTAAGCAGCTGCAAATGTGCGACAATCTTATGTACAAGAGCCTAGTAGTTACCTTAAGCTTTCTCAAAGAGACCGCAATTAATTAAATAATGTTAAGGAAACTAATGATTAATATGATTCGACATATGTATTAATTATGCAAATAATTATAAGGAACATAGTTGCGTTCATGGTTCTCTTTCTCATTCTTCAATTTAAAACGACAATCATTTGTCTAAAAACAAAAAACAAAAAACAAAATACATCGAAAACAATAAACAATAAAATTGTAATTTCGATTAACACATACGAAAATATCTTCAGAAAAGAGGGCCGCCATCCACTATTAAATACTCTACACCTCACTTAATACAGTTATTCATATTAAGACTTTTCAAAATAAGGCATTATTCAGGATGTGGTCCGCCCCGAATCATTTTCAATCACGTTTGTCCAACACGTGCCAGTGTACCACATTTTATCGAAAGTTACGACCTGCACGTTGAGCACAAAAATACATGGAAAGAGTCAAGGCGGACAGACAGACGGACAAGCGTAGATCGGCATAAGAAAGTAAGCGTCTATCTCAAGTCTTTCTGGATTTTACAACCGTCCGCACTCGCTTAACATACGCTGCATCGCACTTGGTGTAGGATACAACAAGCATTCGCCCAATTATCCTTGAATTTGTGGCAAAACTTGTAAAAAAAATTATTTTCAATTTACACGACATACATGATACGATATAGAGAGTCACTGTATGTTTTGTAATTAAACAGCGTAAGCAAACTAGAAATGAGCCGAATATCTTGTTTTATATTGACCATCTTAGCAATACATTTTGTCAGGATCTGAGTATATTTCACAGGGGATCTACAATAACAATCAACCATCAAAAATCTGTTAAAGAAAGTTAAGATTTGAAATAATATGAAATTTTGCTTCTAAGAAGAGCAAAATAATTTTAATTTATTTAACGCGTTGAACTGAATAATTTGCTCTGATCAGTTTGAAATTTGCCGTGCATTCATATCGTGCGGTCCACTTCTTAATTTTTGTCACTGTAGGCTAAGCTTTAATTGCGTTTTAATAAAAATGTCTTTTTCTTTACTGCGCTACATTTATTCTCTTTAACATGCCATGCACCACTTCGGCTACAAGAACATATTATGTTAATGTGGGCGTGTATACCATCTAGAAGGACTTGAGATAGGTCGACCACTTATTATACCGAATCAAATTTTGAATCGATCTACGCTTTTGTGTCCGCCGGTCTATCCTGTTTTGAACGTATGTTATTAAAAATGCTTTGGATCAGACTTATTCCGAAAAATAATTATATATATGTGTGTATTAATCGAAGCGATAGAGGGTATTTGATGATGGGCCCTTTCCCCCTATAGTGTTTTTATTTGTTTTACCTGTAAAAAAGTCGCTCGCGCTTATTGCACATTTCGATCACGGCAAATTTTTTTATAGTTTATACACATTTTAAAATTCTAAATATTTGAAATGTACAAATTTATGTAAGCTAAGCAAAAAAACTTTTCTTTTTAATTAATACGCTGTAGTATGAAGAAAATGCATATTACCGATGCCATTAAACATCTACACTATGTGACTGACTGTGAAATTTCTAAATGAATTTTCATAAAAACATGTGAAAATATTATAGTCGGTCAAGGCCGACTATTAAATATCCTACATTGTCTAACACAATTCTTATTTCTGCCATAGAACACAAAAATTATACCCTGTTTTTATATGAATTTACTTTTACGGGACTGCAGTATAAAAATGAGATATTGTGCCCAAGTGGTTCAAAACTTGTGGTACGTATCCAAAATTTAGCATGGTTAACTTTTATATCGAACTGCTATTATGGATCAATTTTGATCATAATATGTTACAACTTAGATTTTTCTTTTATAAGATAGAATCCAAAAATAGGCGTACATGGTCCAAAGTTTGTATTTTATCTTAATTCACGATTATGAGTTCAGTTTTACCATAACGTATTAAAATGTAGTTTTCTGCCCTACAAAGAATCAATCTACATATACAGAGTAGGATCAAAAATATAGGCCGGGATAGTCCAAATTTGGTACAGTTGATTTTTTCTCTTAAATTACTATTATGATCTAATTCTCATCATCAAACATTGCAAATTAAACCATTTGTGATATGAACCCCAGTTTTCGTTATATCAGGGGGGCTTGAAAAAATTGCCCCAGCCGGTCCAAAATTTTCATACCAGATATCAGAGGGACAAATAGACAGAGAGACTGACAGGATAATGAAAGGTGGGGGCATCTTAAGCGGTTTTGCGTGTTACATACGTCAATTAAATTTGATATACCCTTTACCACAAATGGTATAGGGTGTAATAATGTTTATTAGCATTCTCGCAAACTATTGCATAGTAATTATAACGGTAACACAAATGAACAATTGATATGCACGCTTAAATGAGCTAATATTTATGTCTTCACCCCTATACATTATTTATTATTCACATAAATTCGTTGCTATGACATTAAAATGAATTATAAGTTAATTTGAATAATGAAATGTTTTCAGTTTTTTTTTTTAAATACTTACTGATTAGTTTAGTTCGTTGCTCATCACTAAAACTATTAATATTGTTGGTAACAAGGATGAAACGAGTTTTATTTAATTATAAATAATTCCCGTTAGTCTTATAAGAGATTTAATTGAAACAGTGAAGAGCTCCTATTCAAAATAAGCCTGAAAATAAGTAGATTCTAATTAAAACACGCTTGTGTTAGCACGAATCAAATTAAATGCAAATGTATAGATATGTGCTGTACACACAATTTAAAATTAATTTTTTAACCCATTGCAGGAAATATTCGATTATAGGTAAGCGATAGAAACGGGGAAAGATTTCGTGCAGCAAACTCCGCCCGCTTAAATGCTCTTAAAGTAAGGGGGAAAAAATTAGTTCAGTTTTTTATTAGTGCGTTCATGTCCCGATCGGATGGCGTCACTTTTACAACAACATTCATAAATAATTTTCGGGAACAAGCCGTAGGTTTCAATTAATAGATTGATGCCGTTATGATATTCACAATTTCGTTTCATTAATGTCCGCAGACGAATGTGACAGATGTCCAGTCTACAGGGAGATTATCAAAAATATGTATAACAAGACTCGCCGAAATTTCCAATGTTGGAAATGTCATGCGAGGGAGCATACGCACTAACACACTTGTGACATACAAATACACAAACACATTGCGACGCGCATGACTAAAGTAGACTAGGGAGCTCGGCTCAAGAAAAATATAAACAAAGCTCCATAAGTTTTCACGTTCATGTATTTACCAAGATATTAAGAAAAAATAAAAAATGAAGTTTCTGTACATAACTAAAGTCACGCAGCCTGTCTTGGTCCTACAAATGGTTATAAGTTATTCTTATACGATGAGTATATTTTACTTTTCACCCGTTTTCTTTCGTAGGAGGCAGTTAGCTATTCTCTTGCGAGCATTATAGGGACGCTGTAATAAGTAAGAACGAAATGGCATGGGAATATCACATTCGAAATAACTTAGTGGAAATAGTTCGAATGTGGCAACGCCAATTCGTGTTCGAACAAAAGCATACACAAGAAGAAGCTGGTTTCCGATTCCCTTCTTCTTGACATGATTCGCTAAGATCTCACGATATAGGGGCCAAAACCGAGGTATTTCGGCTAGAGACTGGTCCATTCCGTCTGTAGACAACTGACGATCGATTATTGATAGATCATTTAGTGTAGTGTAGATATTCTAATTTTAATGTTTAGCTGCTAGATTCTCTAACAACATAAGTGAACTAATGAACAGAAGTCGAGGGAAAATTTCAACAGAGGTTAGGGTTTCTTTTTGATGAGTAGAGAAATAGAATTCACCAAGGTAAGGAAGCCACCCCGGCATCATTCTATTAAAGGTAAGTTTTTCCAACGAACGAAAAATAACAGGCATCACCAACTAATCCTCGAATATATATTACTGGCCTGTTTATTTAGTACCTTTTTTTTAATTTCTTCACTCATTTAACAGTAACACTAAGGCCTGGAGTTAGTTAAAATTTCTTCTAATGATCTAAACGTAGTTGTAAGACAAACAGCAACATTTTAAACATAATTTATTGTACGCTCACAAATTGTATGCCCAATCATCAATCAGATAAACAATATTGGCTAAGAAACATGCTTCAATATTCATTACAACCTGTTCTTCTCTTGAACAAAATATAAAATATAGTGCAATCGGACTCTTTAGGTTAGACGAGCAGGTAATGGCAGTTGATAGCAATTGAAAAGTTACTTGGCAGAAATTTGCCATCACATATTTATAAACAATACACTCCAACATATCGAATTGGACGGAAAGAAAGACTTTGAAACTTTGGGAAACAGTTCCCTTCTTATTGGGCCAGCATACGGTCAGGACCTTGAAGTCCTACTTGACAATAATGATATATTAAGCCGTTTTCAAAATAATGAAACGGTTACGAGAATACAATCATGTTCATTCAGTTAGACGAGCAGGTGCCAGCATTTGCAGTCCCACTCGTTAGTAGTTCGTCTTTTATATTTTAGTAAAACGATCTACTCAGACATTTCAAAATTATAAAGATGAAAGCCTTAAAACGTTAGTAAACAGCTTCGAGAACACATTTTAGCCAAACCGCAACATTTGCGGAGTTTACTTGGCAGCGCTTTAGCATCATATGTTTATACACAATATGCTAAAACATCAGAAAATAAGTAAAGAAAGACGATAGAAGTTTTCTTAAGCAGCTATGAGAAAGTGGTCTCGTCGTCTCTGCTCAGATAGACGTTCGGAGCAACAGGTAATCAGGTATTTGAAGGCTTACTTAAAAGCGTTTTATCCTCAAAAGTTAAAAAAACACTAAATCGATCGTGTGATCTCAATACACGGACTGATGAACAGATAGCGACAGCTTAAGGGCCACTGTCTTCTCTTCTTCGCGCTTCATTTTAAGTCAACTATACATCAAACTTATCCACAAAATCTCATCGAATAATATGAAAAAATGATCCATGAGAGACAAATAACTGTGTAAATGGCTTAGCAACATTTCGTTTTTCGCTTGCCCGGTAACTATACGACGCAATATGGTAAACACTAAAGCTAGTATGCAACATGATAAATGTGGGAAACATTAAACGAGAGTGTCTTATTTAAATATTTTTCTTATTTTGTAAATTTCGAATTTAAGCTAAGGCATTTAGTTAAGGATAAATTGAAGTATAAACTTCTAGACCAAAATTTTCATATTATTTATTTGTGCTTCATATACCTACCTATTTATATGCGCGGAAGGATAGTACTTTCTGAAGACAAGAGAAATCCATCATGAGTGTCCTAGAAAGAAGTTTCAGTTTCGCATAAATATTGCAATTAAATTAAGGGCTGAACTCAATAAAAACAAACAGAGAGAAAAATTACGCGTGACTTGGCCAATTGTGCTCATCCATCTCTAGCACACACTCGAGTTGTCTTGATTGAATAATCATTTACTAGTTACTTACATTCCTTTAGAGGGGTTTTTTTGTACAAATAAAATAATCAGCTCTTCTCTGTATACTTTGGCACAAAATCAGTTTGTTTCTTAAGTCTTTTGTTTTTGTTTTTTTGTTTTTGTTTTTTATACTTTACCTTATTCAAAAGGGCTATATAGATTAGAAACTCGTTTATATTTACAGTCTAAGTAAAATTTAAAACGAATGTATTTTTTTTTAAATTCGCAGGTTACAAATTTAATAACGCAATAAATTAAAAGTATTTATTATAAATAACGAGATGTAACCATTAGGTTTTTTTTGTTTTGTTTTCTAATAATTACATTAAAGATAACCAGTATCCGTGCTCGTTAACTATAGTGATTATGAAACATAGCCACCTGAGGTAACTATTGTTGATCGAAGTTTTCTAATAAGTATACGACAAACAAGTAAATGATTTACTGCTTAAAAAGCAAATACGCAGACGTTCAACAGCTTCAAGGCCTTGAACACTACGCTTACATAAACATTAGGATATTGCAAGCCTTTACTTAACATTAAATTGTGGATTTATTCGCATGCTTGCATGTATTTTGATCATCTTTCACTTGAAAGTGGCGCTTCTTGGTACAATAGATATTAACCAAACTATTTTCCATCCTTTTGTAGAACGTCGACCTACCTTTCTGGCAACCGCCGTTAACCGCTACTAATTATCTTTTTTGCAACAATGCATCATTCAAATTGTCGAATTGACGTCGTTAGGCATCTACAGTAACAATTTAATCCAATTTTAGCAGCTCGTAACACAGTACATCTTGCTGATGCCACCATATGTGCAGCAACAATTTGTGGCCACGAGCCTTCCATGATTAGTCTATATACACTGAATAAGTCAATAATACTAAATGCTGAACCGTTACTTAGTATAGAGGGAGGTTGAAATCAGCGCGTTTAACACTTGTGTACATTGAGGCTTCGCTTTACCTTATCATTTTCACTCATAAATGCCGCTGATCACAATTCTTGCAAACGTCTATTAAAAAAAGAAATGAATGTTTGTTTTCAAAGTTTAAAACGGTGCCAGAATTTTCTAAAAAGTAGCATAGAAGTAAAGTTGATATTCAATAGGTTTTGTTAGTGATAAATAAGAGTAGACCTCACGGTGCGCGAAGTGAGATTTCTTAAAGTTACTGTTCGTCTAGAAGAGCAATTTTAAAGAACTCTGAGAAATTTACGCAATATATTCTAGGCGTTAATGACTTATCACAATCTCAAAGTGTAGTTAGTTGGACGAAATTCTACGCCCAAATGAACTTGTTCCGCTGTACAAGCCAACTTTTTAAAGTGCACATATTTACTTTATACGTTTTGTACCGCGCAGTGTATGCGATTTTTGTTGCCTCAACATCCAATGAAATTTTCCCCCAAACGGTCTTAGAATACAAATTCGTTTACAAACCGCTTGAAGCACCAAATTCTAACCTAAAACTACTTTAAAAATTTTACTCCAAAAGTGTCTCGAAAAACCATTTCCCGGTTCATAAATAACACACGAACCTATTACAACGTAACTGTTATCGCCAGCAAAGCTAGCATCCGTTGATAGTTAGAACGGTTTAAGTACAAAGGGCCGATTACGATTCTCGTTATCAATCTCGGTCACGTAACGCGATATAAAAACGATAAATATTTTGAAGTTTCTGAGGTTAGGCAGTGTCTATCTGTTCCACAAATTTTACCAAATATGTATTTTTGTAAGAATATTTTTATTTTATTCTCCCTTTGAATATAAAGCTCGATAGCTATTTTGCATTCGAATTAGCTCGACAGCCAGAATTTTCAACCGGTCCCAGCTTAACTAATATTACGTAGGTTATAAAATCATATTTTACGCACTTTCTGCTTCAGTGGTAGGTTTTCAAAAGAAAAAAAATAAAAAATAAAAACACCGTGAAATAAAATCATTTTATGGTTCAATATTTATGTTTAAATATAAATTTTTTTTTTTACTTATATTTTTTTTTTCCTATTAATATACCTATCACACCAAACCATTAACCTGATTTTAATTTGTTAAAGATTAACTCAATTGGCATTTCTGGTTAATATTTTCAGCTAATATATGAATAACAACAAACATAAGTGTCAAGTTGAAGGCTACGAAAGACAACCATTGCCAATTAAAAACAAGTCCGATTTTTTTGTCAGGATCAAGTTTAATTTTTTTTTCTTTTTTTTTTCTCTTGTCGCCGTTATTATGTGATATTTATGCACATTATTCACTTGCAGACGCTATCAAGAATTTTGAATTTTTCATTTCATTTATTTATTTAATTCACACAATTTAATTAATTAGCAAGTTTTTGCACGTTTTTGCGGCTCCGGCTTGTTCATCCATACAAATGGCTGCTTAACCGTTTTATTTTTCTAATATTTTTTTCTATCAAGCAGTAAAGTTCCCATCCCATCATTCTATTTTAAGAACACGTAAAAACACCGTATTCGTTAGTCTACGGCGAATCCTCTTTACAGCTTACTCTAAATGATGTTTTGCCAATCTTTTGCAGATACCAATAGGCAGAAGCACTCTTTAAATCAGTCTATCAAGCATTTCGAATTTGTGCTTTATAGTTTAAAATTTTTCTTTTTTTTTGCGAATTATAGCAGATTATGCCGAGTTACAAACTTTGCTTTGCTCATACATATTACTACAACACGCCTTCGGCAATAGAGGCGTTTGACAAGAAACATATGCAGTTGAGCATGGTGATATAGGTTAGCAGAATAGAATAGTGGCGGAGAACGTCAAAGGTAGCAGTGAATGAATGCACGAAACAAACGGGCGGAAGGTTTCGATGAACGTGCCATAAGCAGAGGTGCATGTGAAGATTGGTAAACGGGAAAGTTGATGAATGAAATAGAAGATAAACGGAAGGAAAAGCTGCAGAGACAAAGAGATTAATTCATAAAAAAAATGGCGGATGAATATACAGATAATTCGAGAAATATGTAATCAAATGGACGCATGGACATATGGGTTAATGGACGAGTGAGCGACGGATAGATACATAAAAGAGTAAAGAAATAGATGATTAAATAGACGAAGGGAGGAACATTTAAGTAGGTGGGCAAGCTAATGGATCTATCAACGAGAAACGAAACTGGACAGAGGGACTAGTAAGTGAACAGGTTGAAGTGCTAACACATGAATAGCCATGCGGATTAACTATAGTTGAAGAACTAGAGCTATTGTTGAAGCAATAGACAAACATATGGCTGGACGTCCGTTACTGATACATAACGCCCATTCTTTAACTAAAGCATAATAAAATAAACGGAGACATAATTCGATCAATAAGAAAATAAACGGAAATATAAATGCAAATGGTCTTCATTTTCAAGGCCATCGAAGACGTGCTTCAAATTTTATTTCCTTTTAACAAATTTTCAAGATTTTGCGTAAATGGCAACAGAAATTTGGGCTTGCGAGCTAAGATAAAATCAGCTAAGGTTTCAACCGATCAAAGTAATAAGTAAATATAAAAATTATAAGGTTGTACCCGTGACATTGACATTGACATTATAGACGAACTTCGCACACATAGAATTCGAAAGTTGTGGAGAACGGAATTTATCCCTCGTTGAAAAAATTTACCTTCTTCAACCATCATAATCAGAAGAGAATAATAAACTGCTTGTCATAAAAGAAAATCATTGGAAAGTAAAATACACTTATACTGTTTAAAATACATAGGAATAACTTATAACTACGTGGAGGACCAAAATAAGTCCTGAGACTTTGGTGCTTACAAACTAAACAACTATACGTAAGCGGATCTATTAAAGAAATACTCCCAAAAACATTATAGTAATCTCAGCTGAGGATAGTCGATGCCAATACCGAATAATGTGTGGTGCTGTATGTTATGATAATAGTTTGTATTGAACTGAAGCGTCTTACAATTTTGTAGCACTACAATATGGAATACTCTTCTTTTAAGGACATTTCGGGCTTGTCATACCTTCTGAACAATCGTTAATGCAATATCAAATTTCGTTAACCCTGTTTTTGTTTCATTCTATCAGTTGTCAGAAGAGAGCCTATATCCTGGGGTTTTCTTGGGCAACTCTTTTCAAGTTTTCGAAAGTATACAAAGCTCCAAAACCCAACCAATATTTTTTCTTTTTGTCTTTCAATTTTATAGTTCTTCACGTCAGACATGGCTGAATTCCTACAGTGTCCTTAAGTAGGCAACAACGTTTTTATATAAATTTATCCGAAAAATATACTATGGTAATTTTTAAAATTTTATTTGCAAACGCATGGCATAGGAACATACACTTGAAATAATTGATTAGAAGGGAAGTTTTCAATATTTAAATTTTTATATGGATTTATTTCGGAGAGGATCAAGGTTAGTTTCACTTGATTTACGCTTCAGTTATTAAGTTGAACTGATGAAAGAGGCAAATTAATTAAATTAAAAAATACCAAATGAATCGATTAATAATAACAGTAAAGAACAGGTAGTACATTTATTGCATCGAAGTGAAATATTTCATTAATTCAATTAAAAGAAAATATTTACACATCATATCTATATTTACGAGAGAACATTTGCTTATGCTAAGAGTTTTGTATCTTGTATTGTTTCATATTTCATATCATTTATTTATTTATGTATTTATTTGTTGTTGTTGTTGTTTTTTTTTTTTTTTTTTTTTTTTTTTTTAACTGATATCTGCATACACATACATATAACACACAACACAACAAAGTTTGTTTATATAATAGTTGTTATGATTAACTCACATTCATCATAATTTTCATTGTTTACCTATCAACAATAGAATGAATATATAAAAAATATACATTAATACATTTATATATACATATATATGTTTGTTTTATATAAAAATTCATTCATTTAGTAACTCTTCTGTCACTCAACATTCAATTGTGTATTTGAACAATGGCATAAACGTATGTATTGTTATTTTTTTTTTTCATTTTATTCCTTAGTAATTAATATTAAGTTTGTTAAGCAATCAGTCGTCGTTATGTTCGACAATAAGGAAGAACAAATAAATCACAATAACAATTACTTTAGGAGAATAGGCTTAATAGGCCTCCAATTCTTTTTTCCTTGTATGCGATAAGTTTTAAGTTTAATACATTTGTAAAACAGGTACTGTAAATATGCAGATATTTTGTTTTTCTTTTCTCTTCTTTTTTTGTACCGGGGGGTTACAAAAAAATTCACTTATTAAATTTGTTTGCGTTATGTCTCAATTAGTGCTGTCATCATTCATATAAACACACTTAATCACATACAGACCGTATAAGGCTAGACGATGCAATCGCATTGGTCGTAGTCGTGACGTACGATTTCATTTCATTTTCATTTTGAAAAATTAATCCATTGACTTTTTAAGGATGCTTTTTATGCTTTTATGTTTTCTACTGCTTGGTGCATGCTTGCTGCGCTTGATGCTTGGGTGCAGGCTTGCAAGCATTCATATATGCAGTAGTTATATAATGTATTCATTGCTTTTGTAAATATTAACTTAAACTTTTGCTTTCCGCTTTTTAACCACTTGTTAACCATGTTTTCAAGTAAAAATATGCGTCCTCCGCCATTTCCGTTAGTTTATTAACAAAGGCTATAATGAAAAGATATTTAAAAGCAAAAAAAAAAATAAAAAAATTATTAAATATTTTATAAATATTTATTCTATAGCATTTTGACATTCACTTAAGCTATACAACAAGATTTAAAGGAAGAAACTGCGTAGAATAATTTCCTAAGCAATTTTTTATTAAACTTTATTAATTAATCATCAGGCTTGTTTGTAATCAATTCCATATTTAATAATCATTTAATTCTATTTAAATGATTGCATCTTTTCAAAAGAATTAATTATTTATAAAGAAGAGAAAAAAAAAAAAAAAGAAATGTCAACCAGCACCTGAACGAAAAAATGAAATAACTATTAACTATTAGGTTGTCTCATACATCAATACCGTTTCTTTTATAACAAAACCATTAAAGAATTCTCTGATTTCCTCCTTATTACGACGTATTACTCGATAGATTCGTAGGACGGCATTGATGAATGTATGAACATTTCAGGGCATTGCGATCATCACCTTAGAAATTATACGCAACCCTCAGATTTTTCCATTGTTTTACAAGAGCAAAGGCAACTCATTAAAAGAATTGTAACTTCTCTGTATTATAATAAACTCACGCAATTTTGACGCATTTAGTTAGTTAGAATTTAGTCCCATCTAGAAATTATATTGACTCGTCAATAGTGGCGGCATATATATGTCATAGTCAGATTCTGCCCGAATTTAGTCATGTCCTTTTCTTGTGAATCAGAAAACTGATTGCGATTACGCCAGACCCAGTGAAAGTTTTCCAATATGCAGATTGGCCTGAATAAATTTTACAATCACGTCCGTAATTAACAAACTGCAAACTTTTCGCTAAGAATCGATTAAAATGATTTTGCATTTTTTTACATGTTTTCCTTAGGCGTTTTTAGTGAATATTTGAAAGAACAAAAATATTTGCTTTTTCTCAGTATTTATCGTCTGGCCCTTTGCTCAACCAATTTAACTAAAGACACTCGGGTAAGAAAGTTGAAAAACTTATTTTTGAAGTGCTCCTCATTATTTACGCACTACTTCACGCTTGCAGTTCGTATAGTGCGTGGAAAAAATACTAATTCGTTGGCTTAAAGCCTGGAGAAAATTGGCGGCTTTAGAGTAGATCTCCTAAAAAAAGGGTTAGGATGGCCTCTCCCTTGTGAAATTGTGTGCTGTTCTGAAGGAGCTATACCGAAACATGACAACTTCGTTTGTTCGACACAACCGACTTATAGATAAATTTTTTACAGTCACATTTGCGAAGGAAGCGAACAAAAGCTATCACATATATCCTGGGGCCACCCTTGGTCACCTTGCAAATTTTGATGAAATGTGCAAACCTTTGTATTCTTCAAGCAAAGTCTATCTTTGACAGAAAGCCTGTAGTTTTTCTGAAGTAGAAAGTGGTGTTTGCCGATTTATATAAACACTTTCTAAAAGCGAGACCCTTTTAGATAAAAAAAATGTTAAATGTTAAAATGTCATGGTCGTATTAAGCCTAGTACCTTATCAAACCTTAGAATGTTATATGGAGGGCCATTCTAAAAGTGGCCCAATCGAAACCATTTGCGAGAATATACGTCCATGATCTAAAGCATGTGTGCGTATAAAATTTCATCGAATTACCTTAGAAATTTCCGCTTTTAGATTGAACACGATGAGAACAGACAATCAATAGATAGTAGACGTGGTTCAACCAAATCGAAAAACGGATCAAGGAAATCCGTTTTAGTTAGGTTGATTATAACAATACATTATGATATATCGGACAAAGACACATAACGCCCAAGATGGACCAACTGTTCATGATACGAATATATTCGGAATCGTTTGCTGATCGATTGGTCTAATAAAAAGTCGGTCTCTCTCAACCCAAAATTCAAATTGTCAGCAGTATTATGAACTTATGAAACAACCTAATGCTTCAAGATAAACAACAAGACAATGAAATTATTGCCGACATTTGTCTTAAGCGTTTATTGTATATTCCATGTGCGCGGCCGTAATAGAAATTCCTATTGTATTCATATGTAAATTATACACAAAACAAAAAAGGCAAATACCGCTTAAAAGAACTGGATAGTATATAGCATGGGGATGCTTTTCATTGTAACTCAAACCCGTTGCTAAGTCATCTTATGACCCACTACTGTTATACTACGCTATGACTACACTATTTATAACTGTAAATATAGTTTTTTTTTTTCTTTTTTCTTAGTCGCTATTTATTTTCCTTTTAACTTCTTTAACACATTTTAATAACGTCATACATGTTTACGTGAGTATAGAACGTCATAAGCATTCATATACGTAATAGTGTCAACAACTTTATAAATAAAGAGAAAAGATTGAAAGGAAAAATTCTTTTTTTTTTTTTGTTGTTAACTAACTATCTATAAATTGTTGTTGCTTTAGTGCTTATTGTTCTAGTTTCCGGGTTTTCAACACTATCAAGTAAATAAACATCAGCTAATATATGTATGAAGCTAGAGTGTAAGAACATACATCCACCAATGTATTCCTATATGTACGTAAAAGAGTAGATAGACAACCGATGAGTGTATATATATGCATAAACTATCAACAACTGCTTATATGCATTTTATTCAATATGCAAATGCAATTGTAAATTAATGCTGCAATTTATGTATGCAAATTAGCTCTGAAAGAGCATACATACAAAAATAGATACATCTATGCAAACATTATGCATTACATAAACGAAAGAGACAAGATTAACTGTTGTAGTTAAGCAAACATAACATGTATAGGATACGTTTTCATTCATTCCTTCATTCATTTGTTCATTTACTCATTCACTCGTTTGCTTAGTCATTCGGTCATATCATCATGCAATTACTTGTTATCTAAACGTACAATACATACGTTATTGACATTAAACCCTGTTTAAGAGCCAATAAAACGTTATCGTAGATAAAGCATACATACATACATACATATGTACGTATGTAGGTAGTCATAGTTAAGCTGCATAAGCGATGAAGCGAATATGAAATATGAAAAATTCTCGCCTATCTATAAAAGGATTGCATACAAAAAAAAAAAAAAAAGAAACAATTTTTTGATTATTTGCCTTTTGAACAACAAGGCTTCACAGCGCATAATAATAAGTTTAATAAGTTGTTTATACACACAGAGCTCCGTGTGCATACATCATGTGTTGTTTTCTTGAGTTCACAGCAAGCTTTAGATTTCATCGCGGAAGATCTTTTGAATGTTCCATGATCGGGGAAAGAACGAGCTTTGAAGATGATGTTGCAAAAAGCATTTCAAATTTTTCCCTTCCCATACTTTCTACACGCAGTATAGCACTACTTGATTGGGTTTTGCATAGCCAAGGTTTCATGAGTTCGAAGGCATTTATTAGGAAAAACGCTACCAACTTTTTTCTTAGCCTTATGTATCTATTGAATGATGCGAAAAGAAATTTGGTTTTTTTGACCAAAAAACAAAAGTAGATTTCCTTATGGTCTATAAATATTTTATCAAGAACTGTGGAAATCAATAGTTTTAAATTCTCAGTGATCTCAGGAATTACACTTTGCCTACTAGCCTGGTTCTCAATGGCCTTCTCGAACATGAAGCGCTTATGGCACTGGGGGTTTGTACGTTCGTCGTCCCTAAACGCATCCAACAGTTTCCTCTCTCTTGAACGTCATTTTCACTTTTCCGCTGAAAATGCTGCTCTCGACTTTCCATAAATCACCAAACGAAGCCTTTTGCACAGAATCAAGCAAAAATTTTCCTGCACAACTGTTACAACATCAGCTAACAAATCTTTGAAGACAATGCGCCTTGCACGTGAATTTGACTGTGAAAAAATGCAATTAAATCCATTGTTGGAAACAAACGAAATGACTTTCGAATCAACTTTATATACATATATATATATATATATACATATTTGCGGAGAGAGTTTTTACGATTTAGGAAAGAAACTACTTCGTATTGCGACTTTGCCTTTGTTGTAGCGGATCTTATGTCTTTGATATTTTTAAACATAGATTTTTCCGATTCTGGAATAATTCAACAAACGCACATATTAAGTACCTAAGACGCTCCACCTGTCGGTATGAATGTTTTCTTGATGTGCTTGCAACTTAAAATCCACACTGCTTAAAAAAAAAACCTTGCGCCTCAAACTTCAAGTAGAGAGTTAGTGCGGGAGTTACTACTCGTTCGCAAAGCGACACATCCGCTTATATAAACGCTTTGTAATTTTTGCGAACAGGTTTAATTAACCTTTAAGATCGCAATCATAACTAACAACTACACAATCAAACAAACTTGCGTATTTCGCCTTCACTCCTACTAAGATATGATACATTTTATGAGTCTGCGTTATGTATTTTTATGTATAACGAACATATTGCAAACTTCAATGGTAAGCGGGGTGCCATTGAAGAGGTTGGAAAACATATAAGTGCTAAGCATCGAAGAATTCATTTGAATATAACGCACCTAGCGAGTATATATATATGTATGTTTTTGTATATTTCTCCTTCTGTTTAAATATGTATGAGTATTTATTTGTACACATGCATATATATATAATTTTTTTTTTCCTTTTTCAAGTCGAAAGCCACATAAATTTTAGTTTACTTGTTACTAGATGGTGATTGAGGTCATATTAGGCGACAGTGATCAGGTTGCGTCATTCTGCGGAAAGGTGGATTTCAATCCACAATTTTCTTGAAGACAGCTGTGAATTTCCCCACTCGTGTCAAATCTGTAATGATTCGTATGTGAGCGAAATTTCTAAGAGAAAAAAGAAAATTCAGAATATGTTCAATAAAATGCGTTCTCAAATTCAACGACGTGTATAGAGGGTATATAGAGGATTTGTTTGCCTCCATTTGAGAAATGTCGTTGTCAAATATACACCTTGGTCTGATCATTTAATAGCTCACAATATTGTGGAAATCTTGCAGACAGTCAACGAAGGCCGAAGCATAACTAATCATGACATTACTAAGGAATCGATCAAAAGAAACTTTTTAATCATTTGCGTAAAGACGGAACACGTGCATAGAAACTCAATTTCTAGGCATCGCATGAGTTGTCGTTGAAAAATTTGATCGCTTGCAATATCTCTTAGCTAATCGCCGAGCCCAATTGTATGAAGGCTCCTGTCGAAACCTAACCTAAAATGCAAAACTTCGAACTGTTCTTTTTTCTGCAGTAAAACGTGTAATTGCCACGAAAGTCATGGAAGTTGCCATAATGGATATGACACGTTTTCTGTATCAAGCTGTGGCCGATTTATGTTATCTGTAACGAGTAACGAGCCCTCGATAAAGTATGCGGGTTTTTTACTTTTGAATGGGAACCACAAACCGGATGTTTATAAAATTGTTGTTTTCTTAACCCTGAAAAGCCTTAAAAATTAAACTACAATTTGAGTTTTTTTTTTTATTTATATAATTTGATTTTTTTTTTTTTTTTTTTTTATTATATATGAATTTTTAATATTATTATTAATTTTTTCTTTGTTTGGTATTTAGTTAGTATTTAATGAAAGTGTAATTTCTTCCTTATATATATGTATATATATATGTATATATAAAGTACATATACGCATTGGTTTTCTTTTATAATATTTGTCTATTTTTTTTTTCTTTTTTTATTTTTATTTGTTTGTTTGTCTTTTAATATAATAATTGTTTTTAAATGTTTTCCGTTAATTTTATTGTAATTTATTTCATTAAAGTATTTGTGTATTTCTTTGTTTTTTTTTTTTCTCAATTTTTGCAATTCAATAGAATGATCCCGACGGTTTTGTTCTTTGAAATATACTTTTTTTCATATAAATGTATGTGAAATGTATATAAGTAAGTGTTTACATGTATACATAAGCTGACATATCCTTAACTTAAAGTAAACTTTAAACCTTTTTACGTGTTTATCTCCTTGTTTTATTTTTTGTTTTTAATGTATGAATACTACTTAACTAATTAATTAATTAAGCTAAGAAGATGTAAGATAAAGAAGGATTTATTGATTTATTGATTTATTGAGTTTAGTTTCAAGTTTTTAAATGTTCCTTTGAGATGAGATTTACTATGTATTTGCATTATTGTACATATTATTCTTGATTTTCTTTCATTTTAGTTTTTCATTTGTAGAAGTTTAAATATATATTTGTATTTAGTTTTTCTTTTCATATAATAATTTCCTTATATCTAATACTTTTTTTTTTAGTAAATTCTTAAAAATATTTGTATTATTTATTTTAAAAACAAGAGAAACATAATCAGAAATGAGATAAATCTTAGTGAATTTAAAAAAAAAGAGAGAAAAAACTCCAATACTATAATTCACAAGGTGTCCG
Organism: Glossina fuscipes; assembly: GCF_014805625.2. NCBI lineage: Eukaryota > Metazoa > Arthropoda > Insecta > Diptera > Glossinidae > Glossina > Glossina fuscipes. Next base: position 516,701 of record NW_023998452.1, on the reverse strand, counting down.
AAGTCATTTGAAGCGATTTTCTCTTTAGACACCAAAAGTTTGTAAATATAAAACATTTAATTATAAATTAAGCAAAATGTTTTGCTACACGCTGAATGTATTTACAGCGATAGCGCAGCGCGCTAAGTTAAAAAGTTGTTATCAGTTAGGAAGTCACGTGTAACCAGATAGCAACACTTTGAAATAACTGTGAAATGCTTTTAATGGACAAGTTCATCATCATCTATCAATGTTCAAGGAAGCTTCGCACTGTAATTGTCTTTATAATATCCTACATCACTTTTTGTGCCAAGATATGTACTAAGTTTGTGCGGACTTGAGGTACATTGGCCTTTTATTACACCGAATCACTTTTTTAATCGATCTAAACTTGTCTGTGCGTCTCTCCGCCTTTTTATCTTGTATTGAAAATTGCTACACTGGCGTGCGCTGGTCCAAGGACAAGCTCTATTGTAAATATTTCGAATTGGACCACTTTTTCGACCGATTGCCATATAAACCTCTACTTTGAAAAGCCGATATATTAATTATAGGGTAGCGTAGGGTACTTGATGATGGGCCATGCTCTACTGCAGCGTTCTTACTTGCTTTCTATATATTTCGATTCTATCAAAAGGCGTCATCCGGCGAAGCTCTCAATCAAGAACAGATTAAGACCAATCTTCACCATGTTGTAATGCTCAGTTTTAAAAATCCTTATATCAATAAATATATTGTGCGAAGTGATGTAGGATATTTAGTGATGGGCCGTGTCATATTATAGAGTTTTTGTATCCTTTCCTGTCTGAATTAAAAAAAAAAACATTACCAAAAAATTTATAAAAGTCTTTTGCAAAGGTGAAAGTATAAGTGATCATAGGGTACCGCCTTTCAAACCCCCTCGCGAAACAATGTTTCAACTTAGTGGGTTTTTTAGGCCATTCAAAAGTTGAAAATTCAGAAAGATTTAACACAGTTTTTAGTATAAATGCGTTGAAGTTTTTAGGTACGCCTGTCCAACTTATTAGGACGGCCATCCGTTGTTATTCGAATACTTTTACTATGTAGCTGTTACTAGGCTTTTTATACCCACCGCCGAAGAATGAGGGTATAATTCATTTCGTCAAAACGGTTGCAACGCCCAGAAAGAAGCTTCGATCGATGTAAGCATTTCTGTTATAAACATTCTTTTGACGGCAAAAATGAAATAAATGAAAAAAATATTGGAAGTTCTTGCACGCAGGTTAGCATTGCAAATTGGCTAAATCGGTCGAAGGACACGTAGTGCCACGTAAAGTCAGAACAATTCCGTTTTTCAAAAGGAAAACTATTTCATAAACTATATATGATAAATGTCCACTGATGCAGTAGCACCTGTAGAAAAATGTAAAAATTGATCTCGCCCACCAAACGGTTTATATACCTTTATGACGCGCGGAAACAAGTTTCAAAACTCCACAAAATACATAAGTTTCAAATTTGTAATGCATATAAACATGCCCCTCTGTTCGTCTATATATCTGTCCGTCTACCCAACTGTGTAGTACCTACCCAACCGTGTAGTATCCTATTCTCACGAGCCTCTTAGTAAGGATAGTGAAGTAAACCCCATGGAAACTTCTTGAGTATAATTTCCTGAGTTTCTAATGTTGCACAGTGGCAATTAGGTCAAAGAACTTCAACTCTTAACGGATGAAAAAGATTTTAAATTTCTTTCCTTCCTTCGGATCTAAACTATTTGTCCTGTGAACGTTTTTGCTGCTGGAGTTAGTAAGCAGAAATTCACTGTCGCCTACACAGCAGCTCTGATCTGTCCAGGGTTAAAATAGTTCTAATACTTGTATAGTCACCCGCTCAAACAATCGTTTTTTTATATAAGCTGACATCAAGAGACAGTGAGTTAGTACTTGGATGATGAAATTTGGCTCTACTTAGCTTCCAGGCTATCGCTGTGCAATATTCATATCTGCTTCTAATGAGCACACCTAACTGATAAGCAACAAAGAGATGTGAACTTCATGTAGAGCGAAACATTACGCTATACTGCTATAAATATCTTTTCTTTCATTATATGATCTCTTTTGTTTTGTTTTTAATATGGATTCAACATATACCTATTAGGGCGTTCAGTATACTCCTCATGCAATTGGTTTCCGGAGTAAGCTGACATGTTAAGACGAATCTAGCCGCAGTAGTGCTCTTCAACGGACATGCAAGCTTATGGGAAAGCGGACTATTAGCCCTGCTTGGACACAATTAGGATTCCTACTCCTATTTAGTATATGACCAAGATGAGCGATAAACATGCTTTCATATTCCCTTCGTGGGGAACTTGCGTATTGCTTTGGCTATAGAATTAGAACTTTACCCATGAATTCTAGGGAATGGAATAGAAAACAAAAAAAAGAAAGTGGATTTGATGCCGAGCCAGTAGACAAAGAAGCAAAGAAAATTTTGTTTCTAATGTTTATAAGTTTTTTTTAATAATAATTAATAACCACGAGAATCAAATATCGATTTAAAAATAATTTATATTAACGATGAATAACTGAGTGTTATTATATCAAGATGAAGATTGGTTTTAATCTGTGTTTGATTGAGAGTTTCGTCGGATGAGATCTTTTGAAAGAACCGAAACATATAGAAAACAAGTAAGAAAACTATAGTAAAGGATGTCTCTACAACGTCTTATAGTTAATGCATCAGCTTTCTAAAATATAGCTTATATGACAAGTGGTCGAAAAAGTGGCCCGATCCGAACTATTTTCAACAGAGTTCGTCCCTGGGCTAGCACACGCCAGTGTACGAAATTTCATCAAAATATCTCAATAAATATGACATTTAGTCTGAACAGAAGGACAAGACACAAGAGACAGTTTAGATCGATGCAAAAAGTGATTTTGAATCTATCGGTACAATAAAAGATGCATCTATTCCAAGTTTTTCTGGGTGTTGAATACACCTGCACAAACTTAGTGTACCCTTATACCACACATGGTGTAGGGTACAAAAAGCCAAAGATGCCATAGATTGTGACACACACAGTGGCTCTTGGGCTGTCAGCAAGAGAAGGTTTCTTTATAGTCAATACTAATTGCTTATTACGAGCCAGCATTCTTAGTTTATCAGATGATCCATGTTTTCTGCTTGAAAAGCGTCGAATTCTTTCACATGTCACCAGTAATTTTAATGCATTACTCCTTAAAAAAAAAAAAAAAAAAAAAAACCATATCACTACTTGAGATCCAGTCAAGCATTTGCATTGACTTATGATAGTCTCCTTCAACATACATTCATAATAATGATAATATAGCCAATGCTTTTCTGATTTCAATGCATTCACTAGAAGGTTTTCATTTCTTTCTCAAGTTAAATAAAAAAAAATATATAAAAAAAATTGAAAATTGCTTATGATATTTTACATTATTTTTTTTTTTTTTTGTCTTGTGTTTATAATTGATTTTCTTTTTTCTTCTTTTATAATGTTGTTAGATTAATTTTTGTTTCTCTCAAATAAATAATTAGGCCATAAATTGATATGTATTTGATTTTTATTTATTAAAAACCATTTTTATTAATTTTCATTTTATTTTTGGTTTTAGAATTCTTTTCTTGAATACTAACACCCTTGAATATCGCTTTGTTATTTTCTTTTTTAAAAAATAAAATAATAAAAACAAGTATTTTTTTGTTTTGTTTTTGTTACAAAACAACTTCTCGGTAATTTCTCCTTTTTTTCTTTGTTTTTTGTCTTTAAGTTTATTTTAATTATTAATGACTTTGAATTCTGTTCCAAATGCGTTTTCTGTGTTATGTTCATTGCTGCTCACAAGTGTGAATCATTAAGTGCGGACTTTTGCGTATTGCGTTTAGGGTGTAATCTTTTTTTTATTTTATTTTTATACATTTAACTCATGTTTATCTTTTGTATGTTTTTCTTTTCTTTTCTTTTTTTTTATTTTGTTTGGTTTTGTTTTTTGGTTTATTATCAGATGTCGTAGCTGATACAAATTAATATTTAAATTTCTATTTATTTTGTAGCTATTAATAAATTCAGATTTTTTTTTCTTTTTTTTTTTGATCATATTTTACTTTAATAAAAAAAAAAAAATCCAACAAAATAGGTTTTTATTTATTTATCTTTAAAAAGTTCAGTTTTTGTTGAAAAGGGTTTTTGGGTTCAAATCTCTCTATCGTGTATACAATTACGTTGCATTGCATATGCACTACCAGGTTTATACGCAATAAGCGCTCACATAACGCTCACGTTCATAACCGCTTATATAATTTTAATTACAATCTGTTTTATCTATCGTTTTTCTTGCAACTTTCTTATATATATACTGCTCTATGCGAAGTATGCGATGAGCTATGCGACGTATACGATAAAGTGTCATGTATTCAAGACGTACGATGTAAGGGATTTAAAGTGTATATGGTACGATATATGATTTGCCAGATTACATACATACATTTGTATATATGCAAGGTACGTCGTTTCTATATGATGAAACTGAATACAATACGATACGGTTTACAACGCAAATGAAACGATATGCGATACGATATACGATATATCGGCGCATAAGCATAGAGAAATCTATGCGCACGTCTAATTCGGTACGATTCGGAATATCGTATCGGAAATAGTACTGCGTATGTACATCTATAGATGACGGGTACGCGAAAGTGTTTAATAAACCGAGCTCTAACTCATTTTGTGCTTTTTTTGCTTTCTTTTTAGAAAATAATCCATTGCTCCATTTTGAAGGGATTTGAGCATTAGATTGAGCATTATAGCATTAGAATATCACAAGAAAATATTTAAGTTCTTTCTTTATTGAAAAAGCAATAAAAGATCATAGAGTAAAAGTGCACATGAGGTGTCAGGTCATATGTATTATATTTATACACAATATTTTATATATATATAACGAAACTGAATAAAATACGATACGGTATACGGTGTAACTCAAACAGTGTAAGTTACGATATACGATGTATTAGGCCACATGTATATATGTGGTGTGTTCAAAAAAACAGGTGACTCTTCAAGGAGTGATTACTTTGAAGGGGACGCAATAGATATTAATGAATAATTAAATATTTTTCGAGAAAAACAAAATGGCACCTTTTTTTGAACGCACCTCGTATATTTACGAATCTCTTGCCTCCTAAGGCAGTCATGTGCCAATTGCAATGTAAGCAATTAGGAACACATTAAAGTCAGACAATAGAAATCTAAAATCAAAGCAAAGTCCCACAAACGCTTGATAATACAAGCGTCGAATATCAAAATAGAATCACATTAACCAGAAGATCATTTCTAACCTAACTTTATATGGAAATTTAAAGCCCTGGTATACGTTAAAACCTTCATCGTAAGATGAATTCCATTTACTGCGAGCTCAGCGTTAAGTACAAATGATCATAAGCCAATATATAACTAAAATGAAAGTCAGGAAATTTAAAAGTTGGATGAATATTGTTCAAGTCTAAGCTTTTACCAATTTAACTATAATCGGGAAAAGTTGTATTGGACATATGACAAGATTTACTCCGTCACAGGGACTAAAGAACTGATCCAGCCAGGCCAAGTACATTTCTTTGCTTTTTCAATAGTTAAGGACTTAAAACAATTAGTAAATGTTTTGAAAACAAATTTTTAAAATACTTTGAACTTTTTCAGAGAGAGATTCTAGAGAAGGAATAAAAGAACGCGGAGTAAACAAAAAAAAATATTATTATCATAATTAACTTAGCCAGAAAAGTAAGTTCTAAGGCTAGAGTCCTAAAGCAATAGCATCTAAGGGCTACCGACTTTATTGAAAACTATACCGCACCCGAGATTTGAACCCACGACCATTGAGTTGTTAGTCGAGATCCTTTGCCTTCTACGGCACTCAGGTGGATAAATTAAAAAAAAAAAAAATCTAAATATATTCTGGATTTTAAATTTATGATTTTTTTTCCATTAAAATCTTAATTTTATTACCTCGTATTTAATCCTTTCTTTAACCTAATTATAGAATTAATTATTAGTTATATCTTAATTTTCATTACCTAAAATGTCATATTTTTTGTTTTAAAGGGTTTTTTTAAATTTTGAATTTATGTTCATGTATAAAAAATATAAATTATCTGTGTACAATATAATGTTTGTAATGTATGAGAGTAGGATACGTATTTCACTAAAAAGAGGGACTTTATTTACTGTGATTTATTTCTTGATTAATTTGTATAACATTTAATTAATTAATTTTTATTTTATTTTGTTTTTTTTTTTTTTTGTTTTACTTTATTTTTATGCTTTTAACTAGAAAGCCCTATAAATATAAAGTTTCGCTTTCCCTAATGATTTTTTAATTTACACTTAATTATTTATTTTACCCTATTGTTTAAATATGATTTTCTTCTTTTTCATTTTAATTCATTAGTGAATTAGTTTATTGATTAATTTCAACTTAATTTTCTCGACAAAAAAAAAACATCAAATAAAATTGCACTAAGCCTTACTGATCAACAAACCTTCGGATAATATTTAAATAAAAGGAAACGTTTCACGTGGATATGTTATTTACTATATATATATGTATATGTATACGTTATTTACTCTCTCTCTATATATATATATATGTTTCCATATATTTTTCTCTTTCGTTTTTAAAACTTTAACCATAAAATAATATGCTGATCAAAAAGTACCAGGAATATGTTAACTGTCGCATTCACATTAATCCCAATCTATTTGATGTCCTGACGCCCTGACAATCAGCACTGAAGACCCATTGTTTGTTTTTCTTCTTAAATATTATGCTTCAAATGAATTTTCTAGGGCGAATGTACAGAAAATTTTATAGAAGGTCTTCCAAAGAAAACTCATAACAAGTATAAAACTTTCAATAACAGTTTCCTTTTCTTAACCACATTTTGCGACATGAAGTTTTCAGGAAAATTTTGATGAAATACAAGAATGGTTTGAATTTAAATAAAGGGTTTTTGAAAACTTTCCTAAACCAGAAACGGAGATAATGATTGAGAGACCTAAAGCTTTGCATTTCTGGAAAATTTTCACAACAAAATCATATACCCTTTTGCGACGATACATGAGTATCATATTTTCCCGATTTTCGCGGGACACAATTGCAAACCAACAAGTGAATTCCGTGTGTAGACAGTGAAAGCCCGTGTAATGCACTAAGTCTTTACCGGTATACGGAAGGCACCCACCGCAAAGGGATTGCTCGATTGTATTTATTATACCGGTATATACACGACATCGCAAAAGGTTTACTAGTCTTTTTTTATATTATCCATGTATTAAATAATTTTCTAAAAGATGCAAAGCAAAAGCAACCAAAAGTCCCTCAAATTGTTTTATCATCGAATCACCTTAGACTGAAGTTTTTGCAAAGGACAGCCATATAATCATGTAATAAATTTATGCACGCTACTTTTTGATCAGCGGTCATACATTCATCCAATGCGTTTATAAATTTTTATAAACATACTCACGATAAAATAATTAAGATTTTATTTAAAAAAATGAATACATTGTTCTTCTATTGATATGATTTTATTTAATTAACTCTTCGTAATGATTTTTGTTTAAAATGGAGTTTTATTAAACAGATCCATTCCCAGAATCGTTTACAATGATAGTTATCGTTAATATACACAATTGCCTTTGATTTGTTTTTAGTTTTCTTATAACTTATAGTAGTTCTTCTTTTGTTTTGTTTTTTTTTTTTTTTTCTTATTTCAATTTACTCTATAGTACATATATATATTCGTACTTGAAAATTTGTTTATATTATATAATAAAAATTATCTATTTGTCTTAAAGCCAACACTCTCAGATAACTATTAAGGAAACAAAAGAAAATGATATGTATTTGCAATTTTTTTTTATTTTTATACCTTAAAGCCATTTTAAAATGAAATTTCTAAGCAAAAACCGAAATCAAGAAAGAGCTAACATTCTACTTAGATCCAATTATATGTTACCCATCACCGTCTGCTTGACTTGTTGTTTTATTAAACCAAAGGAGTTTCGCTACTTGCAAGAGTAGAGTAAACGTAACATACTTTGAAAGTGTAAACATCTTATACTATAGCTGCGAAACGTTACATGTAGGCTTGAAGTTGTCCAGCCTAAAAATATGCCTTCATTCATATCATATTACCACAAAATATCAAGTAACCATACAAAGCCCCATACGACTTGCTTCCATTTGCTTAACAGCTAGATTCGTTTATTTACACTAATGTAGCCAAAGTGCCCTATACTCAACGGAACATAACTGAAGAGTACACGAGAACTGCGAATAAAATTTGCGAATAAGTCTGTGTTCGCGAGTTCAAATCTCAAGTGCAGTAGAGGTTATTTTGGTTGTAACTATAGTGAAGCCTTCGTCGGTAAAAACATAACATCTACTGAGTCTGCACACAATCGTCCTCATGTTCTTCCCTTACTGCTTTCCGACAACCACCGCGGTCTTATAACAAAAAAAAAGTAATGTTTTTTACTTTAATGCCGAAAAAACGGATAAAGTAAAAAGATAGTACACGCCTAGTAGCGTATTTTAGGCGTCTGTCACGGCAACTGAATTTATATAACTTGCAACGGTATCTAAAACCGATCAAGGTTTTTTCGCAGTGATCTTTAAAAAGGCCCTAGGACATTTTTGCAATAAATTGTAGATCGATATCCGCTGTAGGCCATGAGTTGTGTTTTTTAACATTCGTGGGAGACTTGGTGGGAGGATAATAACCAAGATAAATTTGAGAGAATCGCCTGCGTACATATGAACTAAGGAATACCTTTTTATATGAATTTTGTCAATGACAAGATTGCAAATAATGGGCCAAAGAGGCTAAACTATCTAGGGCCTCTGGCAGATGAGGTTTAACCAATTTTAAATATGAAGAAGAATTTCCGGTGCATACTTTTAGGTATAGCAAATATAATAGCAATGCGTGCGATTCTTCCCAGGTTAAGGATATAAAAATATACAGTTTGTTTCGAGGTTTTAGAGCAATAATGATATCAACGGACTGACAGGCAAACAAATACAGCTTCTTATGCTCATTCTAAAGAGAATCTTACGTTTTTAACCCTGACCATGTTAGTGCGTTTTCTTTTTTTTTGCCTATTTTTAGACATTGTAAACAGTTTTAGCAAATAGAAAACAAGTTTATTATTGATAGGGAAAAATTTTTTATCTATACGGCCAACCCTTTTTAGCACGGTGTTTTTTTACACGAATTTTCTGTTCTAGCACGAATCAAAAAAACACATTCAATCGAAGACACCTTTTTAATTCCCATTAAGACAGTGTCTCACAGAAACTTATGTATACTGCAACAAAATACGTTTAAGGGAATAAGATGATCACAAAGGAGTCGCACATTTGTGAATGACGTGTATCTTTTGAAGTTCGCAAATTGATTTTTATTCCTAATTTCAATTTTGTAATGAAAATGAATTTTTTGTGTTTTATTAAATGTAATATGGATTTCGTTATTAATTTTCTTGAACGATTTTCTGGGAGAATAATTGAAGTTTTTCCATCTTACACGATTTTTTAAAGTTGTAGGGCATATGTAGCCAAATTTGCTATAAGTTGCATATGTTTTTTACTCGATTTTTGAATGATTTTTTTGAATGGATTTTTGAGAAACGCATCTGGCATGTGAAAAAACGGTTGGATGTATATATGTAACATATGTAAGGTCCAAAATATTTATCAGTAAAGTTGGTAGCTTAAAATTAATTATAATTTATACAAATATTGTTCAAATTATCTTCAATGTAATTTAGTTAGAATTTATATATAAAAAGGAATCAATTAATAATAGCTTTAAAATCAATGGAATCGACTTTTGTTCTTCATTTCTTATTTATTCTTCTCTTGCTTTGCGCAGGCAAACGAAAACAAACGGACGAGTGTTACAAAAAGAAGTTTTCAAGAAATATGAAAAATCAATTAAAATAGGCTTCCGGTTATTTTGAAAAGCATGTGAAAAGGAAACAAAAAGAAAATGATTAAATTTCTAGGCATACGAGCAACAATTGATGACAGCATATGTATAAAGAAAAGACCGAAATGCTATTTATCACCAAATTCCTATGAGCTAATTTCCATTGTTTGATATAAGGAAAGGATCAATTGAAACTAATTCTTGCATAGAGTCGAAGAGATTACTGTACTAATTTAATTAAATCGTTTAAACGATTTGTTTACACATCCTCAGAAGGTTTATATACAAACATGAAGCAACTAATATTTCAAACCCTTGCCTTAAGGGCTTTAGTCTCACAATTTATTACCCTAACTAAATGAATTATAATAATAATAATAATAACTTTCGAGTAAATAAAGTAAATTCTTTATTTATTGTTTATTGTAAAACTTTCACGATTAGTACCTATTTTAAAAGAAAGTTGAGGGATTACCTTTTTGAGAAAATTTCAGAATGTCTGAAATTGTACTTCTTTTTAGCATATTACACATCTGACAGCAGGAGCAGAAAGCGCAGATACAAGAGCAACGAACTATATATAAAGCAAAAGCCCAATAAATACGACTTGCCTCAGTTTTATTTGCAAAGAGATTAGGTTTCGTTCCGCTTTCTGATATCATAGGGATAAGGGCAGCGACTTCGCATTTTAAATGTACATTTAAAGACATCCAGATAATATATACAAATATTTCAGTGTAAGGAGATGAAAAATATCAAAGGTGGAGAGGGGCAGAGAGCTTAGCCAGATTATTGAAACAAAGGCACTTTCCTTGAGACATGTCTTGCAATTAGTTGATCAATAGAGTTAGTTTTTGCAAGAAAAATTTGGTTAACATTTTTAGCAAATATATCCTTTAAGTGTCAATGCACGGATGTTACAAGGGCAGGGACTTTCCCGCGATCGCAAAAAAAATTCCATGAAGGATTATGCTACAAAAAAAGACAACCTTAGCGCTTGCAAGTGTCCAAAAATGCCTTTATCGTATGCACAGTAATTCCAAGTAGCGGTTCATGGGTTCTTACTTAGAAACGATTGTGCGACCTTTTGAACATTATCTGATTTTCGAGTGAGTTATGAGCTGAATGTTACTGCTTGGCTATGCCGGATATGGTGCCCTTCAAGCGAGCTGACCTATACTTTGGCCCTGTAACATTAAGACGGAGGATCAAACAGAGTTTACAAAGAATGTTTACATTGACCTAGTAGGTTACGCTTAATATGCTCTTACACGATCTTGTGAAAACATAGCGTTATTAACTTCCTTATATATATATATTAGAAAGGCAGAGATACAAGCAAGTTGGTGACGGATCGATTGGTTGGCGAGAGATTCAATTTAAACGGAATCCGATTTTTATTTTTTAATTTTTTTTAGTTTAACATTTGGCAAATAGGAGAAGCATCCAAATTTCTTAGGAAATCTTTATATCTTGTTCCTTCCCAAAAACAATCCTTCGATCTTTATAAAGCCTTTGGATAACTCATAACTCTTCAAAGTATTTGAAATAATTGGAGAGTAAAAAAAAAGAAAACCTTTCGTTTTATATAATTAACTGTGACTTTTAAAACGTGTACACAATTTCTTATTTCTAATACGCTTGGCTTAATAATCCGCCTATGTAGGCCTATATAACCGTATTAGAGGCTATAAACGCAATGCTGCAACACAATGTCTAATAATGAAATGAAAATAAAAAGTGAAATGAAAATTTATTAAACAAACAGTTTAAGTTAAATTTTATTTTAATTTTATTTTAATTATATTATAAACTTAATTCTATGCCTTTATTGATTTACATATAAATTCAATATATATTAAAAAAAATCATTATTATGATATTTAAAACGAAAAAGGGAGGAAGAGGTGGAGAGTGAGAGAGTCAGACAGAAAGAGTTTGAATGAAAGTGATTTTGAATTTATTTTTGATTTTTTTTTTTTTTTTGTATAATATACGTATAAAGCTATTAGTTTATGTATGCACGAGTGTGTATTTGATGTTTAGTGTTATTTATGCATGTTTACTTAAATAGCTTATTATAAAGTATTTGTTTGTTAATTTTTGGTTTTCAGTGTGCTTTTTCTTTTCACACGGTTTACAATAGTTTTAATATTAATCAAATTAAAAATCAATTAAAACAAAAAAAAAAAAAAAAAAAAAAAAAAAAAAAAAAAATAAAAAATAAAAAAACAATGAAGCTTTAGATGCCTTAAAACGGTTCTTGAGTACCCAATAATGAATTTGAGGATCTGTTTTTCTTTTCATCTTTTGTGTTCATCAAGCTAATCCACGCTATAGTGATATTTCGTACATTTACGTAAATTGAGGTCAATTTTCGCTTCAAAATCATACCAGATTGAAGAATGTCAATGCTATATTAAGTTAAGGCAAGAAAGACGGACATTATCAAATAATAATTATTAATAGTCCACTAAGAAGGATGGAAGGACAGACCTGCCATAATCAACTCAATTGCGGCTGCTTACTGTTATTGCCTGTTGGAGTTTCAGAGGCAGAGAGAGAAAGGAGAAGGTAACTAAGTTTCGGATAGCATGACTAGGACAATTTTAACAGTAGCGCAAAGAGAGGTGAATTCCCAGTCATTGGCATCTGAGGATTACACTGATCCATATGGTAGAAGATAATTACGATTATTATTACAATTAATTTAATTAAAGAAATAAATTCAAAGACTTAAGTGTTAAAAGCATTAGCATCTGAGGCTGTTTTCGTGCTTATGGAAAACTCGTCTGGCGGATCAGATAATGATTAAAAAATGTTGTTCATTCTAAAGCTTTTCTAGCATATTTATCGCCTCAAGTTTAGGTTTTTTCCAATTGTGGGTGCGCTAGTAGAAGATTTCTAGCCTCAAAGTTCTAGACGACATGCACCTGCTGGTCAATACCTAATGTAAGTCAGCAAAGTTTATTTATGGAAATAAGTTTCATATAAATTTTCCAATAGTGATGAACATAAGTTTACCCATGAAATTTGTCCTCTTCTACGTTTTATTGAGAAGAATTTAATAAGAAAATGGCTTTTATGGTTATGTCCAATATTTTTGGTTTTTCTTGTTTTAATTTTTGCTCAAAAATTTCCAGCTATAGTTAGACGGAAAGACCGGCGGACAGTCTTAAATGCGTTCAAAATCTCCGGGTTAACAAAAAAACAACATCTTTACGGACTTTCTAAAGCGTGCTTTTGCGTATGTAACAAATGTTTTCGTAAAATTAATATACCTTTCTTCAGGTGTTAAATGATGGGCACAAAAGTTATTAAATAAATTGAACAAAATAAGAATATTTAATTAATCTAAGTATTAAACCAAAAATATTTGTTCGATTTGTTTTTTGTTTTTTTGGTTTTGAATTCATTTACTGCTTAATAATAAATACTAACACATACACAAATGTTTACACTTAATTATACTTAATATACTTACATGTGTATGTGTGTTGGAGTATATGCTTGCGCTAGCGCGAGCGCTTTTGTGTGTGTGTGTGTGTGTTTGTGTCACTATGTGAGTGAAGGTGTGTTTCTTCTCTTTTCTAATAGTATGTTTTGTTATAGTAAATATTTCTGTTTATTTATTTATTTTTTTTGTTTAATATCGTTGCGTTATTAGTTTTATTATATTTATTACTAGTAGTTTTTAGGAAAATGGGGAGGGAACTACATAGAAAATATTTCACTAGTTTACGTTTATATCCTTTTTTTTTTGTATATTTGTATATATATGTATATATATATATATATATATTCCATTAGGGCTGTTAGGGTCTTTATGTTTAGGTATTAAAAAATTCTCATTTTACAAAGCACGTAAAAAAATTATTTTAGGATTCTCATCAATTGTCATATAAGTGAGTTTTGTTTTGTTTTTTATTTTTTCTTGTTCTTTTCTTTTTCTTCGTGTTGTATATCAAAAAATTTCATGTTATTTTCTTAATACTTCTTGGAGAGGAGTAAAAAAAACACATACAACTGTTTTTAAAAAAAAAAATTTGCAAACATTTATATATTTTTCTGGTGATTTATTTACCGCCGTTAACCTCGAACCTTAAAATTTATTTTCTATACCGTAACCAAGAACTGCATTTCGAGCAAAGCATAAATCTTTATAAAATAAATCGCATGAGATATGTGTAGAAACTTTGATTTGCGTTAGCACGAAAATGTCATTCAAATATAAACTTTATGAAAATATTAACTATATCTGATTTTCCTAACGATGCTTACTTGATAATCTCTGGCAGAGACAAAGTGTCCTCAAATTAATTTAAGCCTATAAGGTGAGAAATATTTAGGTATTGTGTATACTTTATCGCCGCTATAAACGGTCCAAGACAAATAGACAGCAGCGGGGATATTCATTCGCAAACCCTTCGGTCATAAATTTTCAGAAACAAGCAACAATCCTTTTAGCGCAAAATGTATGTCGTCATAAACAATCGAAAAGAAGTACTGATCCTTTGAAAGCAGTTGGGATAACTAATGTTTGCGCAACCTGAGAAACAAACAGCGGTCCATTAGACATACTTTAAATAATCATATATTTGCGTGGCTATAGGCAGCTGAAAGCAAGCAACGCCCTCCGATATGTACACTGGATAACCATATTCATATATATTGCTTGGCCCGAATACATTGCCGCGATAAACGCATGAAAATGAACGGCGATCTATTAAACGTTGATTCGATAATCATATGTTAGCATAATTCAAAGTAGAAAAGTAGCAACGACTAGCAGCAACAGTTAGCGGTACGTACACGTGTGTGCCGGAAACCATCAAGCATTCCATTGGACGCAGATGAAATAATCAGAAATTTATTGGGGTCACAAATTTTTCCGCCATAAACCACGCAAGACAACTCGCGAGCCATTTAACGCAAGAATAAAGCCACCATAAGCAGTCGTTAACAAGGAGTGATCCGCTATACGCCGGTCATATCTTGATAACAGTAGAAAAGAGACAACAATCCACTTAAACTAGATTAGATGTACTATGTTAGATAAATGTATGTTTAATCGGCTTAAAGAGAGTATCTCCATAAAAAGTCGAAACTAAGTGACGACCCTTACGGCAGAAAGTGAATAAAAACAGGATTGTTTTGCTCGAATCTGATGCTACAATAAATGATCGATCACAAGTAGTAGGAGCTTCTTAGGATTGCGCTTTATCTTTGCTCAATTAAATATGGCCCCGTTATAAACGTTTGAAAATAAATAGCGAGTCATTGCTGACTAAATAACAATATAACCGCTTGAAGGCAATATCATTATAATGTACGGTCGTTAAGTGTTTAATAATTCGCTGATGGGCAGCCTAAGTGAAAAATTTCGAGATAGCAAAAGACCTCACAGAAGAATTGAAGTGCGCCGGCGGGTATTAGTCGATCTGGTTTCAGGTTTTTTGTGTTTAAATTACAAACTATTATGCAATCGATTTCTCAAGGTCAGTGGTCCAGGGCCCAAGGACCCAAATGATTAACTTGCAAAAGCATTTTCACTTAACTTAATTGATATTTTAATTCTTTTTTTAAATCTCCAGGCGATCGGAAATATTTGTGATTATAATAGCCGCAGAAATTTGCATTTTCTTACAACAGTAACTGGGGCTCGGATTGAAATGTCACCTTTTCAAAGCTGCCTCTGGTTTTTTTAGGCTTTTTCTTCTTCAATTTTTTATCTTAATACTTGTGTTATTTAACATCAGACGAACAGATGAGCTAGCTTATCCATCTCGCAGACCCATAATCGATACGTAGGATATGTCAAGGATATGTATTTTAAGCTTCTTAAAAAGCAAGTATTAACACTATTGTTAAATTCAACCGATAAATGCTTGTAAGCTAACGCGACTTGAAATACTTATAAACACCCATTTTATGATCTCTTATAAACACATCTGAGTCTCAAAAAGGAGATGGCAAAGCCCATCTGTCGTCCGTAGAAAGAAAAAATCGCATGACTGTAACGCGCCTTAAGATTCACTTTTTATCATTGAAACTTTACTTTTAAATTTTTTTAACGCAATTTTTTCCCCTTTTTTTTTTCTTTTTTTTTTCTTATAATTTATCAAAAACCTCGAAATGCCATCAATGACGGTAATTGCAGATTAATGAAATAATGAAAAATTATGTAATTGTATGCAAATTTCTTTTTCCGTAGTTGTATGTAAGCAATTTATCATAATACTACTACTCTTTATCAAATTTATTTATTTATGTTTGTTTTTCTTTTTTGTTCTCTAATTTAAAATGAATACAAAACTGGGTCAGAATTTTTATTAAATTTTTCTTGTTTTTCATTTTTTCTTCTTTTTTTTTAATACAAATTATTGTTTGTGTGCAAATTGTTTTTACACAAATATCATTTTTACTAGTCTTTTACGTTGTAATATCATAATCAGAACAAATACTAATTAGGTTTTGTTGCTTACACTATGATCAAAAAGTACCGGGAATATTAAAATATTACCAATTTCTTTAAATTTTACAACAAATCATACGAATAAAATTGAATGAATTTTATTCGTTTGCACTCATTTAAAAAATGTTTATTTGGCAGATCGAAAATATGGTTTAACTTTAACGTAATACTTGCCTTAACGGATTTAAGTTCCGTTACTCTTTGATCATATGATATTGATTTTTCATTTTTATATGGTATTTTCATTCTTCTCTTTGGGGAGGGGGAGGAGGGCGGCAGGGGAATATTAGCAAAACCAAAACCAAGCTAACTACAATTATGTGTTTGCGGTTTCCGAAGAGAGAGAGAGAGAGAGAGATAGAGAGGGAGAGGGATGGATAGAGAGAGAGAGAGAGAGAGAGAGACGGAGAGGGGCAGCTTTCAAAAAGAAAAAAAAAACCTGTGCCCCTCTCTTAGTGATACTAACCATTTACTTAAAAAATACTTCAAGCAATATCTCTACGAGATACATTCTACATATATATGTATGTATAAAAAAAAAATTAAATTTCAATTGATATGTTTTTTTTTTTTGTTTTTCTTTTTTTGTAACGGCAACACTTAATAAACTTCAATGCTTTAGTTTTCACTTTTAAAATTATTCAATAATTCAAAAACTGTAGCAATTTTTGCTTACATTTGGGATTTTTTTGTTTTTTTTTTTTTTATATATTCTAATTTATTTATTTTTTTTTTTTGTTTGCTTTCTTTTTAAATCAAAGATTTATTTGTTTGCTTATTAATACTACAGGTTTTCTTCTGCTTTTGTGCTTGGCGAATACAATTTCTTTTCTATATTTTGTGTTTCTCTTGATTTGTTCTTTTATGTTTATTTTTTTTTTTTTACTTATTATTTAAACTAAAGAGTATTTATTAATTTCAAAATTTCCAGTTTTATTGATATTGATAAGCGGTGATAATAATTGTTGCCAGCACCAATGTATTTATCAAAATATTATTATAGTTGTGCTCTGCTACGGCAGGTGAGGCTGACGTTAGACTGGCATTTTCACAACCCAAACCTGAAAGTATACAAATTATTAGTTTATTATTATTCCTTAAATGCTATACAAGCATGGAATTAATGGAATTGATATGAATGGTTTAAGAGAAAATAAAGCACACACACATACTCTCTGCACACTACCTAGAGAAGCATTTTACAAAAGTTAACATTATTCATTTCTCTCAATTAACAATAATAAGAAAGGTATGATACTCAGTCTCCTTTACTTTTGCTTGAAAATTAATCAGTAGATAAATATCATCACTAACGTGTACATCAGCACTGTCCATAACGTAACATGCTATGGAAGTATAAGCAATCTATTCTAGAAAAATACACTATACTGCGTAGTGTCATAAACAAAATTGCCACCAAATATTGCCGAAGAGAAAACGGACCCACAAAAATAAGACTACAAATTTTCATTGCAAGAATTTAGATGTAAAATTGAAATGTATAAAGAAGAATAGATTTCTTCTTCGAGCACATGACTATGTCTCATTCAACGAATTTTCGTTTGTATATATAATAAAGATGAGTTGACCCTGCAGCTCGAACGGTACGTAGGTCACATAAAGCGATAGGTGTTTGTCAGTTAAATTCTCGCGACATTCTGCCCTAAACATAAATAAAAAACGCGCAAATAATTTCGAAACGGCATCTAATTTAGTACGCAAACGCTTGTTTGGTTACCATACCAAGATTCCAAAGATATCTTCAAACACATTCTGTCGGGTCCAAGTCAAAAGTCCGCTGAAAGCTTACCAAGATTTTGTAAACGTTTCAAAACAGTTGATTGGTCAATTTTGATGTGACTTTTCGGTGTTACATTTATCACATTAAGCTTCCGAAAATACGTCGAAGCAGTCGAGCAGTTTGTCCGTTTACCGCTGCCATGACTGCAATCATTAGAATCAAGTGTCTTCATGAAGCCTACGGAAATATGTTAAAAGAGTTGTTTGGTCAATTTTATCAACAGAATGTTGTCATTAAACTTCGGAAAACAACTCAAGGTCAATTTGGAGGCTACATCCTATTTCTGTCATAACAAGAATGAAGAGTATTTATCATACCAAGCTTCCGAAAATATCTCGGGAAAAGATTTTGGTCAATTTTGAGTTTATAACCGATTTCAAATGCTTTGAAAAACGTACTTATTTAGTGTGCAGTTGGTTGATCAACTTTGTGGTCGTAAACGAGTTCTCTATGCATCATAGGCAAAGTTACTTATTATACTAAGCATCTGAAAAAAATCTCAAAATAGTTGGTTGATCAATGCTGTTTTTAATCCCGGTTTTTATAGTCGCTTAAAAGCCGATCAGAAACTACAGAACCAAGTCTTTTTAGTATACCGAAATATCATAATTGCCTTGAAACGGGCTAAGCGCTGTCAATTTGTCAACTTTTGGAGTATAAAGACAGTTCAAAAACTGTCAAAATAAAACTCCTCTCTGATAGCTAGATAGCGTATGGAAATGTTTCTCTTTGCAATTGCTGTGTTTATAAAGATTGAAATTACTTTCATTCTCTATAGCCGTCAAGCTCAATTATTATCTCGACTGGCGGTTCGAATGTCAAAAATTCCCAAATAGAAATTTTTTCAAGTGACTTCTAACGCAGCGCTTGAAGCACTTCGTCCGTATAGCTTTACGGAATGCGTCGAGAATAGGTGTTCTCTTCTTTTCCATATCCACAATATGACTGACAGTAACATACATCAGGCATTGCACGAATTTCCGCATAAAATATATATTTTTCACCTAACAAACGACGATGCGAAGGGTGACTTTGCTGCCAAATTCAGCAACAGGAAATTTTCATAAAGAATTATGCGTAGATAATCCAAAGTTTGATATATAAGGGATTTTGCTATAGAATTCGAAATTTGACAATTGCTTTTGCTTGACGAACCTAAAAACCGATTTGAATTCGATTCGTTTTATCCATTTTATCCGGATATAAATTAAAAAAAAAAAAAAAGAAACGATTTCAGATTCACATGGCCATAATGGTGTTTACTATAGGCGAGCAGACAAACTGGGATGAGAGATGATGAATTCGTTCTCGCTGTCCTTCCCGTCCTCATAAACGTGATTTGTAGATTTTTCGATATTTATTTCCATGCTTTGCAATTGTTTAACATATTTTATTAAAATCTTTTGAGGAATATTTGAAAAACTATTGCATCAAATCTTACATATGATAGGAATTTAATGCAAAACTATAATTTACATCAAGAAGTACCCAGCAGTACGGTGGAATTGATCCTTAACTACAGTTAGTTCAAGGCAAACATGGACACTGTAGCAAAATTCACATAAATGCTTGTTATTTGTTTTTCGATTGCATATTTACTATCTTACCGAAGACAGGAAACAAAATTTGAACTCATGGTTTTTAAATTCATCGGATTAAACAGACTAGTCAAGAAACAATGCGAAAATCAAACGCGGTCGGCGTCAAAGATTTGTTACTATATCTTATAAGTGAATATTTCTTCATAATCACTGTAGGCCAGTTTGGTCAAGTGGTATTTTTTCCCATTGTTACTTTAAGACCTGTTTTAACTCTGCTTCTGAGATGGTGTTTGCATGGTTGAAAATAAGCCAGAAAAAGCCCATAAGAAAATGCAAGCAGATCCCTTTTTAAGTGTATCAAAACATGCGTCAATAGCTGAAAAAGCAAGCACATCTGCAATAAGAAATGTTTGTCGCAAAGCAGTTATTTCTGATAGGGAAGTAAGAGGAAAGCCGTTTGCTTGTACGCGTAATCAAATTACTCGATTGCAATATGCAAAAGAGTATGAAAATTAAGATTTTCTCTCTGGAAAAATGTTTTCTTTACCGACGAACGCAAATCTAACGTCTTTGGGTCTGATGGCAAACCTACTGTTTGGAAAAATCAAAATCAGGAACTTCGCTTGAATAACCTAAGGTCGACTGTAAAATATGTGTGTAGATCAGTGCTGGTTTCAAGCTCATTTTCTGCAGGAGGACAATTATCTTTGCAAGTGTGGATAAATTGAACCCTAATGTTAACTGGTACTTTTATTAGGACAATGATTGAACACACATAGTCTACAGGTCTTGGCTGCTGTGCGACATACCCCACGACTGGAAACACTCCCCCAAAACAATGACATAAATCCGATAGAACATTTGTGGTTCAATAACACATGGCTTCCACCAAAGCTAAAAAAGGTCTTAAAGTAAGAATGGTAAAAAATACCACCTGACTATTGCAAAACAATTATTCCAATCCATACCAACCAGGCCGAAAAATGATGATAAAAAACAATGCTGTCCGCGTTTGGTTTATGAATTATTTTTTTTAGTAGCTTGCTAGTCTGATTGATTTCAAAACATTGATATATAATATAATCAAATATCGGATAACAAGCATTTTTGTATTATTTCACCTACGCTAGATTTGCCAACGAAAGTTCTTTACTACGGTGTTCGAGTTTGGCTTGAGTTGACTGAATATAAATTATACCCAAAATACCAATAAACTAAGTTATTAACCTTAACATCTGTTTGCATATCTACGGATTAACTATTGTTTGCAGTTATTTTGAAATTAAATTAAAAGCAAAAAAAACCTAAAATAATATTACAAAAATAATTTAACATTTAAATAAAATAAACTGCAACTAAGAACTAAATAAATATAAATAAAATTTTAATGCGATTCGGTGCAAAATTTTTAACGCTTATGTTCAGCTTACTTACCTTTCGAAAAGGAATATTTATTTGATATAAAGCTGACAATATATTTTATTTATTATTAGTTTTAATTTGCCTTTTTTTTTTTTTTTTTTTTTTTTTTTGGTTTTTTTATTTTATTTACTATTTTATTTTTTTTCTAAACAATTTGTTCTTTGCACTACAACGAATCATTTGTGTGGGAAACAAATTAAAAAAACAAATAAAATAAATCATTGAACTACATAAACGTTACAACGTAACAAATCAGAAAACTAGATTCGGTTTCATATGAATCTTGGACGCCTATCAAGTAGATTCATATCCTACAAAAAATGCAATCTTTTGTTGCGTCCATCAAATTTCGTTCTCTTAGTGCAACAGCTAGACTATGTGCAAAGTATATTCAGTCTATTCGAAAATATCGTTTATATTTTGCTTAAGAAGATCTTATATTATACAAAAAGAGTAGTACAAAAAACTAATCCTTATTACTTTTATCATTTTACCAATTTTTATTCAAAGTTTCCAAACTAAAGCAAACGACGTTTTATCAACGTCAGCGCCAGCATAATCTCTTGCTTCAAATATTATTGCACTCAGTTCAGCAAAGTGTGTCTGTTCGTTTGTTGTGGAGAGCGTGCAAGTTGCAGGAATTATGTCAACATTATTAAATGTATATGATTATTTCGGACGAGAAGAAGATGAAAATGCGAACCAAATCGTCTGACCATATGTCATCTATCTGTCTGTCTGCACTTGAAAGGTGAAAGTTATAGGAATTATTCCGAAAAATGTGATTGTATATCATAATTTCGGACAAAGGAGAAACCTCAATATACCATCTTTAGTTCTTGAAGATATACTTTCAGAAATTATCCAAAAATTTGTAAATATATAGTGCAATTTCGCGGGCAAGAGTACAAAATGTCAACTACAGGTCACAATTAATTTATTCTTCGCTATTACGTTGATATGGGTAGCAAATGACAGAACTTTGAGTATGCGACAACTTTACCGTAGATGTCACGAATTTATACGACGGTTAATGATAGTGACTACAGAAGATTCGATCGCGAGCGAACATAATTTTCTAACTTGTTAATATTTTATGAAACAAATGGATGAAGAATCATATGCTCCATCTTTAACGTTTCTCTAAACGACTTTAGGCTATCTTTAAAACAAGACTAAGTGATTTTAATTGATGTATCCCCCTATGGTCAGGCCTTCTATTCCAAAATGGGCACAGAGTCTCATGCTTGCGTTAAGCTATTTTGTACAGTTATGCAAGCTCTGCTTTCAAGTCGTTTATAGGACAAACATTTACTGCTAGAGTAATTTTCCTTTGGTAAGAAAATTCTTATATAATTGCGATCACCATTTCCTTTTGCACCGATGTTGAAAATATTAGTTAAAACTGACGCGTTGATCGTTAATCCATATTGAACATTATTAACTATAAAGCAAGAAAGAATTGAATGAATTTTCAAAAAGAAACGACGATAAGCACCTGCACGCAGTTAAAGCAATAGTATTCACTTAGTCAAAACGTTTCCAAGGCCCAGAGGAAAGCTTCAGAGCCCCATATATATTCTTGATTAGCATCTAATTCTAAAAATGTCCGCCCGTAATGTCTGTTGTAAACACTCTCCTGACCGCAAACTTGAAGCTGTCGACTTTGAATTTTTTCGAAATACTGGTCGTTTTTGCGCAGGTTGGTATTGAAATGCGCTAAATCGGCCCGAGCACACGCCTATATTACTATGTAGACTGAGAACGCCTCCGTTTTTTAAGAGGAATAAAAAAATGTTTTTTTGCAGATAAATCTTCAAAAATTAGGACGTATGTTTTCTGGGCGATGCTGCCACTTCTACCCTCTCTTATATAGTATATCAAAACCTTTCAAAAGCCCTAAAATATATAAATGCTTGCTTCGGAATGCACCTAAGCATATCCGTCTGCTCGTCTGCCCAACTCTGTAGCGTTCGTATTGAACGTTCTCCCGTTTGCAAAAATGGAGATATCGCCCACAAATTTACAAAAGATTTTGAAAATTACGATAACTGGCCACTCTCGCACAAAATTTGAGAGCATCTTTGCTTTTCGTATTTTTTGTTCATTACTCATAAGCGATACACAGATGCACAATATAAAAGTGAACTTTTATTCTAAAAAGTATTAAAAATCAGCCGCACCCATCCAATAGTAGAGAGTATGAAAAATTTCTTCTTCGCCTTTTTTTTTTTTTCTTTTCTAAGATAACGGCGATGGGTTTAAAAGATTAATTTTTTTTTTTTTTTTTGTTTTCTTTCTTCTTTACAAGAAAACTCAATTCGCTTCATTTCATTTATCAAATTCTTTCAACAAGTAAAGAAAGCTATCTTTCTTTTGAATTTAAAGTTTATCACGGCAAGATAATAAAATTTGTTACGTCTTTGCTAATAAAACATCGGGTTTTTTTGTTGTTTTTGCGTTTTAATTTCATCATTAGCACAGAGGTCTGGCATTATATTTGATTGAAAAAAATTCTCTATTTGCTTAACAAAACGCTAGCGACGACATTATTTTCTATTAACCAACCAGTGGCGTTAGGTTAAAAACATCATAGAAACATGTAACGTGTTACGCGTTCAAAGTGTGCCGGTCTGTCTTATTAATCTTTAATGACAATGATGAATATAGTACAAGATTTATACAAGAAACTGAAGCCGATTTTATGATAAACATGACCAAGTCGTAGGCAGCAAAAGCGCCGAAAACATGATTCCATTAATTTTTATTTTATTTATCTATTTTTCTTTTGTTTTTTGTTTTTGCTTTTGTTTTTTTTTTTTTTTTTTTGTTCTTTTAATGGCTATAACAAAATAGGTACACATCGGGAGGTATAGCCTTTAAGATATCATATTACTTATCTATCGAGTTAGCTTCGAAGCATCTGAATTATTTATGAAAAAGAGATAAGAAACATTTAAAATTAAAACAACATCGCACTGTCAAAGCGTCTCATAGTCTATCATAAAAGTTAAACTCTGCACATGTATTGGAATTTATTACGAATTTCAAAACTTGTAAAATTATTTTATTGTTATTGTTATCATCTCTCTTTCTTTTATCTACCTCTGCCTTTCTTTAAATACCTAAACTGAAGCTAATTAAGTAAGAAAAAGAAAAAAAAAAAATACATTGATCATGATCAATATACGGATTATCACTTTTTTCTTTAAAACACCTTCAGCGCAGAATGACTGATGGAAGTTATTCCAATAAATGATATTTGAAAAATAAGATAATTTTTCTTCGAAATTCTCTGAAAAAACTATAATAAATATATTTTTTCGATTTTTTTTATTTTTTTTTTTTATGATGTTCACGTATATGTGTTTTTTATGGGATGGTCTTTGTATCGCCGCTAGAGATTAGTAGAAGTTTTTTATGTATACGTCTGATTGAAAAAAGATGACACTCTCCTAAAAATCTCAAATGATTAATTGTTTCTTTTTTTTTCAGATTGTCGCTTATTTATGATAGAGACCCAATTTGGCACAAGTCTCAATTGTTATACAGAATGGTAAGTGTATATATGCATTTCATTAAACTAAAATCGCTCTCAGAATTCCAGCAAAAGCAAACCGACTCGGATCTGCATAAACAGAAAGCCATTCGTTTGCTTCATTATTTCAGCTAAAACTTAACTTTCTTACGGCTTCAGGGTAGATTTTTCTAATTTTTCACAACGTCTTGAAGGCAAAGTAAAGATGGCATCACAAATAGTTTAAAGAAATCTTCAAATTTTAAACTCTTTATAACTATTCAGCATTCAACATGAATCCTTTAAAAGATATGTTTCACATTTTTGACAAAATCATGCATATATATGCAAATGTATATATAATTGCAATGCCCTCCTGCAATTCGCTTGCTGAAATGACCATTACGACGTCGAGGTTCTGTTTGAAGGAATTTTCTGCAAACTTTTTTCTCTTGGCGATATTCATGACTATTGCAGGCCAACCGAACAAGAACTATGTTCCAGTTTCAATGAATAATAAACCTGTGTTCAGAAACTTGGCACTGGGCGAGGGGTGTCCCCCTTCGCATTGTGTGAACTAGATCTTCTAGAAGTCCGTAATGCATTGATATGCACAAAGAAGTACCCATAAGATATAAAGATACATATTTTTAGTCATCTAGGTAATCGGGTAGATGGATGGAGACCGTCTTCTATGGGATGGACTTTGTATTTTTGAGATTACAAGGAAAGGACTGAAATATAATTAATTCGAAAAAATCAAGCTGCAAACCTGATGCATTAGGTGCCTGCAATAATTAGGATCAGCGAATTGAATTCGATGGTTTTGACCTTCCTCTATATAAAATAATAGTTTTCCACTTAATGTTACGGATTTGTCCAACGTTCGCCAACGCTAATCGTGGAGCGCTTACAATTCTTCGTTTTCCAAATTCATTACTTTTGTTGCCTATTTGAAGACAACTGCTGTCGACACCCATCAAACACGTTCATAATCTTATGATGATACTGCTCCTCCGTATCCCAGTTGTCGGTGTTGCGTTCAACGGTTTAAAAGTGACGACACAAATTGACTGAAAATGCTTGTTGCAAGAGTTGGCCATGATACACTGTTGTAGCTGGAATGGCAAGTTCTACCATACCCAGCGTACTCACCAGACATGGCGCCTCCTGCTTACCACTTGTTCAGATCGGTGCAGCATGGCTTGGCTAGCACGCGAGCGCACAAATTTGAAGAAGTGCGAAAATGGGTCGGTGGGTGGATTGCTGCCAAACCAATATACATACGTTCTTTCGACATGATATCACCATGTTGCCCAAAAAAATGTTGTAGGAAGTGATGGAAACTATTTTGATTAATATATGTTGTACAAATTTTCCACAATAAATGCCTTTTTCAAGTGAGAAAACGATCAAAATTTTTGCAAAGACCTAGTAATTGGGCAAAAGAGCTATCTATAACAATATAGTAAGAGAGATCTCTAACGAAAAATTTGCAGAAAGTATGCGAAATTATCGTTAAATTGTTGTGGCAAACAGAAATTGTGCATCAAAGTTTATTTTGTCGTCTTTAAAGGAAGGATCACTATGTCTATCCACATGTATATGCACAGCAAGTATGATCCGAAAGGCAACCTTCTTCTTCTACGGACCATTTTAGTGCAAGAAAGAAGCTTACACTTAAAGCGGGGTTCTGAGTGGGCAACTTTTTGTGGTTTCCCCCCTCCTCGCTCCCTCAACAACCTTCCTTTATAAAACAATTAATTTTGTCAGAAACATTTTTATCAAAACCAAATTTTATACAAAAGCACAAAATCAAATACAAAACCTGTTGACCTCGTTATCGTACACGAGAAGAAAGAACTGTTAATCTGAACTTCCTAGAGCGGATAAATAATTTCAAAATACACAAAATAGAAGAGTTTATTAAGTTTATGCAGATTTTTTCAAACCCCAATAGGTTACCGCTTACCATACTAAGCGATTAAAGAGCATTTCCGGTGTAGCCACAGCCATCCTAGAATCTGTGATGAGAAACACTAAAATTTCGTAATATAGGGCGAGTTATTGTAGATATGTTCTGATGCAATCTATTATCAACAGAATTCGTTTTTGGACCAAATCATGTCAGTTATCCCGATGAAGATGTCAATAATTCCAACTAATAGCATTAACAAAAACAATACATTGATAGTCAGCGAGTAAGACAGGATTTGTGAAAAAGAAAATCTCAAGTCAATCTACAAGATGCATTCATCCACGCAAATGTGGTATAGGTAGGGTGTAAATAGTTCCCGTTAGTCTATTAACGACGGCAGCACATAACTTGCATAAATGCTTACCAAAAATTCACCCTAAAACGAATAATGATTTTTTGTCATGATTAGTATAAAGTCACTTTTTTCGCTAAACTTATTGATTGCATAATATTCCTATGCCCGAGATTCAAGATTCAATTCCTACACAACTCTACTTTCTTCTTTTTCTCTCGTTACAAACAAGCTTCGTTGCCTGAAGGTGCTTCAATAAAATTACGTTATAAGAGATAACTACCAACTATTCCTCTTTCTTTGCTTTGTTAGTTTAGTGCTATTAACGAGAAAAAAGTCGGCTGTTTTCGATAAAAAAAATTTTTTTTTTAAATTTGAAACTTTCTTTGAATTATTAGTTAACGTATCGACATCTTAATGAATAATCGTAAACATTACGTATAACGTAGGACAAACTTGTTTACGTTTAATATCAACTTTAAAAAGGTTTGTTTTTCGACCTAATCAAGGGAACAAATTTATTTTATTAATAAAAAAAAAAGACACCTAAGCGTTTAATGAATAGCTGCTAATGAAATTTTCAAAAATATTTACCGATTAATTTCTTTAGAATTTGATTTTTTTTTTTTTTTTTTTTACTATTTTAGTTTTATTGCGCTCATATATTGAAATGTGAAGTCATTAAAATTTATATTAATTTTATGATTGCATTATCATATTTGCACGTATATGTGGAAAATTTATTGTCACAGCACAAATTCCATTGAACCCGCCTAATCATTATAAAAACCAAAAAAAAAAAAAAGAGCAACAGCCACACACGCACGTACCTAGAGGACTTGCTTAATAGAGTGCTTATAAAGTTATTAGATGCAAATCGTGCTACTAGATCAACGAACAATAACAATTCAGGTGCATTTCGAGATTAATTATCTAAACGCTTAAAATTATTTAAACTTTATATAAATAGTTTTGAAAAATAATTTTTAAGGCATTTTCGGGAAATTTAGAGAAAGGCAAAGTTAAATGAATTTACTTACCAGCCCAACTTCGAACTTTCGGCAGATAATCGTTCCAAAATGAGCAGCGTTTGGCTAATGGGCCTCTTTGCAGTTTCTCAATTTTCTCATCCGTACTAAAAACATAATACACTGGATCTTCTTTAGAGAAATTAGGCCATTCTTCTCCGTCAACAGCGGGATTACTGTACAAAAAAAAGGTTATAAAAACAAAAGGATTTTTTTTGTTTTCAATAAAAATAAAATTAAATTTCATCAAATTAATTTTAGTCTACTGGCGCTCATCTCGCTTTAGTCTAAGAAATTAATTCTTTGGGCGAAACGAATTTATTTATAACAACAATACCCATAATAATAATTATTAGAAAATGTTAGTATGACAGTTAGTATACAGTATAAGTTCAGCATTCTCATCATGACATCTTTAACTTTTGACAGTGCTTTTTAACATCGCGTTTTGACGGCGATTTTTGCAAGGACAACGTGTAATCGCTCATAACTGTAACGATGCCATGCTTTCAAAGAGAACTTTCATAGGAAAGGAAACTTTCGCGTACATTGACAAGCTGCTATAAGCTGCTGCATAAAATTTTTCAACTTTCAAAATATTGCTCCTACGAAGCAAAGTTTTATACTTGGAAAGCTTAAAAGTTATTTCGAGAAAGCTTTTTCTGTGCAAACTAATTTCTCCTGAATTTCTGAAAGCTTAAATAAACTTGCTCCCATAAAGCTGAAATTTCTAGTAATTGGTTAAGTGTTTTGTATAACAAAACTCTTGCAATAATTAATTTGCTCATTCACCGTTTTTATGGCTACACAAAAGAGCTTCTATTAGCTTTTACTGCTACAAAAAACCAACGGCCTGCGTATATTTTGTTGACCTGTTGATATTCAAAGGTTATTTCCAAAAAGTGGGGGCCCGTCAAAAGCAGTAGTTTTTCCGATATAAACAAAGTAAGCAAAATAGTAATAATTTAGTAAATCACAAAAACAGCGAAAATAAAAATAAAAAGTAGAAGAAGAAGGAAAACGAATTTCTAGAAAGACATCGAAAGCAATAATAATTGATAAATTAAGAAAATAATATAAAATTGGAAAATTAAGATAACAAAATCAAAGATAGACCATGTGGTTCGCATATGACCCATTTAATTTTCGGGTCAAATTACTATCATGGAAAAATTTAACATTTAGGATTATTGGGCATATGAGGGTTTACATTTTCCAAGAATCCTTATATGTTGCGGTATCCAAAAAACAGATCTACGCGGTCCACATTCAGTCAGGTTGATTTCTTTTTCCATTTACTATTGTGAGCTAAATGTCACCATAAAATATTGAAAGTTATAGCTTTTTACGATATAAAGATTCAGATTTCGTATTATGAGAGGGGACTCGAAACATTGCCCCTGGTGGGCACCCTACCACTCAGAGAGTTTTGTCGAAAAATTTTGAAAATTGCAATTGCGAATTGACGAAAAAGTGGACCGATCCAAAACCTTTTGAATGGCGTTTGTCCTTCGGTCACAGCACATCAGTGTACCAAATTTCATCAAAATATCTCAAAAGGAGACCTGCAGCTTAGGACCCAAATGACATGGACAGACGTCAGATGAACAGGGAGACTGATTCTGAATCGATCGGCGCAATAAAAGGTGGGTCTATCTTAAGCCCTTCTGGGTGTAACACACGTCCGCACAAATTTAACATACCCTGTACCACAAGTGGTGTAGAGTATAAAAATTGTAGCAATCCAATATCCCGCGACCCTGCACCACTTATTGCACAAGGGTATATCAAGTCAGTGCGACAGTATGCAACACCCGCAAAACCTTAATATACGTCCAACTTTTATTATACTGATCGATTCAGAATCACTTTCTGTGATCTGTGTATCTGTTTTTTTTTTTTCTTGTTCTTTTGAGTTCAACATCTACGTCGCACTTTTTCAGATATTTTAGTAATATTTGGTGCGCTGCCATCTTTTCACCCAACGAGGAAATGTCTCGGATCGAACCAAATCTTTGATCCCATCCCGTACAATGCTTTACTTTGAAACGCCGTTTTATTAAACGGACTCGTGTAGAGCATTTAGTCGAGGACAGTGTCTCCCAACAATCTCTTCATCTTATTTGTTACACATTGATTTAGGATCACAGGTCAAATTGGAAAAATATTAAAAACGATAATTAAGTTGAGTTTGAAGAAAGAAGAAAATTTTAATTTCAAGTACAATAGAATGCAAACCTCCAGGAAAGATAGGCCGATCTAATATTATCAACGATATTTGTTTATATATGTTAACGCCATGAAGAGGTTACCTTGGAGAAATGGTTCTATTTGATCACTTAATTGAAGCACACACGAACAACAAAGCCTTTTTCCATTTGAAAAATGTTTCGTACTGAGCTCGAGGGAGGGACGCAGCTATCTTATCTAAAGACTTCTTCATTAGAATCGCTGATACTCAAAGTTGACTTTCTTCTTTTGCTGTACAGTAAGACATGTTAGGCTATTCTACATAACACTGATTCAAAATAACAGACGTCGAACGTAATTGTCATTCGACAAGGAAGTCATGCGACACGCTCATGCCTTACATTCATTCGTTCGACCAAATCCTCGCTCGACCTAGCAGTCGCTCTGTCCTACCTTGTTTTTGTGGCTTAATTGGAAACATTAAGAAATAGATTCGCTCGTCTTAACCACTCATAGCCACTAAGCCACAAAGTCTTTCGAACTGACAATCTTTCCGCGTAACTTCTTTCCCCGTTCAATAAAGATGTAACATAAAATGCGTCGTAAAAGGCCGGCCCTGCGACCAAACAAACGTCCGACCATACGGCCGTTCAACTTAGCCCTTAATCCGTGTACCATGCCGTAACTTTTCGATTAATCAAGAAATCACAAAATGCGCCTCAAAAGTCGTTTAACTAAAAAATATTTTATATTAACATATTTAATCTTTTAAACTTAATGGGCCTAGTGATCAAATTAAAAACGATGTCACTCGACATGCAAATCGCTAGATCAAAATGCTGCTGCAAATATTTATTCCACGAGATTGCTCCCATCTTTGGGGTTTAATTGACTCAAGTAAAGGATGCGTAGCAATTCCTTGAAGTGATACTTTTTTGACGTAACATTGTCCAACGTAACACTCCTTTACGTAACAATACCCGGCGTAACATTCCTCGATGTGACATCCCTAGGTAACACCTAGGTAATGCTTGCTTGTAAAGCACATGCAACGCAACACCCTATCGACGCTAACAATAGCTTGCTGTAGTCACCGTTTAACCAAACATTCGTGCAACGAATTGGGCGGTCGTCTTAATGGTCTAACATGTGCGGTTGGATTGGAGAAATAAAAAAATTACGCCATAAGCACATCAACGAGATGTAAATTCTTCTGCGTAAAGCAGCAAATGAGAAGATTGTTCTAAAATGTAATGCAACGCTAAACTAAAGCTGAACTGAAGCCTTTGCTATACCTCTTACGGATTAATTGCTAGACTTTAACAAACCTCAAACCCATCAACTCAATTAAAACAAATCAAAGTAATGCGGTCTTTAGAAAAACTGCAAAATTCTAACTACTGGCTCTAGCCCTAACCACAAACGACTTTTGTTTACTTAGCGATTAGCTCGCTCTTGAAGTTAAAAATGGAAAAATTCTATAGAGAAAACTTTATCAGGAATAATTTATCTCCTGCTACCAATTAAGCCTTCAAATGAGATGAATGAACGAAGGCAATAACAAATCTTTCTGCAAAACAATTATAAATGAAAAGTGGAAGAAGAAGAAAAAAAGAGTCCGCATATTATTATTACTACTACTACTACACGGGCACTGAAGAAACTTTGAAGGATAATGAGAAAGATTTTTTATTATTAATATTCGTATCTGATATTATATTGTTCATCATTATAAACAGACAAATAAACAAACAAACAAACAAACAAACACAGAATTCTCTTAAACTATATGCATATATATGCATATATAAATATATATAGCAAGTGAATGAGCCAGTGAATATAAGTTGTAGGCACTTACCCCGTTTTAGCGAACTCAATAACTGAGTTAAGCATACGTTTGCCTAGTTCGCGCTCTACAGGCCGATATTGTAATGACGTATTCAATGGTTGGCCAAAGAAATATTCAATTTCATCTCCATGCAAAACGCCCATCCATTCGCCCCACAACGAAGTACTGGTGCGCTAAACCAAAAAAATAAAAAATAAAATAAAAAAAAAACAAGAAGAAGAAGAAGAGAAAAAAAAGATGAAAAGATGAATATTTAAAAAATTTCATATTTATGTAGGTATTCATCAGCGAATTGACTTCTTTTATTTTGTTTTCGTTTTTTTATACAAAACAAAACAAAAAACAACAGCATAACACAATACAATGAAAGTAGTATTAGAGTGAATGGGACCACAAAGTGGAAAGGAAAATATATAAAAATTGAGGTTATGAGATAAATTGCAGAGATAAAAATGCAAAGTTTTTTTCTTCTTTGCTCTGCTGTTATGCTAACGCTGCTTCTGCTGCTGCTGCTGCTGCATCTAATATAGGCGATGAATTGCTGAAATTGGCACAATTGCCTACTTGGGTTGTTAAGTATGTACTGTGATAAAACTCTGTTTAAAAGTTCTTCGGGCTGCTTATTGTTAAAACATTCTCCCGCCACTAATGATGCTGATGACGGCGGTTGGTATAGATGATAATAGCTGATGTTATGCTGATGCTGCTTGTGCGGGCGTTGGTGCTGGTGCTGGTGCTGGTGCTGCCACTTTTAAGTACTTTATAATAATTTTTTCCTGTTGCATTTAAACTTCCATGTCTTGCTAACACTTTCTTCCGCTGTTCATATCTCTAAACGCAACGTATTATCTTTACACTTAACGGTAACAAACACCAACAACAACCGCAACACAAACAATAAGTTGACTACACTTTCTGACGTCATGTATTTAATGTTAAGAAACAACATATTCTGTGAACTACAAGAGGATGAACATTAAATTTTCTTCTTCTTGATTTTCTTATGAATGCACGTTAACACACACACACGTACGCATACATACACCCGCATGCACACAAAGTTGCTGACGTTCATTCTACCATGTGTTTTACTCTTTTTTATTATTCTTTCCTGTTGTGCCTTACAAGCACTATGACACACATTTAACCAAACAACCAAAGCCTAACCTCCCGAATGCTTTTAGTCCGAAGTTTATAATTGTTTTTCTTTTTTTTAGAAGGAAAGGCAAAACACACATACACAAGCCACACCAATGCCAAGACGTATAGCTAAACATTTGTTTACAAACAAACAAACAAACGCATTCTCGTACACAAACAAATGCAAACAGTAAAACACATTCAACCACTTACTCATACAGTTCATAGAGTTGTGCACAGAAAAACAATCTTCGGTAATGGATTAAGTGATAAACGGGCTAGAAAATTGTTTATTAAAACTCACACACATGCAGGACGCACACACACACACACACATACACATATCTCTGCCCTATGCCAGCATAACGAATCTTAATATTTTTAAATGAAGAAGAAGAAGAAGAAGAAGGTTATTAATCTAAAGCAGTTTTATAGTGAGCACCTCTACTCGAATATAAAATGAAAGAAAATCATCTATGAGCTGGGGGCTTATTAATCAATTCACACTTGCGAGCTTATAATACAATTTACCGCGTTTCGTTCATAGGTAAATTCTCGCGCTCAACTGTTTCCTTACCGTTTAAATAGTTGTCAAAAGTACCAGTTAAACGGTCTGTTCAATATCTAGAGGATTTATGTTTAGTGCAGCTAACGTAATCTCTGCTGGTATTCTTCTATGTAAAGCAAATTTATGTCTTCAATGTTCGATCGACACTCTAGGGAATGAAATTAAGTATCTTGGTTAGACAGCTGAGAGGAAGGGCGAACGAAGAGAAGTGCTTCATCTCAAACAGCCCATAGAAAGCATGTTAGGGTAAGTGTTTTGAAGGGGTAAAAACATTTGCGTGAACAAAAACATACCATGTTGGCGTCAAATTGGTTTAGTTTGTTAATGGATACTTCCCCTAGCACCTATGCAAGGCAGAAATCAGCAGAAGAGTGTTTTTCGAATGCCATGAAGAATTCACTAATACTCGCCGGGAAGCAGGATGATGATTATAAGGATAAGGGAAATTTATCAGCGAAGTTCTACCAAATGTAAACAAACAGAGTGGTGAACGGCACAGGAGGGCGGTCCTGTAAGCTACCCTTGTGAAGTTTCGTGAAACTGATTACAAAATTTCTCATAGCAACGACTTATTATAATACCTCGAAAAGAAGTGAGAGGAATGTATATATATATTAACGTAGGACGAACGATGTAGTATACGTGAAAATTCTAAAACTTTTGTGCGTATACGACAGTTGATTAGATAAGTCGACCTAACCAACGGTCCGTTTTTTCGTCATTGTTCCTTCCGTTCTTCCTTCTCTTTTTTTTTAGCCCACAAATAAGTTCTTTTCTCTCTCCTTTCAGTAATTCTTGTCTCTGCCCCGTGTGGCAAAATGGGACCAATAAGCTTAAAATAGGACAAATTTGATGAGTAGAAGATGCTCAGACAGTTTAACAATATTAATCTGACTGTCCGTCCCCACGGCTCTTCTTCTTTTCTACGACCCTTTTATCTTCTCGTCTCCACAGCTGGCTTTTTGTCCGCCGGTACTTGGGCTCTTCTTCCCTTCCTTGCAGTAGTGCTTTTATTTTGATTTTCGTCAGGCTGTGCAAGCGTCCCGTAAATAAACCTAACAGACTGAAAGGAATAAAAGAAATCTTGACCTCAGTAAACGACATTGGACAGTAGATGTAGACTCTATAAAATAAAATGATTCTCTCATCGGTACAGGATCCCTAAAAACATTGTTTCTTCGGAGGATTATATAGAAAGACGTACCACTGAACTGCTAACAAGCTCGCATAATTAACAAAAAGAAAAACATTTTTTTTTTTGTAAAGTGGTGAGGGGTCTAACACATATCCCTGAGTAATTATATCTTCTATCTAAATTGACAACTTAGATTTTATTAAAAATTTTAATTTTTTTTTAAAAAAAAAAAAAAGAAAAAACAAATTTTCATACTCATTGTGTGACATTGATCTTTCAATTATATGCACTCACACATAGCTGTTTAATATAATTGCTGTACCAACTACTGTACCTGGTGTATATTAAATTTTACCCAACTAAAAATAGCTCAAGGTTATCATATATTGCAGTGAAAGCCAAAGCTAAAGTATTTATTACTACTACTAGGTACGCAAATGTGGAAAAGCTCTTAGAGCCTATTATTAATAATATGAAAATTTGTAGAGTACGAAAAATTAATTTATTATAAAAATCAATATTAATTGCAGACAAAAATTATTTATAATTTCTTTGCAATTAATTATTAATGCAAACAAATGCGTCGACGAGCTGAACATTATTCCCATAAGTCATTTAATACCGATTTAAGTTCGTACGCTTGCTATTAGTCAAAATTGAAATGTTATTTAGAAAAAGTTGGCATAAATAAGGAAAACTAAGCCAAAGTAAACTAATTCTTCTATCGGGAAGAATATATGTTTGAAAATAAAAGAAACAAGTCGGACGAATCCAAGGCGAATGGAATGTGTATGGAAATTATTACAGTTATTATATGTTGCTATTAGCTAGCTATTGAACCATTTATGGTATCAGAGCATTTTAACCTTCTGTAGATGAACGAATGAAATTTTCTGAGTAACAGTTTTATATGCCAATCAACAAAGATTCAGTTTGTGCGGTGAATATGCAACATACGCCCCTCCATCTGTCTGGTCTAACTGCCTGCCCATGTTTGTTTGTGTTCGACTTGGATTCGCAGTATTCGAGATACATTGGCAAATTATTGTTCACTGCAACGCTTTTTGGCTCTCCGGGTGGACTCTCTTAAAGATAGTTAGTTTGCTTTGGATCATTGTATATTTTATGATAAACACTAGTTCGGAAGAATATCTCTAAACTTATTGTCCTAAGCTCGAACTATATGAGTCTTTTTTTGACTTTGTTACATTCGTCCGCGATGTTATTTTTGGTATTTTATGGCAACAATTTCGAAGAATAATAACAATTTGATAAAGGGAAAAAAGTTAACTTTAGTAAAAACGGGCCATATCGGTTAGGGGTTCATCGGTTTTGAGCCCTTTGTTCCATACAAGGATTCTTCTGAAAAGTGACGTTTGCTTTTCTTTTTGCCTCCTATACGTGTATTACCGGGATGAGCACGGGAAAGTTGGAAGTGAGATAGATAGGGAGTGGTAGGTGTGTACCTGATCGGTAAATGTTATGCATTCACCGAGTGAGCACTCACTTTAACTACGACCACACAGCAATCGTAACCAAATTGTGTTGTGCCGCACACCGGGGGGGGTATGTCGACTTGATAGTCGTGTTTCTTAGCTACTGGACTATACCGTAGCCCATGAGCGCTGAATAAATAACAAAATATTTTAAGATTTTTATGTGACAAAGTAGCGTAAGGATGTCATGGATGGCTACCTCGACCGACTATAGAGTTTTAACTTGTTCTTTTCCTAGGACTTAAAAAATATTTAGACGAGACCCCCTGCTGTAATTTCCAAAAGAAACAAAGTAAATTAATATCAATTGAAGCTTACACACACCTAGCTTCACGCAAACACCTAGCTACACGCACACGTGCGCAATCCATTACCGAATATGCACATGTTACCATAACTTCAATATAATACATGATTGCACTGTAATTTTCAGGTGTATTTCATCAAGAATAGATATTGGAAAAAAAAATAGAAATACAATGAAAAAAATATGCATAACCAACCACAAGCTTAAAAGAATCTCTTGAATATTTAATAGAGAAAACAATCCGTAGACAATAAAACGGCAACTGCAGCCAACGTGCAGTAGACGTGAATACGTGGTAGGGTATACCATACCATAGACAAATACACACGACCAACAAAAACACACGGTCACCTTTTAAAGAAATATATACTAAATACTTACACCTACACACATATGACATATGTATGCATACACATCCAAGCTTGCATATATGATATACAAAAGCGGATGTCCTCAATATCTAACCATGTATAGGGTATGTATGTATAAAAGAAAATAAACATATTGTATGCATATATGCGCCTTTGTAGTCCACACTATGTATATTATATGTACACATATGACGGTTGAATGCAACAAGAATGAATGAAAATTTTTTGAAATTGAATATTTCATAGAAATGTTAGTTTGTGTGGTGTGTGTGTGTGTGTTTATAACATAACATAAGCATTGACTTAGAGACAACTATAGTTCAAATTTAAATTTTGCCTTTTGTGTACAGCGTAGTAAAGTAAAGTAAAGAGAGAGAGAGAGAGTCGGAAAAAGAGTACGTACAAACAAACAAACATGTAAACAAACAAGTATTTTACATTACTTATATACTGAGCTACAGATACAATGTACACATGGACATGTTAAGGGTCAGTGTTGAAAAAGAATCACAGGGAAAAGAAATCCAAATGAAATTTGCCTAAAGCAAACAGAAAATACAAATCAACCTAGAAAAAGAAAAAAAAAAAAAGAAAAGTAAATTCTCTTTAAAGCCTTCTTGTTATATGTTTCACATGTGTTCTCTATATATGTTTTTGTACATAAAAACATACGAATAAACAATTGTCGAATAAATATTTGCAAGAAAAAAAAGCAAAAAAAAAGAAACGAAAACAAAAAATGAAATGCAAGATAATTTTTAGTTTTTTTTCTATTTTTTTTTTTATTTTATATTTTTATATTATATCAATGTGTAACCATCTAACTATATACATATATTTCCCCTTCCAAATACATACGTAAAAAAACATATCACTATTGCAGCAAGCCTTGTGTAAAAATTTAATGACACTACGACAGCTCTTTTGGAATTCATGAGAGCGCTTTAACTACCAACTGCAAGTGTCAACTATAATACAAAAATTTTTAATGATTTTTCTGTAAGCACATACGCACATTCAATCACATATGTACGTATATACCAGAAGCAGATAAAATTAAGTGTCAATGTTAATTCTTCCATAGTCTTAACACACACCCATATAAATGTGCATTCTACAACGACACACGCAATGTGAACATCGCCGTCATTAACAGAACAATTTTGTTAAGTCTTCGACAGCAGTTAGTTAAACATACAACATATATTTATTTTCAATATTTATTTTATACCTATATATACCTGTAGCTATATATTGACACTTACATGTGTAAAGTAATAATAATGCACAGAAGCTCCTCGTTCAGCTAACGCTTGTGCGTATTCATTGGTGGGACAGGTGAAAAAATGGTCACCCACCGCTTTTCCAATTTGCTGTTGATTTTGATATCCTGGATTTCCTTCCCAGCTTGTATACTGCATTAAAAAATGAAAAACAAAAATTTGTTATAAAAATGCATGGATGCATAAGTTTTCTTTTAAGTTCATATGCCTTGTGTTCCATTTCATTAATTTTTATAAATTAATTTTTTTTTTTTTTTTTTTCTTTCCACATTTGCATGTGCAACTTCTTCTTAATTAACACTGACGTGATTGCACTTATTATTTATATTTTCAATAATTTATTTGATTTTTTAAAAAAGAAAAAACAGTATAACACCAATTTATCAGAATGTTGTGTATATCGGCCGAAATCTTTTTATTAAAGTGGAAACTGAACTCCATTTATATATTTCTAGATCAAGGCATACTACGACCAAGTTGACGTTTCTTGCGTTGTTCAAGAAAACGATAACGAACCAAGTAATGTAGATTTGACCCGCAAACTGGAGCTATGCACAATAACGCATAAGCGGACATGTGGACAGATAGGGATTGCTCCCAGATATCAAAAAATTCAGGTACAATGGCGCAAAAGCACAACAAACAATGAACGAATGATGAGGAATGAACGAAGATACGAAAGAAAGATGCCGTAAAGAACGTAATCCCGTTGGCTTGGGGAGGCACACTCAGGGGCAATCCGAAGCAAATGTTTGTTTTCTGCCAAACTATATTAAAGACGGCAAAGAAATATCATCAATTCCTACACAGTTTTTCCGAGATTGGACGAGATCTCTGCACATTGCCCCCTCATCGCCTCTCTGTTGTATGTTAAATTTTTGCCTCTCATTTACTTTCAACTAGTGCTAGGTGTTAATAGATCTCTTGAACTATGCAAATTATCCGCGATGCATTTGCATGGTTCGGCTGACGGTCTCTTTAGATTTTTCCCCAAAGACCAGTTGCCTGGAGTCCTCTTTTTCGTTTTCGAAATATTCGGGAATAATTCCTCCGAATCTGATATTGTCAAATAATCACGAATCTCATTTATTTCCCCACATTTAAGCCTAAATGAATTTACTTTATCCTACTGTAGCCGTATATAGATATATGACTCTAAAACTAACATGTGGGACCGAAACGAGAACAGATCCCCAATGTTGACCCTTGCAAGACTAGCACAAAATCAAGTTGACTGGCAGAAAATTAGAACAATATACAAACGAGAATGAGTATATAAGCGCTGTAAGAGGCTA
This sequence comes from Glossina fuscipes, assembly GCF_014805625.2. Classification (NCBI taxonomy): domain Eukaryota; kingdom Metazoa; phylum Arthropoda; class Insecta; order Diptera; family Glossinidae; genus Glossina; species Glossina fuscipes. Next base: position 477,047 of record NW_023998452.1, on the reverse strand, counting down.
ACGAAAGAGCAGATAAAACGGCGAGCAGTAAGAAAGGGGGGCTATCAAGGAGAAGCGAACAGTCGGACAGAAAAAGAATACGAAAAATAAAGAAGTGATTGCGATGAGGGCGAAAAGACGACATAAATAGCATGATTTTTAAAAAAGTAAGTGATCGCGTAGAGGGAAGGGAAGATTACTATAATAGATAATGCTGAAGAAGAAAATCAACTTTGTGTCGTTTCTCTAAGTACATTTCGACGTATTGCCCGTGTTTAATAGTGTTCATCTCAATCCAAATCTTTTTATCCGGTTTTAAGAAAAAAATCGTGTTATGACCAGCACATGAACCTCATCAGTTGCTTAAACGATGAAATATATTTATTTTTACAATTCAAATAAAAATGAAAATTGTAAAGAGAAAAGAACTTGTCTTCATCTTGCAGTTTTAGATATGAAAAACTTGCAGTTGTCGTCGGAGAAAAAAATTAAACAACGCGTTCTTACAAAAGAATTTTAATTTCGAAATTAAAAATCGATTTGTACACATTTCTATAAATAATTCTTAATGTACCGGTAAAATTATTATGCAATTTTCGAAATTTATTCAAGGTTTACTTAACTTTACTCTGCTACTAATTGCTTTAGCTGTAGTCATACCATCATTTGAAGAGGCAAATCGACAAACTTAGCTATTCATCGATTCAGCTTAAGGGAAAATATATATTTTTTTTCGATGCATAAAAATGATAATAAAATTATTATGGCAATGTCTTCGGGCTGTATATCCCTGCAGAGAAAAAACTTAAGTTTTCAAAAGTAATGCTCCGACCGAAAGCAATACAAATGAAATTATTGAAGCCCAAAAGTGCACAATAAAATAACCAAGCAATGCACTCCTAAAAGTAAGCAATAAAAAGTTTTTATTTGCATTTCGCTTGTCTACCATTTATTATATAAAGCAAAGGAAATAAGAAACAATGGCTTTTATTTTGTGCCTGAAGGTATGCAACCGAAATTTTCTTTTCGTTTTTTGTTAATATCGCAAATTATAATAAAAATTCACAGACTTTTCAATGATTTATTTCTCGCTAGAAATTTCGCTAAAATTTTTCGCCTACAAAGGAGGTGGTGAGGAACTCTTTTCAGTCCGTTCTTAATATTCAAAAAATAAGCATCAAGGGACTTTTCTAATGAAACTGAGACAATTTTGAAGCAATTTACTCATATTTCTCCGTTCTCGTATCATTCTCCCCTCTATTGGTTGTTGTATATTTCCTTAAATTTCAAATCAATAGGATAGATGGCTGAAATTTGGTTCTTCCACCATCTCTCAAAATGTTTGCTGAAAAGATTAGGTAGTGCTTGGAGTTGTAAATGTATAAGATGGAAAACTGATATTAATTTGTTGACGTTTCATTCGCACTTAGTAGAGGTCTTCAAAGCAAAGACAAGGTGTAATTTTTAATGCATTTACGTAAAAACAATAAAAACGTAATATGTTCGATAGAAGGATTATCTATAACCTTTAAGGTAAAATGGGAAGAAGAATTTGGGCGGCATCTATTCATATCATAAACTATTTTATGTGAAGGTAAAGTAAAAAATTCATTCACTTGAGGTATCGATCGCTGGTCTAATCCAACGTCGTGTACAATCTTTTATTAGCGTAGGGTTCATCGAGTTCTCTTGACGAATCTTGCATTCCTTGTGGGGAGTTCAATACCTGTGTTAGAAAGGGAACTCACAGATCAAACAGATCATGAATCAATCAACTCTACATCCTTCACCTTATGTGATCAATAAAGTTCGATAAAGAATAAATGCCTTTTTGAAAAAGACAATATCTTACGTTAAGAAATTAAATGAGCACTAAGCAATTAAATTTTTGAGGTGAACTTGATGAACGCTGGAGAACTTAACATGACAAGTTAGGTATAGAAAGAAATTGGAGATTAAGTGTGCTTTTCAAGGTAAAGCTACAGACGTGTTCAGCTCGACAACATGTAAGTTTTCATTTTCATTCAATTTAACCAAACCGATATATAATTTGTGGCAGTTCCGATCTGGGCAATCCGATATGCCATTTGCGACTTAATCAACCTTGTAGATTGTAAAGACTCGAAAGCTTAGCGGTTGAAAAGTGAAGAGTCTTGTTCCTTTGCTCAAACAATCAGCCCTTCATAATAATTCGGTGGGTTTTTATGGTATGGGAACGGCCATATATGGGCAAGGGTCAGTATACGCTGCAATTTTTGCAATGAAATCATCATGTTATCCAACTCTCATCCCCCGTTTCATGCGTTTGCAGATTTGCAGATATTCGCAATTCGATCTGGTGTATACGATAGTTGCGCCAGCAATTTGGGTTTCAGTTTGTCATTTTGCCTTTGTAGGCGTCGACTTGTGATAGAGTTCGTTTGACCTATTGCGATTAAATAGGGCACACATACAGTTTCTAATGCCCAAATTTTCCCTGAAAAGTGCATCCGACTCTCGTTTGAAATCTTTAAGATGTCAATTAGCTTATCCTGAACTAATTCCAGAATTTTTTTAAATACTTTCTTGTGTACCTGAGTCTTTAATCAGCAAATCGACAAAATAACATGTTGTCGTTTGAGAGTTACTAATTTCGAAAAATAATACAGATATTTTCTTTATCCCGACCAAGTCTCTGTATTGTCTAATGTGAGTATTAGGGGTGAAAATCATTAACCAGATACTTTACCTTTTACATACGGATCTGTTTAAGAATTCCACTGATGTTATGCGTCTGTTTCCTACGGATACTTGGAGTTCTTCAATTTCGACTTTATCTTACCGCATCAATTACAAATTTGGCCAGTTTGTGGAAATTGATGCAGTTTGTTCCGCAAATTGATAAATTAAATGTTCGTGCGGGTTTTATAATAATTTAATTAAAATGAAAGCATTTTTAAACATGATACACAGCAGTTTTTAAATTAAAAGTGTTCGATATAAGCCACGTAAGCAATTCATATTTGATTTCGGACGCTGTTAAAGAGTAAACTAATGGGCATAACAACACAACTATCTGGCAAACAACTCAATAAACCGATATCAATAATAATTCAACTGTGCAGTGAGTCGTCAGAGAGTCAGAATCTGGAATATTTGTTATACATATATCATGATATTTATTTTATACAGTATTTTATTTGTTTCAACATTATCGGGAAATTGAATAAAACAAAAATAAATTGAAAAAAAAATGAATGCAAATATATGGCCGCATAAGGCTTTGAATGAAAAATAAGGCCTATATACACATACCAATCTACGCATGAGCGTGTATGCAAAGAACTACACGTATTGTGCATATATATATATATATATATATGTACATGTGTGTGTGTGTGTATGCATGTCTACTAGTGTGCGTATGATGGAGACCACATATGGATTAACACGGATGAATTTAAATATAACGTCAGCTATAAAAAAATTTTTATTGTATATTATAAAAGAAAGGAAAAAATTTCAATGAAATAAAAATACTACCTGCAGTTAGTTTTTTACGAAACATATAAAAACTATGTAAAAAAATTTTAAAACTATATAACTTTTAATGTATTCGCTCTTTCCATTATCCAACGTTCGCAGTCATCATCAAGTTAAAGCTTAAAGAAATCGACCGAGCAGTGAATCTATTCCTACGAAATTGTGTAACTAAAATTTATGCCAAGCTGCTTATAGCAGCAGATGACGGGAAGAGCTTCTGTTTTTCAAAATTTACGAAATGTGTGTCATTTCGATCGATGGGTTTTCTAGCCAAAATTCTGAACGAAAATGTTTGCACAGGCAGCTTTACACCATGAAGTGATTTCCGCAGAGAATGGAACAAAAAATAATCAAGGGTGCTTGCCTATACGTTTTAAGACATCCTAAACCTACGAACCGATCGCAAGAAAATGATGTTTTGTAATTGCGTTTTATCGTTTGTATATAAAAAAAGACGAGCAGTTAAATTGCTTTGAAAAATTCGCGCACCATCCATTCAAAGCTTCTTCAAAATCCATTCATTTTGTATAATATATTTTGTATATAATAATTGGCATATATATTTATAATATTCCGCTTATTAGCCCCCTGTCTTGCCTTTAGCTGGATCCATAATTCGCTTACGAAACCCAAAGTTCTTTGACATTTATTTGTTGTCTATACATTTCCTAAATAAACTTACAAGAATTTGAAGGTTGCCGGATAACTCAGATTATATGCTCGCCTGCATTGGATACCCTAACACACTTCACATTTGGATCCGGGACCATTGACAGCGACCCTTTGCCTACACGGCCGCTGCAGAGTTTTTAATTTTTAAAATTTAATTAATAAATAATTTAAGATCAAACTTTAAGCTCGAAAGCGAGAGCAGGAATTTCCTTTTTATACTCATTACCAAAGGATGCGATATACATTCATTTGTGAAAACGTTTGCAACGTACAGAATAAAGCTTCAGCGACCTTCGTAACGCATAGAAGCAAGTCTCAAAATCCCATAAAGTAAAATTCGCAGTGCACCTAAACATGTCCATCTGTGCGTCTGCCCAACTGTGTTATACTTTTGGCAGACCCGTTCGCAAAAATGAGGATATCGCCTAAAAATCTGCAAAACAATTTGAAAAAGACCCAAACCGGTTAAAGGACACATCTACAACGCCCACATGTCTAAACAACAAAAACTGTGAACATCTGAACTACGGCACATACACCATATAAATTTCCACTTTTATACTGAAAATAGAAAAAGTCAGCGATGTCATCTTTTTAGGCTAACGACGATGGGTATAAAAGATTCGGTCACGACCAAATATAAATTACTTATTTGTTAAAATTCGAAAACAGGGTAGAAAGCTGTCAACTTCTTGTTACACGTGAACGGATACGGATCATCTGTATCATGTATCAATTTTGCTGACGCTTATACACCGCCCGACGAGGTAAGGCTACACTTCTGAATCTAACGGACAGACGGACTGAAAGATCGAAAACATCAGAGAAGCAGATACTACTAAAGCTGATTATGGATATTATAAATACGTATGGCGGGTCCGACGATACTATCGGCTACAACTCAACAACTGCTCCGATTCCCATGCTAGTTTGACAAGCTTATGGGCCTTTCAGCTCCGACCGAGTTAAACAGGTGGACTCTAATGAAATGCATTGTATCAAAAAAGTTCTCTAAGCATTTCTATGTACTTTATATTCATTTTTTCAACTTTATCGGAGCAAAGAGCAACGAACTAACAGATGTATTTATGGCAAATTTTGTCGGTAATTAAGAACTTCACAGAGTCGTTGATAAGTTTTGTAGATTATGGGAACAAAGTGACAAAGTTGGTATACTTTCTTATCGAAGCGTCGCAGTGAACGAAGGTAAGCTTCGATAGTTAGTCTGCCCGCGAAAGCGTAAGAGTAAGAAGTCATCTGAGGCCCTAACAAGGAAGAAGTTCGCAAGATAATAATTATGCGCAACAAGCGCTGGTTATGGTTGTGTTCTTCGTAGAAAGCAATAAGAAAGCATAAAAGCGTGGCATTGTAAGTGGAGATATCACAAGTAAGCAAAAATATGTGAAGATGTTAACAGGAAAAAGCAAAGTCATAAGTGAAACAAATCGTTTAAAACTTAATTACGACCGGAATTTAATTAATTTATAGTAATTGATAGGAATTTAAGTAAAGGGGAATCTATCACGTTATTGTCCCAAGCATAGCTTGATCATGGGCGAACTCCTCGTCAAGCTGGCCATCCTCATCACCTGTCTACTCGGCAAATCACAGAAAATACACATGTCTTTAAAGCGCGACGTAAAACTTTTACCTACCCTAGCTCACTCGAACAACTTACGTCGCATACCTAACGCTTATGAACATATCAACAAACTACGTTTTGTTCGCATACATCGGACCGTTCATGTTACACCTGGATATGTGTAAAGGTTTAAAATTACTCATATAACAATCACAGAGTGTCAAATGAACATCAGATAAATATTTCTCGTGTGAACATTTTTTTAATCCCCTGCATATCCTGCGCGTTTTTAATATTTTCAATTTACTCCAACTGTACTGCACAAAAAAGAAAGAACAATCTTCGCACAAAGGTTTAGGGGGAAAAAAGAAATGAATGCAAGCAATATTATCACGTGTGCGCGATTCGTGTTTACATTTGTCCTTAATACTAGCAGATTAAAAATGAAGTTATATCCACATTTGCATAAATTGATTTTTGCATAAATTTTAATTAATTTTTCTCTTCGCCATCTTACCTGAAATATGATAGCCTCACGTTCAGCTTGAGTTGCCTTGTTGAATATGTTATTCATGATTTCTAAATATTTATCACGTGGTAATGATGTCGCTTCATCCTTATCAAAGTAATCAATAAAATCATATAGAAGAAAATAAGTACCTACAAGCAGAAGTGCAAGAAAAGATAAAGAATACAACGTAAATACATACAACTATAAAAATATATAAATTTACACTGAAATGAATTTAAATTTTTGCTCTATTTTAGCGACGCTCCTTTTATACTTCTTCAACACATATGTACCGAACAGATTATCATCGTTTCAAAGTTTCCTGACTTTTGCTTACTGTAATGATGTCTTTGATATTTATGTTAGTTAGTATGATTTATATTTTTGATCATCTGCTCCGGTTTTAGTTGATGATTGTTAAAGACATATGTAGGCTAAAATTTCTTTCCTGAATTTAGGCGCAATATATTACGAAAGCCGTTGCCTATTTTGTAGCGTAAATAAGAAATTTATTCACTAACCCTTATACCTATATCTTTATGCTGATATTTATTTAAATAGACATAATTATGACCTACATTTAACCATAGTTCGATCACACTTGGTCGTAGCTCTTAATCTTCTCTCACTTCTTCCTGGCGACCACCACAGTTCGCTTATAGAAATTTTATTAACTTACACGAACGTACGCAACAACAGCAAAGACTTGAGGTATAGATATAAACACTTTTTACTACAACAATCGCCTCTGAACCATTTTTGATGCCTTCAAAGCATCTTTGCGGGTGCAATGTACGCCCATGTGTTCCACCTTTACATGTAAATTAGATTTGATACACTGTCATAACTTAATTTGAGAAACAAATTTTTTGAAGTAAATTTGAGCCAAGTAGATTTAATTTCCTTACTTGTTCTCACACAATTGTTCTCTTCGGAAGCAATAGAGCAACAACATATAATTTTTAGTAATCTACGATGTAAGTAGGTGAAAAGTCGTATAAGGCAAACTGGTATAAAGCATCTAAACTTCGGTTTTGCTCAGGCATAATACTTTAACTTTCTTTTTAGCTATTTTTAATTCTCCCATTTTTTTTTTTAATTATATGACCTATCACTGAGGGAATGTCCCCTATTCCCGTAACACGGTAAGACCGGAAAAAAGTGAGGAAAAGGAAAGAGATAAAGAAGCCACTGTAGCCTAGTGGCTGTCTGCACAATCGGTAACCGTTATGTCTTTGCCGACGGTGCGCTCTCTATACCGTGAACAAGGTAAACACAACTGCACTTTAATTTGAACCGCCAAACACAGACTTGGTAGTCGCTATTCTTCTTTACCTAGCTCCCTGTGCAGATATTAATTTAAAAGACTCGAGACGAGCGCGCATCTTTACAACCGCTTTGTTCGCTTATCTGCCATCAAACTACCAAAATTCACCTTAATATCCTTGGTTGAACTACTACAATGTTCACTCTAACAGGTATGCAAATATGAAACCGGAATTTGTATGCACGTAGCCCTAAGACCACATTTAGGGGAATTGCTACTATTAAAATCTGGTGGAACACAGGTAACGATAATTACACGGTTTGAACTGCTCCCTGTTCAGAAAATTAGCAAAATTTCACGCTAATGTCGAGTCTTTTATTTAAATGACAACCGTCCGTCTATCCATGCGGCAAAGCCAGTTAACTGTTAGTTAGAAAGCACTCAACTGGGAAATGCTCAGGCAGCTTCCTGGCTATAGTTAAGCCAAATCACGGTAATTTACGACAACTGGTTGGTCTTAAAAGAGCAACAGTTTCTCTTCGCTTGACATCCGCAAATTGTCAGACAGATGGGAAAAATACATAGCCACCCGTCACCAATACTTCAGGTAAAATACTTTTTATTACATATATACGGTGAACGTGTATTTACTACTAAAAGCCAACAGCGAGTAATACAAATTACGAAATTTACAGCACAGCTTTGCCAATACATTAAGGGCTAAAGCGCTAAATTATTTACATAAGAAGGGGTAATGACAAATCCTAAAGTGAGACGAAGACTTAGAACACACAATAGAGAAAGTATCTGGGATTTATTTCCAGGTGAATTTTTTTTTTAAATTTTAAGTATTTTTGTAATGAAAATCATCTCTGAACTTTGCAGAAACACAGACCAGGCCCAGGCAATACGTAATTAATTATCATAAAAAGATGTCAAAATAAGACCTTGCACTTATATATACGCAAACCGACGCATATTTTGGGTTTGTTTGGTTTAGTAAAAATTGTCGAAAAAGAAAAAGTTCAGTTTTAATTATTCTTTTTAGCACTGACTGCAACGTTTAACAGCATTGTATAATATTTTTTGAACATACATAATTTATCATCATATTCTCTCGTTCCTTTTTCAAAAATATATCTATAATACTGACTAAATGATATAAAAAAGTTGAGAATAAATAATAAACGTAATAAACACATATACAAATAATGTCAAATTTTAAGACAGAGATGGATAGTGAAATGAAATTGAAGAGTCAGTGCATAGCAGAGAGGTGAGGTCAACTAAGTGAAAATAATATGAACCACTAACGTCAGCCAAACGACTGTTTTTTTACAATGTTAACAGCAACAACTCTTATGACAGTAATTAAGGCGATGATGGAGGTTGCACCGAAAACTAAAGAGTCTAAAACAAAATTATATATATATATATATATATATATACGTATAAAATAAAGCACCTAAAACAACAAAAATACAAGGTGATTATATTATACCTTAAGGGCAATAGAAACAAAACAAATTAAGAAGAAAAAAATAAAAAGAGGTAAGAGTGTTGCAAAGGCTGACAACAGTTGCAAAAAACTATATAAATGAATACAAATTTCGTAAACAAGCGAACAAACTTCAAATTTTTTTTTTTTTTTTTTTTTTTTTTTTTTGTTCTCGAAAAAACCTAGGTCGACCAACATGCATGCGTGTATGTGACTAGACCACTGAGTAGCTCTGATAATTAAATAGCACGATGACAATTAAGATGATAATAAGGCTAAATAAGTAGGGAAGAGAAATTATATATGACTTGGAGCTTTTGTTTTTTTTTTTTTTTGCATTTCGTAGTTGTTTCATAACGCACGTCACTTATTAAAGCTAAGAACAAGAAGGACAAAAAAAACAAATTTTTAAGAAATAACAAACAACTGTCACTGCTCCAAATTGAAAATCTACTGTAAGCTATTCCGCACTTGAAGCTTGACATATTGACATCTTTCTAAAGGAAAAATTGTGATATTTCCCGATTTTTACTGAGCCTCCTATCTAGCGATTGTTGATAGAAATAGAAAACTGGCGTAGAAGGTTTTTTAAAGCCACAATAATGTGGACAGAGTGAAGGACATTACATTTAGCCATTAAACTATATACTGGTGAAACGACTTATACATATACAAAAATGTCGTTTTTTAATATGACCAACAACTCAGAGTAAGCTGTCAGCAAGAAGAGAGGAAGGAGAAAGAAATAGGGTGCGGATGTGGGCCCAATTGATAAGTGTTAGGCTTTCACCGACCAAGCACTGACCAAAGCATTCGTGTATTGAATATATTTAATATATGATATAAATTAATATATATCCTCTTTAAGGACTTCGCAGCCTTATAGGCATTTGGAAATGTTGATGCATCGTCTCATAAGCATAACTTCTTCACTGTAAATTAACGGAGCGATTGAACTACCCTCGCTTAATTTGCTTATCTAGCGTTGAGATTTGAAAAATTGACGGCACCTAGTTAGCTAATAAAAGTCAAGCAGCACCCGGAAAAATTTAAATTGCTTTACATCCACGCCAGATGAGACTCTATTATGAATAGATATGTCGATAACAATCGTTAAGTTATGATGCAGAACAGCACTGTGGGAATTTCGTCTAGATATCTCTAAGATTAACAATTGTTTTACATGTTTTATTATCAAAATGTTGTTTTTTTAGAAATTCGTTAGTACGTTGAGAATGTAGTACGAGATGTTTCTCAGAATTTCCATTATTTTGTTTACGAAAGTCTAACCTGGGACGTCACTTCTATTAAAACGCGTTCTGTCGAATTTCTACGCTATGCTGTGAAAGACTGCGTACACTTTCTAAGCCTTTATAATGCTTACTTTGCTTTAGAGTACTGGATTGAGGTAAGAAGATAAAGGATAGTAAAAACCGCCTCTTTCTCAAGTATTACGGGAGAGACCCTTCAACTTACATTAAATATTCCCACTACTATTAGGATCAGATTATCAAGAACGCTGCGAATTCGACCAGTTTAATAGCCTTCACCGTTTTAGAAAGAAAAATGAAATGCTTCCGAGTTTCCTTATATATCGTAACGAAGTTTTTGAGACATGCTTTATGACTTGTATTATTTGAAAGCGTTGCACTTTTCGTTATATATCTTTCGTCACATTTCTACGGCTCAACGATATGGATGCTTATTTCACCCGATTATGAGAGTGTTACTTCAAAAACTTTGAAACACAAGTTCACTAAGCCGGAAAAGACACAGATAATATAAAAAAATTTACTAAATATTCTACAACTATTTAACTTACTGAAATCTTAAAGATTGATATTCAAGTCAATTATTCTAAAAAAATAAAAACAATATCGTGCACCATTTAATCCTTGCCGTGGGTGAAACTAACTTAACTCTTTACTTTTTCTTTTATTTGAATATATTTTCCGATGCCAATACTATTGCATATGTCAAATGATGTCCAAGGACCTTATGTAAAAGGGAAAGCAACACATCCCTTCAAAACTAGTATTAGAGCAAACATTCAATACGTAATACGAAATGATTGTTATAAAAAGTGCCTGCAGAGCTACAAATCATAGTAAGTAACGTCAGCAAAAATTATACATATGTATGCTTACGTAGAATACGTTACGAGCTTACTTTTCACTTTACCTCAGGAGAATTTCAGTGCAACAGCGAAACTGTGAATCAAATAAAACTTTCATTTGTTAAAACTTAACGAATGGCTTAACGGAACGCATACATATGCATAAGTTTTGCGTAAATGCCACTATTACTGATGAAGCATCATTAACAGCAGCTCGAATTGTCAATTAATTTAAAAAAAAAAAAAAAAGTTCATAAATTCGAAAATTCTCTGATGCGAATAGAAAAAGTTAAGACTAAAAAAGTAGGGCATCTGGTGAAAACAACAATAGCAATGAAAATATTTCAAGGTTCTTTTAGATATTCATTTACTGTTATGAAACTGCAAATGACGTCACATATAAGTTAACGCAGCGTGAAATTTATTTATTTATTTATTTATTTTTTTTTTTTTTTTTTTTTTTTTTAAATGGAGACTTACCCTCATCTTTAACGTTACCAATCATTATATCATAGCCATTTAGATCAGCAGTTTTTAGTAGAGTCATAGGATCAGCGGGTAAAAAGGCGCCATCTATAGTCGGTGCCGATGGAAAGCTTAAAATGCCTGAATATGAATTCCATTGTTGAACCGAAATCGTTTTAGCATCTACGGCACGCATGCAAGCCATGACAGCTTGAGGATTTTCCTAAGCATCCATCCATCGACAGCAACAATAATAATAAATCGAAAAAGATAAAGAATAAAAGCATGAGGAAGGAGTCACGGCTTTACTTACCGTTAATAGCGAAACATTACAATTGCAATCGTTAATTAACGATTTTCCAATTTCCACAGCTTTCTCTGAAGTCATATGACTCCACGGCGCGTTCATAGTCCCTGATTGCATCATTCCACGCTTAACTAATCCTCGGGTAACGGGCGACATGAGTTGAGCATTTACGGAACTCGAGCCGGCTGACTCCCCGAAAAGAGTCATCCAGTCGGGATTACCGCCAAATGCTCGGGCATTCTCCTTAAGCCAACGTATGGCCAATGCTTGATCCCAAAGGCCTACGTTGCCGGGGGCCTCTTCTTCGAAACCTGGCATTACCGGTGAAAGATGTAGAAAACCAAATGCACCAACACGATATTGGAACGACGCTACTATAACATTTCCCACCGCCGACATTATATCAGCATTATAGATATCCAAGGTAGCTGAGCCGGTCATAAAGCCGCCGCCATATATCCAAATTAATATGGGTAAACCACTTGAGGAATTCTGCGCAATCAGGCCATGTTGCATATGATCTTGATCGTTTTTCGCGGTATGCTATAAAATAATTTTCAAACAAAATTGAATTCTGATATGTAACGACGATGGTGAAGGAACTCACCTCACCACCGTTTGCGCCACGTCCATGGCGTATGCGGGCTTTAGCTGGTGCCCAGATATTTATAAATAAACAATCCTCCGATACATTTGTGTTGGGATTCCATATCTCTTCACCGGAAAAGCCAGGAAAATACTCATATCTATTTGAAAAAGTTGCAAATAGAAAACCAAGCGTTTACTATAGGATTTCCATTTGTCAGACGAATTTAAAATTAAAGCTATTTTTTATTGTTTTTTTTTTTTTTTTTTAGGTTTATTGAGTAGAGATAGACTAAGCCAATAGATTTTTGGCTTATATGTCCAAAAACTATCTACAATCTAGGAAAATTTTTATTCTCTATGAAATATACTTCCTCTTCTTTTAGCAGCAAATCAACAACAGATGGTTAACTGAGCTAAGTGAACGGGCAATACATTGTTCTTTTAGAAAAGACAATTTTTTTTAAAATAATTTAAAACAATAGAGTTATATTGGCAGCTTTAATTGCCTCCAGGATTGCCTTTGCCTCCTGGGGAGTGCTGAAATCCCGAAATCGATGCGGATTCTCGATCCCTTTATTAACTTATAAACACATCCGCCTGAGTGGCTGAGTAGGCAAGAGTCTCGACTAGTAACTCAATAGTCGTGGGTTCAAACCTCAAGTGCGGTAGAATTTTTAATAAAAAGCCGATAGCCCTAGATGCTAGTGCTTTAAGACTTTAGTCTTAGAATTTATTCTCTGGCTAAATTTATAATAATAATAATAATAATAATAACTTATAAACAAACAATTATCGGGTTTTTTGTGGAAGAAGGCGTCTATTTCAAAAGAAGTAGAAAAATGTTCTATTCACAGATTCTGCGTCTTCTCGGCAGAACATGACATCCGTGCGGAACGGGCGTTTTCTCATGACGACAGAAACTCTGTTCAGATAAGCATGGGTTGAAACGGTTTCGCAAATCGTAAACGTTTTTGCCTAATATTTGTTCCCATTTTGTTTATGGTATTGACAGCACTCAGACCCATAATGTGCCAAACCCTCAGGCGAACTGCGATCGAGCTTCATCGCGCTTTAGGACGAACAGTTAATAAACGGGTTTCTCAAATTGCACCAACTGCAGCATTTTGCCTTCAGTGATAGGCGCAAGAGCAACCGCCGTGGCTTCAGCTAGAAGGTTTTTCGGTTGCCAGTAGATAAATCTGCTCTTGTGAGTTTTACTTCTAGTTAAGCATAAGCTGGGGTACTGAGAAGGACACTTCCTTATTGATGTTTTTCTTTTCTTTTTTTTTGGTCTATTCATACTCTTTCAGGAAGAGGGTCGCAAAAATTTCGACAGTTAAACTTGTCTTTGAACGGAAATAATTGTATCAAAACCTTATGAATCTTAACACAATCAACACAGGTTTACATCTCGATATAAGTAGTGAACAGCAGCATCATCTAATTGTTGCATAGAACAATAGCTCTAATTGAGTCACAAATATATACGCAATGGATAGTGTGTGAGAGACAGTAAGTTGCTTATGTAGTATAAATCCACTCGTGTTTGTTCATAGCTGACTTCTTTTTAAAGAAAATAAGTTTAGTTGGCCTTGAAAGATTTGATAGAGAAAAACCAACATGTTTCAACATATATTCGGAAGAAAACGACAAAAAAAAAAATTCGCATTTAAAATTTACTTTGAAAAATTTTAAATTTTTTTCTTCAACATTTATATAATAAAAAAAAAATTGTAAAACATGTTTCCTTCGAAGGTAATTTATTCACAAATTCAAATTACGTTACGTGAATTAATTTGATTCATGTGATTGGTTTTTTTTTTTTTCTTGCTTTTTTTTTAGTTCCCAGGATCAGTAAATAACTTGGAATTATATCCGCGACGGCGAAAAACAGAATTTTATTGGGAACCACAACCGCAGCCGGAATATCAATCTCGTATGGCTGAGCATGCAGTAGACAAATTACGTCATAACGTGGATTATAAACCAATACAGGGCCGCATAGGTCCCCCAAGTAATTCCGCCATGCGTGTATATCGCGATAGTTACTTTACTTGAACGAAGTTGCAATGTTATACCCGCAAGGAAATTCAGCTTAAATTTGGTGTTTTTGTTTTGGGCATATTTCGTCAACGAATCTCTTTGGGATAAATCACATATTCTGTTGCGTTAAAAAGGAAAAAAAAATAAATTTTTGAAAAGCTTTTCGTTTTACAAAACTGACATAAAAATTTACAAAGGGTTTAAAAAGTGGACATACTTCGATTATCTATCTTTTACTCCATTCTTTATTTCGGATCGCATTTCGAGGGCTCACTTTGCGAAATTTCTAAAAATATATAGGAAGGATTTGGATAAGTGAAGCAAATTGCAATTTTTCCAAATAAATATTTCGCGAATGACCCATAAGTTGTTGCAATTTCCTCGTTAATGTGATTATTTGCAAAATATATTCGACAAAGATTAGAATTTATTGTTATCCGCCTATGATTCCTCATCCGCATTTCGTTTCTTTCTTCGATATTGTACGAGAAAGTGTTAAAAGATTTCATCTTTGACTTTTAATCAGAATCATAAAAACTAAGTTTGATGTTTAAGTCGTTGTTAATCTATCGTGGAATGATTATGTTAAGGCCTTTATCTGTGGTAGTTGCAGTCTGTCCCGCCACTGGGAACAAAGAAAACAATGATTAGTTGGCCGCAGCGTAGATGGGCACGATAGTCGCTTTGTTTTTAAGTTTTATGTTCCAGTGAATGCTTATTTTCTAAACAGGGTTTGCCGTTGTTTAGGAGTTGGGGGTTTTGGTAAGCAAAACAATCCCTTATAACACATATGTGACACTAAAACGACTTTAATGTCACTGATAAATGGTGATGGTGGTGGTATGGACTTCAATCGAAGAGAGTAAATTTAGAAAAATTTTTGTAATCTCGTATTACGCAAAAAACTCCTATAAGCGAGGATTTCAAAGCCCTTTAGAACCCTAAAATCAATCACATACTAATCTCATAACCGTAGCCAAATGTGATCTAATTAAGTGTAACCCCATTTATTTTCCAAAACATTATCAAACAAACCATTTTTTTCGCCTTCATTCAGTTGGCACTCACGATACGCAGCAGGAACGTGAATCCTGCCGACCTAGGGCATCGCATTCACTCTTTACAATACATTTGTGAGACCACGCGCAAAAGCCGGTTGTTTCGAAATAGAAGTTGACCTATTCAAAGTCCTCGAACACTATGCTACTACTCTTTGACAGAATAACCCCTGCTGGGTAGTAATAAGGATAACGCCGTCCTTTAGAAAATCCATAGATTCTCATTAGACATTTCTTTATAATAAGAAAACAATTTTTTTATTTTTTATATAATCAACAGATTATGAAAATTCCTGCTGCGCGAAGTATTCCCAAAAAGCAACTTTGCCTTTCAACTATATAATAATAATTTTTATCATAAGTCTCTAAGCAAATTGCTTACGTAGCGCTTTGGTTAGGTACTCTTTCGAAAGACTCTCCTTCCAACAACCATCTAAGGGAATTATTTACTAAATTAAAAAGATAAACAATTTTTCAGCCAATTTGAATTTATTCATTCATTCATAACACGTGACCTAAAAAAAAATTTCTATACACGCGCAATGACGTCATAATTGCTTGACGTCACAATATATTTATGCATGCATTGCATAAATTTTCATTGTTTGTAACAACAACATCTCACTGAAACTAGGTTATAGCGTAGTCTAGCTGCGGCGTTACCACCACTACAACAATACGCCACAACAAACACAAATTATAAGAAGAAAACGTTAAGAAGTTTTAATAAAAAAAAAAGAAAAAATGAAACTTCTAGCGAATGCCTATCAAGATATTTTTCTCTTTTTTTTTTTCTACTTAAAAACCAAACGATACTTACCGCTCCTGTACACATGTTGCCGGCAATTTAGTGGCATCTAAAACGCCATGCCAGGGTTCAGCTGGGACTGGCTTACGAAAACGTAAATCGTCCACAGGCGGCTTAGCGTATGGTATGCCAGTAAAGACATGCACTTCGCGGCCCTGTACTGTAACAGCACGACCACGCACGGGACCACTTGTCGTTTGCACAATTAAACGATCCGTTATGCCAGATACGGTAAACATATGCTGCACTAGCACAAGAACGGTGAATAGCGCACGAACAATATGATAACTAAAACACGTTAATGAGCGGGAAGGGAAAGCGGGAGATATTGTTGCTGCTGCTGTTGTTGCTGTTGCCGTTGCTGTTGTAGACACATCAGTAAAATATGAACTTAATAAAATGTTAGAAGAGCCTGAGCTCAATGCGGTAACAGCCATCATAAAATGTTGTACTAAAACCAAGAAGGAATGCAACGAACGCAAGCAAAACTGCGCCAAACCACAGCACAAATGAAGAAACAAATACAAATTAAACTGGATTACGTGACGTCAATGACGTCACTGGCAAAAAAATAACAATGACGAATCACAAACAGATGCACTGTATACTGCTCTGCTTACGGCTTATAACGCACTTACTCAAGTTATTAGTATATGTGAGTGAGGTTAACAACAATAAACTGCTTCACTTTGTCACTATGGCACGATGAACAGCGCAATGCCACTTGACTTCACAACTCGTCTGTCAAAAGCAATTGAGCGGCAATATGCCCACCTTACCCAGTTCACTGAACACACTGTAAACGATATGGTAGAGTTTATGCATAAATTAACACCCAAATCCCATTTGCAACATTTGCTGCATAACAGCCCTTTACATATATAAAATTTACGGTTGTTGTTGTTATTATTATTATACGCTTCGTTATTCTTCTAAATGAAAACGTTCACGGCTTCCTTTACGGCGAGTATGGCGTGAAAACGTGATGTTTTTATTTCAAAAAAAAAAAAAAAAAAAAAAAACGAAAAACGAAAAAAATCAGAAAAAAGGGGTTTTCGTTGAAGTTGATTTTCTAGAGATGACGATCATATGACGACACTTTAACTGAAGATGTGTATTATATGCGTGCGCTCTTTAAAAGCAATTGCGTTTAACTGTTGACATTGCCGGCAGTGTCACAAATCATTTGTGCGTACATTAGATATGCATGGTATGGTATGGTACGGTAACAATTCACACACGAACAACGCAGCAACACGCAATAATTCAGCAACGTTGCACTTTTCACGTTTTTTTCGCGCGTACAATATGTTTGCATGTATGTATACAAAATTTCAAAGTTTTATTGCACATACGAAGCACAACCGTTATCCGCGTAAGTGTGAGTAGATATTTAACAAGCAAACAAAAAAAAAAAAAAACAAAAAAAAAATTGTTCAGTGCGTGGATTCACTGGAATTGAAAAGAATTTTTTCAATCTAAAAAAAAAGATGTTTTTGTCTAATGTTTCTCAACACTGTTAATCAACACTTTTTGTTTTCTGCTTCACACGTACACACACCAACACATACACACACTCTAACTAAGGCGCTTTATTATGCAGCATAACTGATATTCTTGTTACAGCTCAGCAGGTTCATTTACGATATCCTTAGTTAGACTTAGATTTGTTCTTACTACACAGCTACAGCTACAGTTGAAGTTCCTGAAAGAAGAAGAAAAATATGTGAAAGTTATGGACCACATTTTATTTTAACAATTTGTATTTAACCTGGCCCGCTTGCCCATATAAAACTTAGACATGTAAAATAAAAACTCTTTTTAATTAATGTTTTCAAGTTATACCATTTCTATCTAACGGTTTTTATGTAAAAACTCGTAGAGAGAGAGAGAGAAAGAGAGAGAGAGAGAGAGAGAGATAGGAGAGTAGAAAGTCTAATACAAATTTGGCTTAGTAGTGTGTACCCACCTTCGAAGGATCAGGGGTATATCCACTGCAGAAACCTTCCAGCATGCTACAAAGTACATGTATTCTTGATTAGTATGATATTCAGAGTCGATCTAAGCATGTCCGTCCAGTAATGTCTGCTAAAAACATTCGCGAGTCCGCAAAAATTAAGCTATCGACTTCACATTTCGCAGCAACTTTTAAAGATCTTGTACGTAGGTTGACATTGAAAATCGGTCGAAGGACACGCCTATAGTACTACGTACATTGAGAACGCGGCTGTTTTTCAGGAGGAATAAAAAATTGGGTTTTTGCTCATTACTCATACACAAAAATTGGAACGCATGTCCTACGTCCGATACTGTAGTTAGCGTAGGGACAAAAGGGGGAAAATTGATTACACCCATTCAACATTATAGTGTAGTATAAAAATTTAATTTTTTTCTCAATATCTTTGTACCGCGGATAAGCAAGTTCCAAAAACCCCATAACTTATACAAATTAATAGGACCGTTCCAAATTCGGATTGCACCTAAGCATGTCCGTCTGTTCGTCTTGGGTAAACATTCTCGGATTCGCAAAAATGAAAACATCGTCTGAAAACTAGCAAAGGAATTTGCAACAATAGCTTGAGAGCACCTTTTCGTGTGGCTTGCTTTTCGTGTTTGTTGTTTGTTACTCATAAAGCGCAACACAAACACCCTATAAATTTGCACTTTTATTCTGAAAATAGAAGAATTCAGCCGCGCCTGACAATTATTATAAAGAATGAAAACTTAGTTCTTTGCCTTATTTGAGGTTTCTTTTTTCAGGATAACGGTGATTAGTAGAAAAGACTCAGTCACGCCCAAATATGATTTTCTTACTTATTCGAACAACTCCCAACTCAACTCAGCAAATCAACAGCAGATGATTTTCGACTATGAATCAAATGAAATATTCCGCCGAACTTAACCTCTAAGTACAGCTTTAAAATCTGATTTGAGAAAAGAAATATCATAGGAATCGGTAAGATTTTGCACCATCTTTCATATGTATAAGAATGTTCTCTTAGTTGTTCTGATTATAGCAAAGTCAAGTTTAAAAGAAAATTTTGCGTCGCTTTTTAAAGTCAGTGCCGCATATGATTGTTTTGATACCCTTTTCCAACTAAGAGTCGGCAACCGATCTGAAATTATTTTTAAAAATTTCATATTTATACCATTTTGCCATATAAAGACTTTCGAGTTACTTACGCAAGTATTCGAGCGAGAATTTGTCTTTCAAACTAAATTTTAACATTTCATTTAAAAATATTTCTAATTTCTGTCTTAGACTTGTACTGTTTTCAAATATACCGGCTTTATTGTAATCACCAACTAACTATATTCAAATACAAATTAAAACCAAATTTTTCGTAGAATATTCGGGTCGCTCTCAGTATGTGCGGAATAAGGATTTTTTGCGCAATATTCAAGTTTTGAAGCAAGAAAAATTTAATCCATGTTTAAGTTCTAAAGTTATTCACGACCATTCGCCTTTCATGTAAAACTTTAATATTCACGACTAAGACTCTAAGATAGTTTTCTAGTATTTCCGAAAATAACAACTACATATTTGTAGCCGTTTTTCTAGCCAGACAAGCCAGTGAGAGTATTAAGTAACTTTTTCAAGTAGGTGTCATAAGCAAATTCTTCGTACTTCTACAATTTTATGCAAAATGTAATGTTCGTTTACGTATATAACTGTAACATAGTACTGCTCTGCGCAAATGTGATTCACAAGAGAATCTATACTTTAAGAGTATCTAAGACTTTAAAAAAGAGCCGTGGCGCAGTCGTTATAGAAATATATAGAAATACACAAATCCGTCTTAGCGAATTCATAAGACATTTTTCATTGATTAGAGTTTAAAAGCTTCTAAGAGAAGGTATGCTTCATATAAAATATTCAAATCAAAGGCTTTCTTTTCTATCTTTTTGATGTATTTATGCCACTTTCACAAACAGTCCTTCATTCACAATAATAAAACGTAATTTTAAAATTTTAAAATTCAGAATAAACGGCTAAGAACATTAATAAACTTAGCTTCTCGAGATAATGTGCGGAATAAAGAGCTTTTAGCAGACTTTTTTCACTAGTCACTCCTGTAGAGTTATATCCTTCTCCTTCTGCATGTCAGCAATTCAACAACTTGTTGAGTTGAGTGAAGAGTTGTTTTCTGTTTAAATTATTATTATACCTTTTACCTGACGTTCATCTACCTATCTCTGTCTGCCTATATTATGTACTTATACGCTAAAGTGTATACTAAATCAAAGGCTAACCAGCAGGCTTGCTTGATTTTTCCGAGTAATTGGGCGAAACAAGCTTTTCGCCCAAGCAATCGCCCCTTATATCCATTTAGGACACTATCGTGATTATTAAATGGTAAGACCACCGCAAAAGCCAAAAATAAAGTGTTGTTCGACGTTTTTTCTTTTTTTTTTTTTTGACCGAAGGACAAAACTAAGTGGAATAATAACATTAGAAAAAAGTTATAAGACGAACGTACATTAAAGTACTTATATCAAAAAAATTAAAAGAAAACGCTATGTTACGTTTTTGAGAGAGATTAGGTCCAATGTTCCTAACTGTACTTCCACAAATTTTGTTTCCCTAAGACTTGGTCAATGTAGATATACCTATGAGCTTTTCTGTCTGCAGAAGTCGACATGATATCTATAACTGTATGTCAATATCGGATTCTTTAAATGCTATCCCTCTTGCTTACGGTGGATCTAACTAAACTTTAAATCGTCAAAGCTTCGTATGATTCGTGATTAAACTAATTGTGTTCACCATTTTTGCATGCCAAGCTTTTGTATTTTTGCATCGGTTTAATGGTTCACTCTTAGCATAGATCTGCACTGGCTGCGGATTGGCCGCCATGCTAGTAGTGCTCATGCTTTTGATTTGAATTTGGTTTTTGTTGTTTCTTCATTTTTACTCTCTACACCCAACGTTTCTGAACGCTTCGGAGGAAGGCATGAAATTTCAAGAAAAAAAAAGGGCCTAAATGTCTAATTTTTCTTCGCATATAAGAAAAGATCCAAAGCTTCTACTAAAGCAATACAAAAACACTTCATATCTGAAAAACTTTCAGTTATGATGCCTCTTAACTTACCAAAGACTATTTCTAACCTTTACGGACAAGATATGTAAGGGATTCCTTCTTTTAGGTAAACTCGTATTTTTGTGTTACTTGTATTAATTAAATATTAATTGTTGTAATTGCACTGTTTTCATATGAAACGGCGTCTTGACAAAGGCTATTATTGTTTACTAATACTGAACAAACAGAGGTGAGGGCAATTTTACTTGATTTTTCCAAGTAAATGGAGTAAACAAACTCTTGCTTTTTTTTTAACATTAAATGCAGAACGTGTGGGTCTTTCAGTACGCTACTCTTTCGCTGCGAGTATTAATGTATGCTAGTTTGGCTCAAACTATCAATGACCGCCATATACATATACATATATATATATATATATATAAAATGAAAACATTAAACATAAGTTTTTTTCTGCTTCTTCCGTTGTTAATCGTTACACCCGAGAAGGACAACATAAGCAAATGTAACTTTGTTGGTTTTTTTCGTTGATAAACGATTAAATTCTTTTGTGTACTCCACGCCTCCAACTATTAACTAACACCTGATTATTTTCTGCTTAACTATTAAAAGCATTTGAGAAAACCATTCTTTGATGTAAACCTCTTTCGTTATTGTAGCGAACAGTTTTACTTGATTTTACCGAGTAAATAACCTAAACAAACTATTCATTGTTGTTTAGGATACCATAAATGGTATACAGCACCAGCCTCTATTACTTTAATAAGCTCTATTGTAAGCTATTGTATGCTATACATGCTCGTCATCCTCTATATAAACTTTCATGCACTTATTTACAAGAAAAAAAAAAAAAAACGCACACCGCACCGAAGAACATTAAATACATTTTCGTTTTGCTTTTAACCCAACAACGTCAACAATAACAACAAGGAGAAGAGAATAAGAAAAATTGCTTTATTATAGTTTTTTGTTTAAGAGAAACAAACAACAATTACGCAGTTGATGTAGATAAAATATAGAATCGTATACCCATATAAATGTTCTTGCATTTAAGTTCGTTCTTGTACATAAATATATGCATATAAACATACGTTTCTGTTTATATACGTAACATAATGTAAGAAAACTTTAACAATTTATTTAAGTTTTTCATTTAAATGCGTCTCACAGTAGCAGTGAGAAGTACTGTATATATATTTATGTTGGCACGCATGCATGCATGTATGCGCACGAGTCCATCCCCCCCCCCCCCCCCCCCTAAAAATTTACGTCATGAGCGCATGTATGCAGATGAATATGCATTACATGTTAGATTATTTAAATATGCAACTGGGTTTGTTGTTTACATTTGCAGTAGCATTTTTGGACCACAAAGAACTTTAAAATTGAAATAATTTGTTATCTAAGCAAATGGAAAATACTTGTTTAACAAACAACTTAAGTAATTTATGGAAAACATTAATATAAATTTTTTGTTAACGATTTATTTTATCAAACATCTCTTTTGTCCTTTTCAAGCACAGACATCGAATTTGATGTCTATTTGTAAGTTATTTTATTTAAGTTAAATGAAATCAAAGTCGAATAAAATGTCCTAAGCCCTAAGCTGACCTTACCGATGGAAAAACAATATTTTTGTTTTATTTTCTCTTGTTATTTATTAGTGAAAGTCTATTAAAATTTCTTTAGCAGATTTGCTGGTTGAATTGTGTAGTATTTGAATGCAAACATTATAGCCGGTCAAGGTCGACTATTGAGAACTATTGAGACCACTTCGTCCAATACACTTATTCACTCGTTTTGCCCCACCAGTTACACATTATTTTTATGCAAACAAACACGTTTCTCATGAGAGCCTACATATTGAATCAATTCTTTTATGCTATGCTATGTAAAAAATTGAACTACGTTGTCGAAATTTGTTAAGCTTGATTTTTTTTGTCAACTAGAATTAGATTTTTTTACCATATAAAAATTCAATATTCGTAGGCACGATGACATGAGATAAGAGAGAAAGATGCTCAGCCGACCCAAGTTTCCCTTATCCGAGTAATATTACAGAGCGTGTTTTGTCAAGCAATTTTAAAAACCGCAATTGTTTGGAAAGTCTGGAGACTAGCTGAAAAAATGGACCGATCCAAACCATTTTCGTTAACCGTCGCCCTTGGTTCAAGCCCCGTTGGTGCACCAATTCCATCAAAATACCTTGAAAATTGCAGCCTGCAGTTTGAGCATAAAAGGAAACCGATAGGGAAGTGGATAAGTTTACGTCGATGCGGAAAGTGGTCGGTATATTAAAGGGCAGGTCTATCTCAAGTCCATCTTGGTGTTGCATATATCCAAAAATCTTGTAGTAGGTGCCACTCACTCGAGGAATTTAAATGCAGTCCATCATTCAGCCTATGTGAACCGCTTGCTTTTGTTAAAACGACCTATGAGGTATCCCGGATTTCTACTATGGATATGTTAAGTAAAGAGTTTGACATTAAGAGGAAATGCTACCTTTGAAATTCTTTTTTTAAATTTTAAATAACTCCTTTAATGATAACGCTTCGAATTTTTTTTGATTACAACACGCAACTTTTCGAGTGTAGTTAATAATTAAGCTTACTTAAAATTTTGATCGTGTCTTTGTCCAAATTACATTTCTCGAACCGACCATATTTATAACGCTCTCTACTCTCAGTCAATTCACATCAAATTTCAACCTTAGCTTCGTAGCAATTTCGTAATGAGGCACGTAAAGTCGAAATAGGTCTAATGGAACCGACGGAAAGGAATCAAACCTTTCTGCAACCTCCGATGTTGTCAAAGAAGGATTTTGCCCCATAATCTATCGTCGTAGCATCGTCAATCAAAAATGGTCGGCCATGGGTCATATCAGAAACCTCGAAATCATCTATTTGAAATCATTCCAACTGTCTTCTATCAGAAACTTTACCAACTTTCACCAAACGCTTTCAATAAATTTTTCAAGCCTTTCTTCTTTGTTGGAATTCGTACAAATTTAATAGGAGTCATTAGCGGACTTTATCATTAGCCGTGGGTACACGTTGGCGTCTCACTTAATGCTAACATGAATGATTTGCGTTTTAGTTCATTTGCCAGGTCAGTGATGGAAAAAAACGGCAAATATGGACAAGAAGGCCCATTCCCTTCGCGAGCTTAACAACTGAGGTCACTTTTCACCAAATATTTTTCTTTACTGCACGCACGCCTGTCTGAAGATTATACCTAATTGTACACGATGTACCGAATACTCAGAAAAAAGTAATTATCTCAAATTCTTTTTTTTTACTTTTCATTAATATTTAATAATGCATTTTAATAGTTAGTTACTTATAGCGCATTAAATAATTCCTATTCTTGTTTGTTGTAATGAAAAAATTCACAAAAATTCATTTGAAAAGTTTATGAACTTAATGATGACATTTAGTGATGGCAGACAGATATAATGGCACTTTTTTAACATTAATTTTCTCTCAATACAGCAGACCCCACAATGGTATGATTTACAAATAAAAATGCCGGCTTTTATTACATCCGCTCCAGAAAAAAAAAACAAAAAAAAGCAAAAAAGAAAAGCAAAAAACCTACAGTTAAATTAACAAAAGTAACGTGTGATAAATCACACACTCCCTCTATGGCTACTGCCATACCATAGCCGTCACTATTGCCACTACTGCCACGACCATCATCATCATCATCATCATCATCATCATCATCGTCATCATTATTGTCGTCATTATTATTATCAATTACGTGTATATATGTCGCAAAACGGCAGAACGGCAATTCAATTTTAATTTGTTCGGTACATTAAACTCGTATAACAACAATGACAACAAAAAGGAGAGAATTTTTTGAAATGCACAGACATAATGACTGACAAAAGAGAAGACAAACCAGACAAAAACTGTCACATAATTGTATATAATGCTTAAAAATGTATAAAATTGTGATTACACCCATTATTATAAACATTTCACATAATTCATATTAATATTGTCATCGTCGTCGTCACTATCATCATTACCATCATCATCATCATCATCATAATCATTATTGTTATTATTATTCTTATTATCATTGTTATTATTATCATTATCATTATTATTGTTATTATATCGTCATCATATCGGTTACATTCACTAAAAGCAGTAAATATATGTTATATCTACGGATATTATCAATGGATGTCACTTATGACCGATCGTTAAAACATTGATTTACGGAGCATTGATCCACGAGAAAAGATTAAAATACATAAGTAATATTTATTACGCCCGTTCAAGTAAATATCCAAAGTTATTTCCCCTTAGGCATTGCTTTCTGTCTATTGTGTTGCATGCTTTTGGTTGAATGCATAATAACGAATTATTCAAAGAAAAAATACGCGCGTCCATAAGCAATTTTGCATTGATTTTTAAATAACTTTTGAAAAAGAACTTATTGCCCTACGCGAAAACATTTTATTTTTTATACCCAACCGCCTTTCTTTCTCAAAACACATTGCATTTTTTGTCTCGTTATTTCCTTCTCCATTCCTCTCTTTCACTCTCCTATCGCTCTGCCAACCCCTTCTACGCTCTTGCTCTGACTTTTTTTGCTGTTCTGTTTGGTGATTAAAAGTCGGAATAAATTGCTTGTTTTTGCTGAACATGTGATTGTATTGGGCACTTCTACTCTGTAGGGTTTTTTTTTCATATTGAACACCACTAACTGTACAAGGTGTTTAAAAGGAACGCAGGCGATTGTAATTTATGCCAATTGGCGAGAATACAGGAGGTGTGCAATCTCCTGTGCTTGTAACTTCTAAAGCCCCTTAAAAGCACGCAAATCCTTAGATCCAGTCATGTCCCATGAGGATCACATTTACATTTAACGACACGGATTGTGGAGTAGCCTGGCAAGTTATACTGGTCAGTCTTTAGTGTTTTACGTCGACACTTGCGCTTACCCTTAATACGCATGTACGCTTAATTCGACGATATTCAGTGGTACACGGGCTAAGTACGAAGCAACAGTCTTTGGCCGCAAGTGAGCGAGACAGCTCCCATCATTTAGAGGGTCTTGCTGAGGGAGTTATATTCATCTTGGAACGTATTTTACCTACTCATCAATATATAAAAACCGAAGATAACTTGTTAATAATGGGCGTATCGATTACATTCATTTGTAGCGTCTCTTATCAAATTATCTACACAATGTATTACATACATACATCTGTTACGGTTGCAATCTTTTAATAATGTCTAAGCTTACTTGCGAATTATTCAGATGAATTTGAATAATTTTAGATAAAAATGAGCTATGAATTGGAAGCCAGTTACTGTGAGTGATGCAGCTGCCGTCGGAGTTCTTTTTCGAACATTATCTCTTGTTTGCAAACACCCAAAAGGAATCCTACGGCGTATATATATTTTTGATTAGCGTAAAATTATAAATCAATGAATTCATATCTGTCCGTCTGCATGCCTGTATGGCGTCTATTGCTGAAACTCTCTTGGTCGCATAGACGAAGACGTCGGTTCCAAACATTGGAAGCTTCCGTATACTTGTCGGTATTGGAAATACGTTACTTTTGAATTAAGTTTGACGGACGTGACAACGTGGTGGATTCATTTGTCTTAACAATACCACTGATATGGGTATCAAATGAACGGACTTGGAGAGTAAAGGGCGTCAAGCAAATTGTGTTAGTATCAAATTAAACAACAAAATCAAGTTAGGTACTGCGGACGTCACGACTTTCTGTGGTGTTTTTATTTATTAACATTTTTCCTAGCAAACTTCAATTTGATAATTTAAGCACTCCTCACGGCAAACCACAGTAATAAAGATAAATAAATTGACGTGAGCTAACTGTCGCAGATGTTAACCGAGAATACTCTGATATGTATTTCTACCGTTTTGAAAGGATAATAACATTACTCCATCCTTCGAACATGAAAAGAAATCAAATAAGAAATTTATATGCGGCGGCGTTCGAATCTCATATACCTACCACTATGTGTTTTGCTTCCTACTCTCCGAATTCTTGTATTTCATACCAATTTCATTGGTATTATTAAGAAAAAATTAATCGCGGCTGTGTAGCGTATTCAATCCATTTTTAGGCAGTTAATAAATCTGCATTTAAGGAAGGTACAAAATAGCTCTACACACCCTGTCTTGTTTGCGTTATGATAAAAAGTGAAAAATGTTGAAATTTAATCACGTGTAACTTTGTGGGGGCATGGCCGATTTTCCATTTTTCCACATAACGAGTAGTTTCGTAAAGTAAATGTGGAAAATTTCAATCTTCTAACTTTTATAATTTCTGAGTAACAAGCGAAAAACCACAAATTTTTGTCAAGAAAAACGGAGTTGCGTTCAGTTGAGGCTCCACTGCGGGCTTCTGCTCTGGCCAATTTGGCCCATTTTCAATACAAACCTGGCTGAAAAAAAAATTCAACGTTTCTACCAAATTTAAAGTCAATATCTTCATTTTTGCGAGCAGGAGAGTGTCACCAGCGAACACCACACAGACGGCCGAACATGGTTTAGTCAATTCAAAATCTCACGCTAATCAAGAATCAAGAATACGTACACTTTATACGACCTCTGAAGCTTCCTTTTGAGTGTTACAAAAAAAAAAGAAAGAAGTTTACCTTCATCCTTCATCTATACAATAAGTAAATGGATAACAGAATTCTTTGATAAGAAAGCAAATGAACACACTATAATCGGCCACGGCCCGCCATTAAATGCCCTACACGACCCCATAGTTATTCATATAATGAGATTTCAAAATAAGACGTTACACGAAAAGTGAACCGATCCGAACCACTATCAAAAACGTTTGTCCTTGTCCGCACATCAAATTTCATCAAAATATTCTAAAACTTGTTGAACACAGGAAAACACGACGGACGGACGGACAGACAAACTGAAATCGATTCAGCAAGAAATTCTAAGGCAATTAGTATACCATCTCAAGTACGTCAAGTCCTTCTGAACGTTGTACCAAAACGCTGCCAGGGATAATAATATGTCCATAATATAAGAAATTACTTGTGATTTGACCTCACATTCAAGGCAAGACACAAAAAATCGAATGGAACCGAAGGAGCGAATAAAGACTAAAACTGGTGCAAGACGACAATCACGAGACGAACAAGACCATATAAAAGGTAATAATAAAAATAAATATCAGCTAAAAGATTTCCTAAGGAATAGGATTTTGAAGAATCTATTGTCAACCCATCAATTTATTCCCTTCCACATAAATGAGACTCCAGCTCAAGGTCTTCAAGCAATTAAGGGATCTTAGAAGTAAAGTCCGTTTCTCTTTGCTCAGTACTTTTTGAGTGGCATACCACATACCCTGATTGATTCGTTATATCAAAAAAAAAAAAATGAAAACCTTTAAAATTAAAAACATTAATACCAAGCAGCGCATAATTATTCTGCCCTCATGCTTACTATTAACTAAAGCATTTAAAGAATTTAAGAAAACGCTAAAGCCGATCCAATTCAATAAAGCGTAAAAAAAGCTGCTGATAGTAATGGGTATGCAAGTTTACATGCTGTTTTGTCTGCACATGTTCAAAAAAAAATTTTGAAAATAATAAAAAAAAAAATTCAAGAAAGAATTCCGTTTTTGCTCCTTATTCGAATGCAGTTGAAAAGTTACGCCAATAAATTATTTGGTCAGCATATTGAAGACTCGAAAAAAAACTGCAGTAAAAAGAAAACATAGGAAAAAACTGCAAATGTAGCAGCAACGTAATCGAGTAAAGAAAGGAATTATTATGCACGAAAGTGTCAACTAATGGGCTTCCGTCATGCAAATCGTGCCTTAAAATGTGCCATTTAGCCTACAAAAAAAAAAAAAAAACAAAAGAAAAGAGGAATAAAGCATATGTTTATAATTTTAAGCGCACACACAAATGCAAATCAAAGTACATGAAATTTTCTTAAACATATTTGAAAAATGAAAAAAGCAAAAAAAAAAAAAAACCGAATTAAAAAGAATTTCACTTACATTGAAGTAGCAAAGCATTGTGCAAAGGTTACAACGTCAATAAGGAAAATTAAATTCACCGAAAATAAGGAAGAAGAATTAAGAAGGATTTGCATTTACTTGAAAGTTTTGCATGCGCGCACGCACACACACATGCACAACACAATCCGTACATTTGGTAAAATCAAACGATTACCGAAAAGTGATGAGGAATTAAAGATGAGGGGGGAAGCATTGCTTGCATTGCATCAAAATTATGAAATTTTTTTTTTTCGTACATACAACCAACAAAAAGGCCATCAAGAAGAGCAGTAGATTTACTTTCTCTTTTTTATTTTACTTCTTTTAAAAACATAACTATTATAAAGGTTAGAAAGAAAAAATATCGAAAAAAAATATGATAATAATTTCAAAAAGTAGAAACAATAGAGCAGACCGTAGCTTTGACGATTCCAAGGACAAGTATTCACCTAAGTGTTTTCTATACACTTCTCGCTGGTAAACATCCATCTATCGCTATCTCTTTCTCCGACTGTTTATTTCCATCTCTAGAGATCTCTAGAGATGGGATAATACTGTCGACAGTAAAGTAGTAGTAGTTTGTAGTATATTAAGTATTTAAGTATCATCATCAATGTTCTGCAGACGCATACATTCTTTTAGCACATGTGTGTTACAAATATATCAAGCAACTCCTTGTGCTTTCTCGTTTCTTTCCTTTTTCGGTTTTTAGCTTGTTTTGTTCTTTTAAGGTTTCTTATTCAGGCAATTTACCACTTTTCTCTCTATCTTGTGTACTTGTCTCTATTAGTTTGTTCTTCTTCTTCTTTTTTATACATAAGATTAAGCGGATAACAGAAATTCTCAACTATAACTAAAGCTGCAAAGTCTTGTTTTCATTGTTTTTTCCTATTATTTTTTGTTTCTCTCTCTTAACAATAAAACTTTTATTACATTTTGTTTAACTTTTGATGATGATTGAGTGATGTTGTCTTCTATTGTTTCCGGAGAGATAAGAAACAAAAAAGTAAAATTAATTTTAAAAAGTTTCTCTATAAAAACCGCATTTAATTGAACTTTAGTTCTACACGCGAAGATTTCATCAAATAAAGAACAAAATCTCGATGCTTAAATTAAATAAATGTTTACAGCGAATAAATCTTATGACAAATCTTAATATGTTTGCTTTTACAGAGTTAGGCGTTTAGCACAACTTTGTCCACATTTGTTGGATTTGATACACGGTCCTAGTCCTTGGCATAAAATCCATTTCATTTTTAGAAAATATTGATCGCCAAACGACGCCTATCGAAAGTTCAACAATAATACCAATAAATTGTCTATGGTTTCCTAATTTCAACTAAGATCACGCAAACCTTGGTGGCATTGAACGCAATGGACGCGACCGAACGGCCTTAAAAAGTTATGTATGGCATGGAACGGCCTTTAAGTGTTCCTTGTCTAGCCTCCCGACGAATTTCCGATCCTTAAAGCAAGTTCAAAGATAATCTACTAAAAAAGTGGTTTCGCTCTTAGCCCCCTTATACATTTCACCCCTATATAAGTAGCTAAACTCTTTTGATTCGTTTGTTTCGAAAAGAAAACAAGTATAGGCATTTGACATCGGCGGAAGAACAGACAAACGACATTTGGCCATTGCACTCTGAATTCTCGAACGATTCAGATTACGTGGGCTGAGTGATAAAGGTGTACGCAGCAATCCGGCGGGAAGAAATGCACGCTAATCCTCGATAATGTGTCCTCAACAACGGTATTTACCTCCTTGGCGTTTTGGAGCAAGAATTGGTATATAAATGTCCGCGAACAAAGCGAACAACAAGCAACGTGAATGCCTGACGAGTAAAAGAATCAAGATTTTATGACGCCTCAACGATCGTCAAGCAAAATGGAATCGAGTCAGACGATTTATTCGACAATATCCTAACTGTTGATAAGCGAGTTAGGTGTACCGAAAATTACGGCACAGAACAAAAATTTTCCATTCGAGTAGCGGTTTTCTGGTTAGTCGGTCCCGGAATTTAATCGAATCTAAAAGTTATTCAGAAACTTCATCGCCATTACATAAGATGCTTATTGAGATTTCGGCACATACATAATGTCATTTTAGAGAAGAGGCATTTTGAGATAATAAAGCAGTTTGGTCCTTACACCTGCATCAGACTTGAACTGGATAGTTCGTTCCTAAAGCTTGTTTGTTATTCAAAATAATTTTTTTTGGAAATTTTTGTTTTTCATGAGATTTTTAGTTACTTGACTTCCATAAGAATGTTTAAAAGCAAATCTGATCTCTGCTCGTTAGCGAAGAATGCCTATAATAAAATTCTCTTTACTGTTACTAAAGACATCAACTGGCTAACTAATAGATATGAGATTACATGTCTCTAGGTGTCTCGAAAGGTCAAGCGACAAGTCCAGTACACTGTCTGTCTTCAGTGGAGATTCTTCAGAGGAGAGTAAGGATCTGCATACTTTAAACCATATAGATATCGGTGTAAACGCGATGTTAAAGTCTTCTTTAGTTATCCGTAAATATGCAACTGCAAGTCATAGGCAAACTCAATGGCGTGAAGTATATTGAGACAATTTCACGTCATTACCTTCATAACTGCCTCTTGAATTCAATGAGTAAACTCGTTTAAGAAAACTAATAAGCTGTAAGGAAAACATTTAAATTACTTTTAGTTTTATTTATGCACATTATCAGCCAAAATGCAAACGAAGTTTAGCTTACACTTTTTAAAAATTTAATAGGCTATCGTATAAAACAAACAATTAGAAAAGAAATTTTAAATAAGAAAACTAAAGAAATCACTTTGTTTTCTTCCATTTCTATGTAAATGCGCAAGAGAACTTTTCAAAAACACTTGTATGGCGCTTTCATTTCGATTACAAGAAGATAGAAAGAAGAAAACGTATTTCATAAGTTCTCATTTAACAGCGGCAAACACGTAACATTAACAAGAAATGTTGGAAGTAAATGAAAGAAAAAAAGCAAATATGACAAAAAATGTAAAACTAAACTGGAAGGACTCTAAAACCTGAAGAAGTTGAAACTTTAATACTGCGTCATTTTTTAATTTATTCCATTTCGAATAAAACTTTAATGCCATTAACTAAAGTCTTCATGTTTACTTTTTCCGTTTTCTTTTCGCATTTTTTTTTTCCGCATTTTTTTTTTCCTTTTCTGATTTAGTTTCCTTCAGCTATTACGACTTTGTTGCATTTTCCTCAGCTTTGTCTTTTAGTGTTGAGCAGAGCAGCAGCTCGTGCAATTTTTTCTTTTTTTTTCTTTTCTAATATTTTTCTACTGGACTCTTGTACGCTTTGTTGCATTTTCTTACAAGTTAACGCAAGCGGGCACACACACACACACACATACACACGTACATCCATACCCATACACACAAACATAAATTAAAGTTTGCTTTTATTCACAGTTCACGTACTGCTCAAGACTACAGACTCTGGTTATGATCGGGCTGTTGGTTATGCTGATTTGTAACAACAGCAACAGTAACACATATGCCAGCGACTTAGCAAAGATGAACGCAAGAAGGAACGGAAGAGAAATTGTAAGCGAAATAGTAATAGAACTAGCAAACTTATTAACAGAGGCACCCTAACATGCGCGCGCACACACACACACACACACATTATGGCGCAGTATATTCCATGTAAAAGAAGAGGAAAAAAAAAATAGAAAAAAAACTCTGGTCACGTCTTTCAATATGATCTGGTAGTCATGCCACCAACAGACGCAAACTGCTATAATTTTTCTTCAAGGTTGTGTCACATTTTTTTTATTATTTTTCATACCCATTATCATCTTAATAACTGTACATATTCATATATACACAAAAACATATGTATATATATATATATATAATGTTCATATATTTGTAATTCGTTGTTCACTTGCATGCAAGGCCTTTTATAATTTCTTTTACTGTTACAGCCAAGAGTGTCTTGGCCAGATAAGGGATTTGGCTCCAGTTCCTGGGTGTACATATATATATATACATATATAAACTCACACACATGCATCTATCTGTATACACATGTTTCATGTGTTCGTCAGTTTAGTGAATTTCTCTTTTCTCCGTTTTGCCTTAAAAAAATTTCAAGTTTGAAATATGTTTGCTTAACACTGCGGCAACATTCGCCCAGTCTCGGATATAATCCTTTAATGTCTTGAATCTTGCAACTTGCAGCAAACATCCAGACAAGAGTCGGAAATTAATTAATTCCAAGTAATATTGTTTTTTTTCTTTCTTTCTTTCTTTCTTTCGTTTTCTTTATAATTCCAACGTTTCCCTTTAGAGCGGAGAAAAAGGAAGCCTCAGGGATAAAAAATATTATGTTAATGTAAAGGAAATAAAAACTAAAAGCATTTTCAATTAATTTAAGTATGCTTCATTGTTAATCACGTAGAAAATGAGAAAGAAAACAAATACTAAGGAGAGAGAAAAAAAAAAAAAAAAAACAAGAAGAAGAAGAGTAGTATTCAACATGTTTAATTAACCAAATAATTTGCATACCAATGAAGTTCCGTCAGGATAGACAAACGAATAATGTAATGATTTACTAATTAAACCTGGTTTTTTTTCTCCTTTTTGCTTTTTGATGGTTTGGTGAAGTTTCCAAGTTGGACTTTAAAAAAATATGCCACTTAAACTCAACTATGCCAAATAAATCGTCCTTGGAGAACAGATTTTTTCTGCCTACAATTTCACTTAAGATCCAAATATTGTAAAAGAAGGGAAAAGTTATCTAAGTATAATTCTCACAAGTCCCTGTTTCGCTTCAACCCATATATTATTTTTAGCTTTTCTGCCGCATAAGTTTATTTATTTATTTATTTATTTTATTCCACTTATACTAGAAACTCAACTAAACAAATAACAGTCGAGTTCAATAGGCTCTTAATGCAAAACTAATATTAATTAACAATAAAGTTGAGTATAAGCATAATAAAACAAATAAGAAGAAAAAAAAAGAAAAAGAAAAAAGAAAAAAAGCATGTACACTATCAGCATAGGAGCACACTTACAACCGGTACAGGACCAAATTGCAAATGAACCCCTAAGCCATCGCAAACATGCATAAGCCTGGCAACCGATAATAAATTGACAATAATTCACTTTCGAAACCTAACGACTTTTTAAGGATAAAAGCTAGTTTAAATATGACATAGATAAATCGCGCGTATTAAGCAATGTTGCTTTAATGGACTTTAAAGAGTCCGATAACGAGAATAAGTGGTAGACGTCATTTAGGTTCTTGCAAACGACTCTGAGCGGATTGAACAGCTCATAATTAAATTTACACTGATTAAGCTTAACCAAGATAAAATGCCTAGAGAAGCGGTTAGGGACATTAAAGCTTATTTCACCAAGTAATGAAGGCGAGTCAATAGCACCATTTATTACTTTAATTAGAAAGGAAACGCCAAGAACAAATCTACGTTTCTCCAGAGACGGTAGGGACAGCAGAAGCAACCTATTTTCATACGGAGGAAGAGAGGCAATCGGATCCCAACCCAAATTTCTAAGGGCAAACAGCAAGAATTGCTTTTGAACTGATTCAATTGAATCTACGTAGCACCTGTTAAAGAACATTTTATACTCTTCCGAAGGTTACTCGAAAAACAAATTGAATACACCTATGTCTGCATCAAGAGGGAATGGCACTGTAAATTTTTCACAAAATTAAGTCTTATTTTTATTGATTTAAATGATCCCGTAAATAGTCAAGAATGACTATTGTGGGCGTGGCAAAATATTAAACAGCCAAATAATTTTATTTTTCGAACATAATTGCATGACGGTAGCCGGGTAATTTAAACTTGAAATACGTGTTTTTTTCGGAAGGCGATTTGGAAAACCATCATTTCCCTTAACCCGTTACAGCTTAAGAGATAATATGTCACCATATAATGGTCTTGAGATCTTATAACTATTGTACGAGCAACGATTTTGCCAAAATTCAATTCGGTGTGGATGTATGTAGACTTAGTCATTGAACTGCTAGATGAAATAGTCACGAAATAATTTTCTCACTGCATATGCATTTCCTAAAAACGATTATTTTGGTTGTAGTATATCAAGTCAGATTTCCCAGAATGTGATGCCAATACTTCCTGGCCTCCAATCACATTAAGGGGTTATCCGTCATTAAAATAAAAAAAAAACAAGTGACAAAATTGCATTTAATTGTGGCCGAATCTTTTATGCCCATCACCGTTGTCGTAAAATGTAGTAAAGAAAAAGGAGAAAATTAAAATTGTACAATCTATAACGTTTGGTAGGCGTGACTAGTTTTTTCTATTTTTTAGAACAAAAATTTGAACTTATCCCATCTGTCTGCTGTAGCATAACGAGTAGCGAACAAAAACCCGGCAAAGAAAGTTGTCCTCAGCTTTTGTTGCGCAAGTGTGCCCTTTGATCGGTTTTCGTCATTTTCAAACTCCTTTGCATATTTCCCAATGCTAACCTACCTGCAAGAAATTACAATGTTTCAACTAAATCGAAAGGCGATAATTAATTTTTGCGACCAAGAGAATGTTTAGAACGGCTATGGCATAGACCGACAGTCCGACAGACGGACATACTTATATGTTTTCGAAATTTGATGCCTTCTTGATTGTAAACAAAAAGTCACTATTGTTGACAAAAAAAATAAATTTTTTCTTAAAATAATTTCTTTATAACCCATTTTGTTTTGACCCAAGGAGCCCTACAATCGTACGTCGTTAAACCCACCGTTGGAGGATAGGGATATATCCATCTTATTCTTAATCAGCATGTCTATCAGTCCGTCTGCGTAACGTTCACGTGGTTACAAAAAATGATGCTATCGGTATCGAATTTAGTGTAAACATTGGAACTTTCTGCATGCAAGCTGTCGCTCAAAGTGGCCTAACGCTATTATAGGAGACGCTTACAGCATACCAGCAACACTTCCGTTTTCTAGGCCTTTTACTCATCGCTCTCAAATCACGGTAGATATAGAGAAGAAAAATTTCTACATACATTCTACAAGAACAGAGGAAATCACTTACGCCTATCTATTATTGTAGACTACGATATTTTCGTTTGTTTGATTTTTTTAAAATTGTTTTTAAGATAAAAATGATTAGCATACACAGAAGATTCAATCACAGGTGAATATAACATTTCTTACTGGTCAACAATGCTTTCACACATACTCGTTGATGGTAATCAACTGGAGTTCAACCTCGGATTGTGTATTGCATCTTCCCCCCTCTTTGGAAGGGTAATGTTTAATTTTGTGCCTCCGAATTTTATTTTATGAATTTTTATTCTACGGCCTCTTCGATCCAACTCGATTTTATGAGTTAGGAACAAGGTAGTGAAATTAATCGACTTCCAATCTATGGGTAACAAATAACAGTACTATTTTCAGAGTTTAATTGTTTATTTTTCGCACCCTTCAAAGAAGATTATTAAGAGAAATTAAATAAACGAAATTTTGGTTATATTCGTACGTCTTACGCAAAGACGAGTAGGACGCGGCAGAGAGCCTTTCGTGAACAGGCTTTGGCGGAAAGAAATGTTTACAAGTAATATAAACAAACGACTGCCATTAGCCTCTACCGATGAAAACATCTCTTTCTCTTTATTCTACATGAACTAATATAGCGGTAATGTTCGATAGGTCACTAGGACCAAATCAAATACTGCGAACAACTGAAACTACTACTAAATACTGATATTAACACATAATTTTCAAAGTTAAAAAAAATTTTTCCCAAAAAAACTATAAATATGATACATCATTGGAAAGAAGAGCATTCAAGGATTCACGCCAAATTAGTTTCATCTGATCGCAGCAATTTGTTCGGTCACAGTGATTAAGTAAACTTCCACTTTTTCAGTCACGTATTTGACATAGTGTAAAGACCTTTTCATACTAAGTTTTAATTAATTAATTCTATATAATATTTTTAAAGAAAATTCGTGAAAACTTCTATTTTAAATAGCTCCGACACTTCGTGTCACGGCACAGAACTCTGTTAACGGGTTAACGGAGCTTGGTTAAAATTTTTGGTTTTTGTCTTTGCTAGTTAAATTCAAATATGACTTCACACTCTTCAAATATGGATTGGCCCCAAACACACACGATTTCTTTGAAAAACAGCGTCCCGTTAAAATCTGTGAGGAGATGATTTTTGCCTATCGATCGGTCACAGAGCGCATTAATACAGAATGGAGAATAGCGTATAAAAGGTGAGCCAAGACCGAAAAAGCTGCGCCAAATTTGCCCAAAAATCAAGGTGACATGAACGATTTTCTTCGATTATAGTGGTGTTGCACACCATTAATTGCTACCGACAGGCTAAACTGTCAACAACTGTCATGTTATTTGCAAGGTGTACGCGAATATATTTGTAAAAAGAGGCCGAAATAGTGGAAGGAGAAGTTTTAGTTTTTGCATTACGATAATGCGCCATCTCACACTGCATCGGTCCTTCGCGACTATTTCTTTAAAAATTCAACTCATATCGTTTCACAACCAACTTATTCATCAGTTCTAGCCCCATATGACTTCTGGCCGTCTCATAAAGTTAAAAGATCGCTCCGGGGACGCGAAGGCTTCGACTCGAAGGCCATTCCGCAAATCAATTAAGGAAGAACGTTGGCATCTGAAGGATGTTACTTTCAAGGTGGCGAAACAATTTTGGGATTATAAGGATGGGTTTAAAAAAAAAAAAATTAAAATGGTCGTAGCTTTTGGACACAAGTACTTTTAAAATGAAATGATTGCATTTTTTAAATTCTTGCACAAAATACACTTTAGTTGATTGTAGAGCAATAAGAGCGATAAGGAACATAATCTCAATTCCCCCCCAAAAAAAAAAAACAAACACAAACGTATAAAAAATATAAAACTATTTTCGTTTTCAAAAGTTTGGAAATATTGTTACACAACAATTCCATTTGTGATGATAGCCCCAAAAAAAAGACAAAAAAAAAAAAAAAAAAAAACTACAAGTATTACATAAAAAAACAAAAAAAAACGAATTTCATATTAAAAGGATTTGGTATGACATGGCGAACACCATAGCACGATACGACTGACAACAAAATAACAACGAATGGAATAAAAAGGGAAAAAACATTTCAAATTTGATATTACTACTAATGCTATAAATAATTGACTTGTAAAAAATAAGAAAACTCTGTCATATTAACCCAAAGGCGAAATTTTAGATAACGATCTCGCATAAAATTGTAGCAAGTATATATAACTAATGAAACATAATGTATAGATATATACAAAATTGCCCTATTTATGTTTATGTAGCATTATGCAATGATTACGTTAAAAGTTTTTAATCCTTTACGCATCACTGCCCTCTTACAAGCGGATTTTACTTATATTCATTTACGTTCATTATTTGCTTAATTTTAAAAGCGGTGAAAAAGTATATCATGTCTCTTTACGGGAACGGACAAAATAATGTAGACATTGTGCAGTCTATTATGTGCATATATATATATCTTAATACCACTACGTACATGTATATAAATCTTAATACTAGTCTGTCTGTCATTGTCTACGTTCGTCATAAGATCGTGTCGAGCGAAATTCAAATTTTCCTTTATAAAAAGGTCTAAACGGCTCCCTTAACAATATATTAAGTTCTTAAGACAATAAGAAATAAGAAAATTATACTCGGCTGAGAGGAAGCCTTGCGTACCCATCACCGTTCATTTACGACGCTGCGTCTCCTTTGACCAAGTTGGCCCATTTTCAATACCAACCTGCGCACAGAAACTTCAAATGTTTTCACCAGAAGTCAACAATACGCACTATACAGACACACCGCCAAACAGACGAGCGCGCATGGCTTAACCGATTCACAATTTGACTCTGATTAAGAGTACATGTTCTTTATAGGGTCTTTGAAGCTTCCTTTTGGATGTGGCAAACCTTATGGAAGAAAAGCATTTTGTTCATTAAAAACTCAAAAATAACAAGTCAATTACTATGAATTCATCTTCTTAAGTTAAATTAGACTTAACTTGCTATTGCTATCCCTTTTAACCAGAAATTTTCTTTTTTGTAAACATAAGTATTATTATTATTATTATCATTATAAATATAGCAAGAGAATAAATTCTAAGACTAAGTCGTAAAGCACTAGCATCTAAAGCTTTCGGCTTTTATTAAAAACTCTACCGCACTTGAGATTCGAATCCACGACCATTGAGTTGCTAACCGAGACTCTTGCCTACTCGGCCACTCAGGCGAAGCAAACATAAGTAATATCACTTCCATCACAATTTATCTGACTCTCTTTTGGTAGATGATATATGATAATTGATTTCAGTTTGATGAGGCTTGCTTCTAAAGGAAGTCTGTGGTAGACGACTCTCATGCCTTTGTGTTCCTCCTTGCATTTCAAACTCGAAATGCGCGTCCAACATGCGAAACTTTTTTGTAAAAGCAGGGCCATTTTGCTTGATAGTTTGACAATGCTCGGCAAAAGATTACCCATAAGCATTAAACGGGACATCAACAGTAAAAGTAGGCAATTGGGATATACCACCATGCCGTCTTTCTGTTCATAAGCCATTCCTTATTCGTATGAACAGCAATTTCAAGTGACTACTTATTGTTTGCCTTCAAATGAAAATACTCCGAAAAATTACTCAGTTGTCCGTCCGACACTAAATTTATATAATATCGAAAAATGGGATAGCGATGGTCAACATAATCAAGTGATCAGGGTGGAAAAATAAACATTTTTTTGCTGCTCACATTTTACATAGTTCGTACGATTGCGAAGTATATTACGCTTGCAATGATCCTCAAAATATGGTATTTGAAAAAAACAAGAAGCACTAAATAAATAAAAGTTAAATGTTAGCTAATTTTGTTAGTTGTAACATTAAAATATTTTATTTACGTACTTCTTGAGCGTAAGATTTGGAAGTAATTTATTTAGTCATAGTAAGAAGCGACCTTGAAAAGAAAGTTAATAAATTCATTTATCTTTTTACTCTATGTAGCAAACCCTGCATATTACATACAATGGCATAATTTATACATTTCATGCAATTATCGACATGGTGTAGGTATATAATCTAATAATAATACATAGCCTAAAAATGAAGTTAAGTTAATTAGACCAAGACATATTTTTTAACAGCTTACAGCTGCGGTACATATATCGCTTGTTAAATTATCGAACATTTTCTGAAGATTTCATCAATGCTGCATTTACATCGCAAGCCTGTGATCCTGAAATTCAAATGTGAGCTCCTTGCCAAAGGCGTCCTGTTATCGTTCTCTTCTTATAACATTGCTTTAGGTAACGTAAGCTGTAGATCCTTTTTATTTGTGAAAGCCTATCTTTTCATCGTTCCACTATAGTACTTGATAATCATGAAATGGAATGAATTTTTACCTGAAATACGAGCCTATACGCAAGCATTCACCCCTTATTTTAATACTTTCTCTTCTAAGATTACTAAAATAATTAATTTAGCCAAAGAGATACATTCTAAGGACCAGCAGTTAAGACTATCGGTTTTATTAAAAGTTCTACCTAACTTTAGTTTTGAACCTACGACAATTGAGTGAGTTGTTAGCCGAGATCCTTGGCCTGCTCGTCCTTTCTTCTTTTATTTTAATATATTTTTAATCTCAACAAACGAAGCTAAGCCGTAAGAGACAACGGCAATCGTGCTTACATTACGTCGCTTGACTATTTTGGGAAACAAATTGAAAGTTTTAAATATCTACCAACGTCATCACACATGGAGAAGTGAGGAATGGAAATGAGTTAGGGAGGAGATGCAGCCTAGTGGGTGTGTGCTCAATTTTTTTATCGACTGAGCATTCACTGTAGATACGGCCCAAGTAAGACATAATTTCACTTGAGGGAGCAAACACTGTACTTCCTATTCGCAGTTCTTATACACTCGGCTACCTATGCATCGCACTCTTAAGGAACTTCTTACTATAGCTTGTAAGTTACTTCTACTGGAGATGGATTTTTGTCTCATTGAACTCTTTATCAGTCTTACAGCATTATGAGATTGAGGAACACATAATTTATTTATAATATTTATTCACGACATTTCAAAAGTATTAAGTTATAATAATTTCCATGTGTTGCTTTTGAATTTGAGTTGACATAAAATGATTAAGAGATTTTACTTACTGGGTTAAAGGCAAAGAATCGTTAATAAAATTGTGAAGCTCTTGGCAGAAGACATTTAACCTTCGTTTTATATATATACCTACGCCTTGTTCTCCGTTCTTGTTCGTAACTTTAGCCAATTAAGATACGCTTTTTTTTCTTATCCTTTTTCAGTTTACCAATTAAGTTCAATGTACAAACAACAATGCCAACAACCTTTCTTATGCCACGTGTAACACATACAAACGTGGATACATAAACAACAGAAATCGATAACAATATGTAGCGGAATTCTCAGAAAAAAGGAATGTTTTCAAAGTTTATAAGTTTTCCTTACATTTTTATACAAAGAAAACAACTTTAGTTGCTTTGGGCAGTGTACTACAGTTCTAGTTATCGATCGCGCGTGAAAATAACTTCAAACTTTGGGTTGATAGTTCTCGTTACCGAGCAACAAGTAGCGAGTTAATGGTGCTCGATAGCGTATGAATTTTGCTCGTTATCGAAAAATCATATTGTTTATGGGTTGCGTGATGCGAAGTAGCTCGATAACGAGAACCGTAAACTGGCCTGAGGGTATAGGTAGACACGTGGTTTAATTTAAACTTTTACGCCCCTAATATATATTTTGGAGTTTGACAAACGGAATAATAAATTCGCTACACCATCGCTCTTAAGCAGTCGATTAAATGGAATTTTAGTTTTGTATTCTAAAATTATAAGTTTGTTGGAGCTTTTCCACATATGAGCAATATATCAGATTGGTAAGAAGAAAATTTCGCTACTCCCTTACCCTTCCCTTTCAATCATTCATGAAATTATTGCGCACATATATATAAGAGAGAAAGTAAAAAAAGAAGCAAAAATTATCTGAAACCACTTTCTTTCTTTAGAAAGTTTTACTAATTGTTTACAAGCTTATATCGAAACCTCATTTAGTCCATTGAAAATGTCAAATCCATATGCACGGTATAGTTCGGTTCCATCTACTGCACTTATTCTTCTATCTCGCAATCGGATATTATCTCCTAAGTCGTAAGACCGAAGACGTATAGAATCTAACTGCATGCAGCTTCACTAGGAAAGTTTGGTAATATTCTATTAAAAGAGGTAACAGAATCTCGCGGATCAGTTTTCTACTTTGACTTCGCATTTACTAACAACCCGTAGGGGAGTTTTCGGTGACTCGATGTTCGTTTGGAAAGGTTGCTTACTTGGTATGTAGTTACGTAGCACCTGATGTCTGAACTAGAGAAAAGTCGAGACGTTAAATAGTTCACCAAAGAGCTTGCACGCTTCTCCATGCCACATAGCCTAATACATAAGACGAGCAACTAGGAAGTCGGTCAGTACGGCAAACCATGGTTTCACTTCTATCCGTTTCTTTTTTCCTGACTATCATTATTTGTATGCACTTACAGAACACTCCTCTTATCATCAAGTGCGTTCATCTGCCATTCGGAGGCTAATTATTCCCCGGGGCGACGAATATAACAAACGCATTCTCTCTCCGTGGGGTTAAACTTTCGCGACGGAAATCTGCGAGAATCCTACGGACTTCAAATCGATATGTAAACAAAGTACAAGCCAAAGTTGCTGCCTGAT
Source organism: Glossina fuscipes (assembly GCF_014805625.2). NCBI lineage: Eukaryota > Metazoa > Arthropoda > Insecta > Diptera > Glossinidae > Glossina > Glossina fuscipes. The sequence goes on along the minus strand of NW_023998452.1, from coordinate 433,783 downwards.
AAGTAAAAAAAGAATATAGCTGATGCCGAAGCCCATGACACGTAAATGACATGCAAACAGATTTTTTCTACCGGATTTTGGAATAAAGATGGGATCTCTCGTGCACATTGGCGTGAGTTTTATATCAAAAGATATCGAAAAATGAACTTTCTGAACTTACTCAACATGCACTTATCGTTTGAACTTTATACGCTCTGTCGCCCCTATGCACACTATAAAAGACTTTGCGAGGTACATATTAAAGGTTTGCAAATAGCTAACAAACGAATGAGTTCAAAATGTCTGCTTGGTAGAAAATTTCTTAAGAATTTCATTTACACAACATTAAGAATTTATTTCAGTTACTTCATTTCGAAACGAACAATAGAGCCCATAAATCACGGCACCTTTTACTGGACTGTTCTCTCATAACATTTGCGTTATTTATCTGAATCAATAAAACTTAATTGAGTTGAAGTACAAACTTCATAACAATATACCTACGTAATGTATATATGTGCGCATAGATAAAAGACATTCAAATAAACATAATAAACAGATATAATTATGACAGAAATAGTCGTCGGTTATGGAAAGTTATTACTCAGGCAGTAATTATATCTTATATGTATTGTAATTATGTTTGCAGGGAAGCTTACGGTTATGCATACTTAAAGAACAACATTTAGAGAGGCCAAGTATAATATATATATATATATATATATATATATATATATATGTATATGTATAATATGCTGCATATGCATGCATTATAGTTATAATAATGTCGGTTGAGTTTATTTTCGGAGACTGCTAAACGAGTTGAAAAGAAAATAATTTTAATTGATGATAATTTCAACAGTAGAAACAGAAGAACATTTTAACATATCTATTTATGTGTATATGGGCATACACATACGTATATATCAACTCATTAGCATAATTACAATAAATTGCTGCTGTATAATAATAGTGCAGTGCAGTGCTTTAGAAAATTTGCATAAATTTAAATAAATGCCTTAAATAATTAGTGGATGAATTTAACTGTAATTAAAACTAAGCAGAAATTTTTTTATTTATATTAGGTTTTTTTTTTTTTTTTTTTTGTTTTTCGTATTTTACAAATTTCAAAAACTCAAAGCTCGTTTTATGTACTCTCTTATAATCGTCAGCGTTTTGCGTGGAAAGTCATATGTACTTATGACTATTGATTTCTTACTCTTTTTGCTCTGTTGGTTGCTGTCTTTTCTTTGCTTATTTAAAAAAAGAAAAAAAAAACCACACAAACAAAATTACTATTTAAACGGCATATAAAACACATTTCAATACTTCAATTTTGCAAGTCATATAAACGTCGTCATCGACAAGTAGTGAATATCAATATCACTCAACACTTAGACAACTAAGTGTATGTGTTATAATAACTGAGCAGAAATGAGTCGAACACATACGTTTATGATTCCCTAGGCGTTGTTTTTCGGCAGTTCAAACTAAAATATGATTCAAAACGTGTGCATACATGTCGTTCGCCATTTCATCAATATTGAATAGAAATTTACACAAATGTTAGTGATTATGACGCTTTTGGCAAAAACTTCTTGTTTTTGTTGCTATATACCGTAGTAGTATATGCCTGTATATAAAAATTTGTGTTGTATATACGGTGTGCATATGATGTTCTCTGAGGTGTTAACTGATGTTTTTTTCTTGTTGTTTTTACTGTTGTTGTTGCTTTTGTTTTTTTAGTATTCTAGTTGCTTGATATCATCAAGGTCAACAATATCTTTGTGTTTCTGCTTTGCCAGCCCTAGCTGTGCCTAACATTGAGTTTTAATTACAAGAACGTTTCCGTGCTTTTCTCCTGTATTTTTTCCCCGTCGGCTTACCTTTCTTTTAGGTCTTTTTCTGTTTTTTTTTCTTTTCTTGTATAGTTTTTCATATATCCAAAAACAACACATCACTAATACAAGGCTTACATGTTTATTTTATTGAAATCCATATACGACGAATAAACAACATTTTCTCATTCCGCCGCATATGAATGTAAACTATACGAGGCAGCTGTTCTCTAAAATGAATTGCGCTGCCACATGCGGTGTCACAGCGTCATTTATTTATTTCGTTGGTTTTTTGTTATATGTTTTTATAACTGTGTGGCGTCAAATTTATTTATCGACATTTTTTTTTCCCCCATAAAGTTGAAAGGTCATTAGGTAAAATTGCTTTCATATTTACATAAGAAGAAGAGAGCAAATAAGAGAAAACTAAAAAGGATTGTTTTCATCGTACATGTGCTTATACGCTTCCAATCTTGAGCCTTATTCTATATATCATATATATTCAAAAAAGAAGAAGTCTATTAGCAAACCTAATGTCTATTGAACATGCCAGTGAGCAGTTAACTATCAAGGCTTGTGTTTATCTAATTAAGTTAAAAGTCAAATGATAAGAAACATTTAATAGTCTTCAAGAAAATCTTATTATTTTTAAGTTAGAGAAAAGATTTTTCACTAGTTCGCTAGTAGTGAATTAACCAACGAATACATTACTACACGGCGTATGAGTTACTTATAAATGGAATATGCAAACATCAAAGTTATTTACAGCAAAAGAACATTTTATTAATTTGGTCCCCCTTAAAAGTATGCAACGGTTTCAGCGTGTTTTTCTGATCAAGCTTAAATACTTCATCTACCTGGTAGAGAAATTTTTACCATAACTTATGAGAAGGATGTGTTAACTTTTTGTGTGGGAATTAATTCAACGCCAAAAACGACTTCAAATATTCAGAATCATTTTTGAAATCATCCAGCTTGATTTTCTGAACGTATTTCTCCATGTCTGTTCGTCTGTCAGTCTTTTCGTATGTGTTTGTTTATCCTACAGGTAGGGATATTCTGGTGAAATTTCGTTCATTAAGCTGTTTTGGATGAAGGTGCCGATCAGTTAATACATTGTGCTGTCAAAATGAGTACTCGTGCGAGAAATTTATGTGTCTTCAATGGAAACTTCTACTTTCTGAACCAGATAATGAAATCCGCTCCAATACAAGATTTTGGATGTAATCCTTCAAGGGATTATATAACATCGCAAACAAAGTTGTACGGAAGGCAACCATGAATCCCTTAAGCAGGTCTGATGGAGTTTGCAGCAATTATCGATGCGATGTGAAAGCTTCGTTTAGCTTTTTGAATAAATACGAAACTTCTCTGCGGACCACCAACGTCTTTCTGAGAACCCTGCGAGAAGTCCACTAAACAATAATTGATGCTGATTGTTTTGTGGTATTTGTGAGAATTTTTTCTAATAGCTGTAGACGCTATAAAAAATTTTTTAATACAATTTAATACGATTATCGTAAAAAACAAAACAACAATAATTTAATCGCCAGAGATTATTTCGTTAATTCATAAATTGTATGAAAAGCGCAGAATAAACCCGAGATGAAATCAGTTGCAATTGTAGTGAAAAGATATAATTGATTAAAAGCCGATTAATTAAATTTTCCGATATAAAATTAATTTGCAATTTATTATATGATTTTAGTTGAATTGAATGAATGGACGAGATACGTCCCCACATGTATTTAATCCGATTATTTTGTATCGTCGAATATCCATTGTTCAATGAGATGTCACGCACGTCAACTTGCTTGTCAAACAATATGAATGCGTGTACAAAACAGATGCATATAAGTTTTAATAAACATATCACCGCAACATAAACCTAAACTACGACTACATGGTATAGGATTGGCCGAATGATATAATATTTTATATGCAAGGAAAATGTACATAAGGCATAAATACGCATCGGACGTGTTTTTATGGACACTTCATAAATTGTAACATGATAAACAGAAATTAAGCTTAAAAAGGCTTACAATTTTATGCAATAAAACAAATAAATAAACATAAAATGTCACAAGCATTTATGTGTACAAGCTTAACCAGTCATGGTTAAATGGTCATATATCTGAATGCATGTTATTGACATAAGACATGCTGATATAAACATTTCCAAGTACCTACGTATACACAGAACTTATAGCATTTTGTGGCTATAAGCATAAGATAGATTTCTTTATAACAATTCTTATGTAGTGTCGTGTTGATGCCAAAGGCAAACTTTTACTCAATTATTTGAACTTTTCATTATATTCGGTGATGCGTTTGTGCACATCGCAATAAAGGAGAGATTATTTTAAGCTTAAAGAGAAACATCACTTAATTGCTTTCCTTTGTTGTTTTCATTGAATGAACTTTAAAATAATATAAACAACAAGTGATTAGAAAAATGTAATCGTAACGCGCTACTAAAGCGTACGACAACATATTGGGTTGATTTGAGGGTATTTTTGCAAATTTCTATTTACAAATAGCATTAAAAACACATTTCCAAACATATCTGGCAAGGAAATCAAGCTAAGATTTGATATCAATCAAATTTACTTAGCACTGACTCCTTGTTAGATCCGCTATCAGAAATTTAATAAAATAAGAAGAAGTTTATTAAAATATGTGTACAGAGGGGTTGGAAAGTCTTCGACGTAGACGTGGCAGGACTTATCCAGAAAATTTGGGAAATATGTGCTTGCAATGATAATCATTTGAGTAAACCGATACGAATCTGTTTGTGAAAATGGAAGCATTGAGTATCGGGCGGTCATTAAATTTTCTTTTCTTTAAGAAGACTAACCGCTCAGGGGTTTTCCTCTGTTCGTGTAACCTGGCGATGATCAGAAGGATATGTAAATAACCAGATCGCCGCTGTCCAATCGGTAAGTGTTATGCCTTTGCCAACTAAGCACTCACTATAACTATGACCGAAGCAAACTGTGCAGCAAAGAGATTTGAACCTGTGAACTCTATACAAATAAGAAGCGATGTAGAGGCCACTTACGTGGAGTCTACATAATCAGGTCCCACCTTGAAAACCGCAACCACTGACAAAGACATCGCCCAAATTTACCCAATGGGCTGGATGATTGTTAAATTAAGCTTAGAGAGAAAGCAGATGTTACCACTTGTTCAAAGAATGTGTTTATTGCGTGTTGGTTCAATATTTAGGCATGAATGAAAGCTAACCGCACGCTGAGCGCTGCGTTTGTTCAGAGTGGAGTCCAGTCCACTAAAACATAGCAAAATTGAATGAATGGAAGCTTGATTTGCTTCCTTAGCCAACATATTTGTCACATCTAGCCTCCATTCTACTAGTTATAGAAGAATCTCAAAACGATGCTTCATGAAAACTAAACAGTATTTTGAGGATCTTAACAAATCCACCTAAGAAAAGATTCCGGAACAGTTGGAGTAATTATTTCTCTCATGAAAGAAACTATGTCAATGAATAAAACTTGAGTTTGCAATGGAAAAAAGTTTTTATCTTACTTAGGCGCGAAACTTTTCAACCGATCCGTGTATACCTTGCGGCCAGTTACAAAGGCCTGTATCAAGTCGATCCGTTCGATAAACTCGCACACTCACGTTTAATAAAATTACTTTAAAGTGTTGTCTAAGATACAACTTTTTTGCCTACGAGGCAAACTCACACTTGCAAAAAAGCAACGACCATATCGCGTATTCACTTCAATCGTCTCTTCAATAAATCATAAAAATAATTAAAGGCCTCACATAAAGTGCGAAAAAAGTGCATAGTTGTTCGTATAGGAAAGATATGAAGAGATTTCTGAGAGAATACTTCTTACAACATTAAATTTACTGAGCAAGAATTGCAATAGAATATTGTTTTGTGTAAGCGTGAGCAAGAAGTATATACCAGTACTCACTTATTCATGGTCAAAAGTAGGTAAATGGACTAAAAGTAGATGACGTTCTAACGGAAATAATATTCTATTTGCAAGCTACGCTAATCAAAATGGTGGGATTGTGTCTAAGTTTATTATAATGTCAAATGGGAAAGTTATACTGGCAAAAAAACGAGCATCTGCCCCAATGAGTATAAGAAACGATGAGTGGGATGATGAAAGGACTGAAAAACAATTGCGTGCCTGAAATAGAAGAAAATATGCAGGCGTTACTAACGTAATAGCAAAAGGAGTGGGCGGACAAAAAGCACGCGTGGACAAAGAAACAACCGGATAGTGGAGCCGCCGATTCTATCAAGTTGTCTTAGAATGTTATTCTTCTAAAAATTTTTGTTTTTTGTTTGTATTATGATATTCCAATTTTTCATTTTTTAAGTCTGACCCTATAAGTTCTAAGTCGACCTAATGAATTCTTACAAAAATGGGCAGACGAACGAACCAATAAATGAACCAATATGAGTGGACGAAGAAAAAAAGAAATAGTGAGCGGATACATTTCGCAAAACGACTCAGAATCTTATGCTTGTCAAGAATGGGAATATACTTTATAGTGTGCCTAGCGTACATATGCGAATGAAATGACAATTTTCGCACACTACCATTCCATAATAGTGTACATAAAAATGAGTTTTATTTTATATATAAATATAAAATTAATTTCTTGCCCACCTTTTATATGCAAGCGTTCCTGAACACTTAAACAAATATGCTTCCATAAGCAAACATATGTTAAATTGTAAGAAAACCGCAAACATAACCCAGACATGTACATTTTAATATAAAATAACAGAAAGAGTTACATATTTAGCAGAGCGCACACGAATACACCGGAGAAACAACTAAACTAAACATCAAAAGCACATGTGCTTTTGATTATTATAGAACCAATATAGAGAGGTAAATAACTCACTGCATATTTTTGTTATTTCTCAGTGAATTTATGCGAAATAATTTACATGAGTCTTACTTCTGATGTGATGAAAAAAAAAGGAGAAAAAATGGAAAAATTGGAAGAGAAATTTTGAAGACATAATCATGAGTTTAACAAGACTACAAACAGTGGAGCCCGCAATCTTAAGGGACAAGCTTGACTAAATATGTTCTGTCATTCATGCTGATCAATAATATATAAAGTTCACAGCTGATACGTGATGCCTACGTATGGATATTCAAAAAACATGTGAAAAACTTAGCATTCATTTTCATCCTCTGACTTTATAAAAGCGCACACCCAGTACAATGTTAGATAGCGTTAGACTTATTGGATGTGTTGTAAATCTTCCAGACAGATACATGCATTAATTTTTGTACTTCTAACTGAAGCAGAAACATACGTTCAATTAGCAGACCACAAGGCAACATATAATACACAAATCTCATGCACATAACCAAAGATATGTCTATATAGAAAGATTTATAAACGCATACACTTACGCATGTTTAAGGTTGTATGTGCTCAAAGGGAACGGTAAGCAAAAAGTCAGTAAACAAACGAGAAAAAATTTTCAGATTTTCCTACTTTTACTGCCTACATACGTGCAAACGTACAAACTTGAGTACGTAAACAGATTCGCACACATGCACACACCTACACACATTTAAATATGCTTTGGATACATAAATGAGCATTCGCTTGTGAGCCTTTTGCAACATGGTCTGTCTAAGTAGGTGTACGAGCAAAACCATTCTAATGGTATATGATTTCGTATAATGAGTAAATGATATACGTATGTATATATGTATCTGTTTTTGTATTAGTAACCATATGCCTTTCGTGCGTTTACAATGATGAGCGTGATTGTATTTGTTAAGTAATGAAAGAGTTGCTCTTAGATATTTGATTCCCAACCGCCACATTCCTTACCATTCATTCGTACATATGCACGTATACATATGCATAAAATCGTACACATTCACATACATGCATAGAATTCTATCTTTAAATCTGTTTGTTACACATTTTACACATACGATTGCATGCTACAAATCTGAATTGGGTCAATCTCTAGATAATTCTTTGTGCTCGCTCTCCTACAGTGCACTAGAAACAGAAGTTGTTAAACAACCGCTTTAAAATTTAAATCCCATTCTATGGCATTTGAAAACATTTGCTATTAAAAGAAAAAAAATGCTTAAAAAAACTCATTGGATAAATGAACTTTTTGTTGACTGAAAATTGTTGACATTTTCAAATTGTTTTTTTACTTTTTGCTTTTTATCAGCAATTCCTCTTAGTATAAAAATATGAAACGTTGCTTATGAGTGTTTAAAAAAATTTAAGAATTTCTGATTACGTTAACATTTTTCTTTTCTTTTTTTTTTTTAGACAAAAGCAAATTTAAAAATTATTTAAAAATAAGTTAAAAAATTTTTATAACGTTTGCTGATTATGCTATGCTTTTTATTTAATTTATGACACCCAGAAGTAAACTTTAAAAATTTTATAAAAAAAGAAGAAAACTGCGAAAAAGTTAAGTAAAGTTCATCCTTCGGTCAGGAACTAAATGCCCCTGTTTACAGAGCGCAACGTTACGTAAACAGAAAAAAAAATCTAAAATAAACTAGATCTTCGTTGTAGATCTCGCTGCTTGGATCTTTTGAGATTTGGAAATAATCTAATAAATTAGAGAAAAGGTTAGTGGAACCGAAATTTCAGAACAACAGTTTACAAAATCTTTACGAACCAAAATTATTTATTTAAGGAAATTGTCCCTCTGTCTCCCATTCTCTACTTATGATTGCCCCTGACCATCATTGAGCCTTCTCCTCACTGGCAGTAGGCCTTCCTCTAGGTAACCTGTTATTTCTTGCTTAAAGAGCGAAGCTCTACCTCGTACCTTTTTTTTTAACAATTACAGAGCAAAGACGGATCTTTAGGTCACTTTCAATTTTGAGGTCTCTTCCTTTCAAATTATTTAAACCTGCCCTAACCTAAAACTTACAGATTTCTACTTTATGTTCGTGAAAATGTCTTTTAATCTTTACTCACACACATTATTGGACATTATTGACGATCTTTAACATATTTTATTGAAAAAAAAAGTTTCGTACTAAATTCGCTTTCATTTTAATTTCAAACCTAAAGCGATTGCATAGTCAGTTAAGCTAAAAGCGCAACAATCATACCCGGCATAAACGGAGTTTAACTCTAAGTGCGGTAGACCATACTTTAATTACGATTGGTGCGTGGTCGTAGCCACTGTGAGTTATCACTGAAGGCATAACACTTACTGGATGGATGTAAAATCCCGCAGACTATGGCTACCCCCTATCTCTTTTGCCCACTGTTGCACGTATAGTATAGCAAGACCAGAGAATACTATAATGAAGGCGGAATTAAAAGTTGAAGTCAATCGGTTGAGAATTGAGGTACGCTAAAGGTATAACTAAAAAAATCTTTCTGTTTCCTCTACGAAAGGTTTTGTGCCGGCATTAAAATCCTTATAAATACCGTAACGATTTTGCTCAAAAAGAGTACAAAATTTGTTTCAATACAGCAACTGGTCTTTCATCAATAAATTCGGAAAGAAGAAATGCTCATGCGATAGCATTATGTCGGATTAAATTTAAAAATTGTTTCAAGTCAGTTTGTATTCGAAAAATAAGTTAAAACGGTCGCACCTTTCCAATACACTCACTTCTCTTATGATGATCCATCAATCCATCTGCCTTTTGTACACATCCTTTTCTGCAGTTATGTAACGGGACAGTTATAGCTACTGAGCGTATTGTGTTTGTGGTATTGTTCTAAGTTTCTTATACACTATACCTTCTTTAGTTAATAATAATATCTGCGCGATTAGGGTAAGACTTAGACAAACAACTCAATGGTCGTGGGTATCAAATATCAAGTGCTGTAGGGTTGGCGTTAGCCTTGGATGCTAATGCTTTAAGAATTCAGTAATAATGCTTAGAATTTATTTCTCCGGCTCAATGAATAATAATAAGAATAATAATAATAATAAAAGCAAGTAAATGATGAGATCAAAATATTTAATCCAAAGTGAATATAGTTTTATTTATTTATGTATTTTTGCTGTATAGGTTTCCTGCCCGTTTCTCTTTCGCATTGAAATCAGTCAATAGCTTGTAAGAACACCACAAACCGCAAAAACCATTCATTTAAAGGTCACGTAATACTCCATGTAATCATTTTTTAAATATCTGCTCTTTTCTCTAATGCTAACTTAATAACACTATTGTTCCTTAATGTTGTTGTTTTGTATGCGAATGCAATTTCATTTCATTACTTAGTTCTTTTAACGCTTGACCTAATTTTCATTTATTTATACACTACAACAATGATGTAATGGACCTGTGAATGACGTCAAGATTGTGTCGAGAATATTGTATAAAACCTTTTCTTTTTTTTTTATATTTCGTTTTGTTTAAATTTCAATTGAGAGACGATGGACGAGGGAACAAACCTAAATTGAATGCTTTGATCATCAAAAGAGCAAAAAAACTGCATTCAATTACAATCAAATCTTACTTGAATTACTAGGTTAGCAGTTTTTTTTTCTTCTTTTTTTTTTTGTTCATGATGCAAAGGGAGTTTCAAGTCGAGTTTTTTAATGTTTTACGTCTTAGTTCAAAAAAACATGTACGTAATGATTGAAAGGAGAAGAAGATTACGAAATTCTTGTCAACATAGTTTTCAGTAGAACAATATGAGATAGATTTTCGATATCCATTGCAAAGTAAGGTAATTACAGCATGAAGGTAATTACAGCGTAAGAGCTTATCAAAGCATTTCCAATATTCCTCTTGACAACTACTATATTCTAAAGGAGAGGTATTTTAATCACATTAATGTCCCTAGAAAAGGTTGTTTAAGCGTTAAACAAAATTTTGTTAACAACTGGTGCCGGAAGTGGATTTCTTTATATTTGCATTCATATGTTTCCTGCGCATTATTCGATGAAAATTCGAATAAACGGTAAAGCGACAAACTATCGATCAGACGGAGAAAGGACCGAGCAAGCAAATGAGTGTGCAGGCAAAAAGGAGAGGGATAGACGGAGGAGAAGACGGACACACGTATACAAGGGGGATAGCGGACAAGTAAAGGATAACGTAGATGGATTGAAAAGCGGTATAACCAATGGGCGACCGGCAGGAGTAACAGATAGATAAAACGCCGACCCAATAGACTGACCCAATAGACGAGCAGCTAGACTGCTCGCGATACTCGCACGTTTAAAGGAGGAGAAAGAACATGGGAAGCGATAAACGAATGAACGAATAGACAAACTGATGGAAAGTAAAAGAAATAGCGGAAGTAAAATAGAAATAAATTGGATAATATATCCTGAGAATCTGCTTTCAATTAAAAATGTACGTATGTACTTCCGGTAAGATAATTCAAACGATTGTGATTGTTTGATCGCGTGAGAGATAGCGATTAATGAATTTATTAAAAAATAATATAAATATTAAATATCGTACTAACATCCGCAAATCTGTCGTTAGTGTCACTTTGCATTCTATGAAGTCATTAAAGAAAAATAAACCATGCCATGGACACGAGTAAAAAGATATGCTCGCCTCGCCACCTTAACTTTCATGGTTATGTAGAAACCAAGAAAGCGTAGATTATATAAAAACCAAAACCGAATTTATTTCAAATTTTTAATAGATTGAAATAAATAAACAAAAGTGAATCCATTCATTCTATAATTTCATGAAGATGAAACGTCGCCCACATACACACATACATATACTTATATTATATTATTTTTACTCTTCTGCTTGTGTCTGCTTTTTTACCGCTGCTTTTCTTATGGTTGCTACTGTTGCGGGCTTTTTGTTGTTTCTGGCTTTCCTATAGCCATTGTATTAAGTATTTGCTGTATAAGCTGTAGCTGATGTGCCTTAGTATAGTTTATTGTTTTTCAGTTGATTGTTGTGTAGTGTTGTGTAGTGTGCAGAGCAACATTGTCTGTAAATGCAACAATAAACAAATACTTGTAATTACCATCTGTCACACAATCTTATCCTTGCGTTATTTCGTTTGTTTTCTTCTTATTATATATATATATATATATATGTATAGTATATCGCCTGCGGTCTCTTTGCATCGAATTCCCCTAACAAGAAAAAAATAGAAGGAGAACTAAAAGAATTAAAGAAGAACTTGTTGGGAAAAGTCAGAGAAAATTCCATACAGTTTTTGTTTCTTTTTTACTTCATTTTTTTTTTTTTTTTTTTTTTTTTTTTGTAGTACCGCGCGCTTATGCAGATGTGTTTACAATTTGAAATAGAGGCGCGATCTTTCCTATAACTATGTAGCAGGCAAGCAGTCAGCAGTCAGCAGTCAGCCAGGCAGTCAGGCACGTATGAAATATATGTTTTAGGCTATAAATTGCCAGCTCTCGTCGTTATAGTTGCCGTTATTATTTGACTTGAATTGCAATTGAATGTTTTTGTATACGCCTCGTTGACTGTGTATATGTGTTTGGCTACGCTAGTTTGTGCTTATGTCTATATAAGTGCGAGCTTTTGCTTGTGTGTGCGCTTGTTTTAGGGCTGTGACTTTAACGTTATAATCTTGTTAAAGGCAAATAAATGTTTTATAACATTTTAATGAAGCTGACCTCGGTAAATATTTCATTTAAAACTGTTACGTTTCACATATAAACGCGCGTTCATAAACCAACAATAACAACAAAAATTTCTATGATAAAATATAAAAAGGAAAAAAAAAAAAAAAGGTTTTACTATAACATTACACACAAATACACTCACTCGTCGCACAAAGAAAGAGAATCAAATTCGCATATATATATACACATGGTGTATAACAAATACAGCCAGCAGCAGGGTAAGAAAAGCCACAAGCATCCACATAACAACAACAACAAAATAAAAGTAGGAAAAAAACGAAATAAAAGAAAACTCATAAAAATGTTTTCATATATAAATGTTATATATATATATATACGTATGTATATATATATATATATGTATGTTTGTATGTATGTATGTGTGTATGTTTGCATCTGTTCATATATTATTGTATATACTTATGTCTTATTTTTTTTCTTCTCTTTCTCCTCTTTTTCATATTCATATTAACGTTTTGCAATTGTGTTTGTGTGTACGCTCTCATGTAGATTGAGTTAAAGAAAATACGAAAGACCTGAAATCTCAAGTGCTTGAAAATGGTATGAGCGCGCAGTAGTTCGTTGTGAATACTCCAGTGGATTTACAATTTGCATGTTTTCTTCACAACTCAATCTACAAATATAAAGGCACACATGTACACACGCACATTCGCACAAATCCATATATGCACAAAGAAATCCCTTCACATGAATTCGCATTTACACTACAAGTACTGGCGAAAGACGTTTACATTTTTATTCTTAACAGCAACGGCAACAGCAAGAACAAGACCAACAACAACAAAAACGCATAGCACATACAGCGCACACACAGCGAGCACGCAAGACTAAAGTAAATTACAGGCTTTCAAATATTTGTGTGCGACGAATACAAATAGATTTGAATGCTTATGCATATGTAAGCGTATATTTGCTTTCCATCTATGCATGCATGTGTATACGTATATGTATATATATATATATAATTTAACCAGTTTGTGTACCTTTTTAAAGCTTAAAGGATTTTTCACATTTTATAGTTTGTCTTGCTTTTTTTTTCCCCTCCTTTGTTTTGTTTTTTTTTTTTTTTTTTATTATCGCCTTCACAAACTAACATACATCGTGGAATCTTTGTAAGATCAAACATAGTTTTTCTCATCATCACGTTTTTTATTTCTTTAAGGAAAACTCCTACGAGGTGAGGAAATTTTTATCAAAAGATATTTTTTGTCTTTCTTTTTTTTTATCGTCATTGCAATGCAATACTTTACTTTAATTTAAAAGAGATTTTTGAAATGAATTTATTCTTAACCTTTTCGTCTTTAAAGTTAATTTCCCTTTAAACGTAGAAAAACAATTGAACTCTCGGAAGTAATGTTGTATCAATAATTTAGTTTTGTAAGTCGGCGAGCTGTGCAGAAGAGTGTCTAACTATCATTCAAACTAACTCAAATTGGTTTATATTGCGGCTTTTCTACGCTAAAGTACCGTAATTACGATTTACAATGACATTGTACGTGAGTTTGTTGAATTTTACACAAAGTATTACTTTAACCAACGGATATTGGGAATTGTGTGTTAAAAGCCAATAAAAGCTTATATCTTAAGGCCATTAGTGTTCTTAGTTACTTCGCGGGAATATGCTACAGAAAGCCATCCAATATCTCGAAAATTGTGATCTGCAGAATGAATATAAAAATAGATGGGCAGTCATCGAACAAAAGGACTAAAAAATATGAATTAATCGAATCAGAAAATATTCCAAATTGAAGTACATCGTGGCAACATGAAAACTCGATCTATTTTAAACAGTTTTACATAATTTGTATATCGCTTGCACTAGTATTAGTTGGAATTATTTTTGAAAAAAAATGTGTATTATATTTTATGGTCTTTATACATCCTATCCCATTGGTGGTACAAATGGGTATTAAGTTTAGGGAGAGGATGTATATAACATGCAGAAGTGGCTGAAATAGAAAATGGATGAGATCTTATTTCGCCGACGCGTTTTCGTTCAAGGACCAACGCTACTGAAAATGATGCGGATCGAATCACTTTTTCGCTCGCTTACCTTCTAAAGCCATACTTTGAAAAATCGTTATATGCACAATAGTATTAAGAAAAGGAAGGTAAGATAGGGTATTGATATACCTATATTGTACAATGATACACCATATCCCATTGTAATGTTTTTTTGTTGTTATTTTTATTTGCTTGTTTTCCGCTTATTGTTAACTTAATATAAAATTGCTACAATATATCAATATTTTCACATTGTAAAGTAATCAGACAGTCAGAATGTGAGAAATTGAAACCTACATGCACATTTGTATAAATAAATAATTTATGCGCTCGCGGAGACACTAATTTAAACGATCATTTTTACATGAAAAATAAGTAAGCACATTACAATCGGGCGACGCCGACTATTAGATGCCCTACACCAGTATAATTATTCACTCGCTTCGGCACCAGAAAGTACGCACTATTTGGACGGTTAGATTTTCTCTCCTCGCATAATAGCTTGCGTTTCGCGCTATATAAGCGGGGGTTAAAAAAAAAAGACCTACGTGATCCAAATTCCCTACCGTTAATTTTTTTTTTTGCTGAAACGCTCCTTCGAAATGTTAAGATAGCATAAGATATCTTACAAGGGGTGGGGAAAGAAATAGACCCATTTAGGTCAAATTAAAGCCACTTAATTTTTTTATATAATTACTACCATGAGCAATATTTCATCACAAAAAAATTAGCAATTAAGCTTTTTTGGCATATAAGGGAATTATATCTCATGAGAATCCTTATATGCGCTGGCATCCAAGAAATGGACCTAAGCGGTCCAAATTCGGTAAGGTAAATTTCTTTGTCAATTTACTATTATGAGCTAATTTTCACCATGAAATATTGAAAATTTGACCTTTCCCTCATATAAAGCTTTAGTTTCCGCAGAAGTGGTTATACCAGAGGGTGCTCAAAAAATTACCCCAGCCAAAGTTTTCACACCGATTTACGATGCCAAAATACTGCTGCTTAGTCACTTTTGTCAAGAAATTTTGAAAATTAAAATTTTTTTTTCATATAACGTCTTTTTAGAATTTAACGTTATATGGGGATTGCTCGAAAAAGGGGACTGATTCCAACCATTTTCAATAGCGTTTGCCTTTGCATCAAAATACGTCACTAAATTTCGTCAAAATACCTCAAAAATTGCGACCTTTAGGTTGAGCACAAAAATAGATGGGCCGACATCAGACGGACAAACAGGCGTAGATCGATTTAGAAAATGATTCTGAATCGATTGGTAAAACAAAAGGTGGATGTACCTTAAGCCCTTCTGGGTGGTACATACGTCAGTACTAACTTAATATACCCTGTACCAGAAGTGGTGTGGGGTATAACAAATATAGGAAGCAACAGGAAGGTATAAACGAAATAGTTATTTGTCAATCAACTTTTTATATGTGTTTGTGGCTTTTATAGCATATTTCACCTATACATCCTTTCATTTGGTAAAAAAGAAGAAAAAAGAAAACAATTACAGAAGCACAAAAGGCAACTGAAGAAAACTATTTTCGTTCCCGACGGAACTTTTCTACCGACCGTTATCCCCTCTATATCTACTCTCCAAAGCTGTTCATTTGATATCCAATTGATTATACTGCTAACGAATCTTCCTAATTTTGGCGGTTCCATGATATTTGTTTTAGAATGAACTCGTTTTTAGACAGATAAAGTATCTCCACTTGAGAAATGTACGAGGCAAATTTCATCCTTCTGTCATATGTACCTTGTGAGTAAAAAACTGATCAGATCAAAAATATGCTAAAAATAAATATTTGATTACTTATAAGTTTGTGTGGGCGTGACCGATTTTTCCCATTTCTGCACAGGTGCTGCAGGGCCATCTATAGAATGTACAGAATGTCCGAATATGCTGTAGTTTATAACCAACGAGAAACAGAAAACAAAATTGTTTTTATTTTTGAAACGAGAGGTGATCTCATACTATCCTGTACTCGCGTTGACCAATTTGCCCTATTCTTCATACGAATTAGTGTTCAAGAACTTCTAAGGTTTTCCCGAAATTGAAGAGAATAACTTCATTAGCATGAACCTTACGCATACCGATGAACTGACAGACAGACAGACAGACAGACAGACAGACGTGTTTAAATTGGTTTAGAATTTGATACTGATCAAGAATATATATGCCTTATAGGATCTCTGGAGCTTCCTTTGACGGAACTAAAATAAAAAGAAAGTTGATCGTAACAGAAGAAGAAAAAGAAATGCAAGTACTGTGCACAATTTTCGTACAATTATCGAGGGTAGTCAGTCGAACACGAAATCGCTAAACTTATTTTGTTCTCCTGACTTTATGAAAGTTAAATCAGTACACGCTCTAATTGTCCTCGTTAATGATGAAAACACTTAGTAATCAAAAATTTTCAAAAATACAAGAAAATACAACAAAAAAAATTCATATTCAGTTCTGGACGAATATTTCATTACTCAGACCTACTTTTGCACCATATTTGATTATGTGAAGATAAAGCAAAAATCTATTCTCTTTATATACATCGCATCACATGCTAAATATCTCATGTCATATATATTTTTTTATGTCATATTTTTTTTGAAGTGCAATGTAGCAGCACTTCGCACATACCTATGTCAAGTAAATGAAATTTTTGAGAGTATAAGAATTTTTTAATCCTATACGACAGTCATATTTTTTAATTAATGAATCTACTTATTAATAATAAGTGATAAATAATTTTTAACTTTTTTTTTCTTTCCTATTTTTAATTTCAGCTAACCACAGCCGCATAATTTACCAGTAAAATATTTTATACTGCATGTAAGTATCAACAATTATTATTAAAACTCAAACACACATTGAAAGGTGATAATGATAAAAAAGAAAAAAAAAACAACTTAACAGAACAGAACATAATTGGAATTGTGTTCTTGATATCCACCCTTAGTTCATCTGTAACATTTGATTGCAAGATTAAAAGAATATCGACTTGCTTGACATATACCGCGCGCCGTACATATTATGCATCGGATGTATTTCAAAGCAATACATTTTCGTGTATCAGTAACTATAACGTACAAACATACATATGAAAGATATTCCATGTATACATACTTCCTTCCTTATACTACTTCCTTATTTATGTACGCTTCTTTGGCAAGTGTAAACGAACCCTTTGACCTATTTAAATGATTTTTTAACTTGGCATGAAGATTTCATTAGGGAAAAATTTAAGAAAGCTCAACAGTAAAATCTTTAAATTGAAAGTTGTTTAATCTCTGAGTTCAGAAGAAAAATTTTGTTATGTTGCGGCAATGGCCCTAGCATGCAGAGTTGCTGCTATGCCTCTAGATCGACTAAAATATTACGCGGACGGGTGCAGAGATATTTAGACCGACACCCACACAAGCAGGCAACGCCACGAATGCACGCAGAGGCGGTCACATACAGATAGAAGTGCGGGCAGACAGACGAACGGGTTTGCTTGCAAACGAATTGGCAAACAGAGGGGGAGTAATAAGTACACGTATAGGCAAACGCACAGCTAGGCAAAGTAGACAAACGAACAATCAAGCTGACCAGAAAGCAGTGTGGCGGACGGACAGCCCGATGAAAGAACGAACTGAAACTTTGACTCGGAAACGAACTGACATCGAACACTTCGGCACAAACGCGAGCACCCAGATAGAACGACTTATGCAAAGGCAGAGAGATAGTTGGATGGGCAAGGTGATCGAAAATCTACATACTTTGGGAACAACTGCCGTGTATCACAATGCGTCACAAACCTTTGACATATATTATATAATTCTACGCGTATTGAAACAGTGCATTTATCTATTCATGGAAAGACCTGAACAATTGACTATAATTGACACCTAAAACAATTAAAGCAATTAGTGTCACATTTAGTTGGAAGAAAATAATTATAAGAACTTCTTCGCTAACAAGGCAATGCATGAGTGCGGAAAATTTTATCAATTCAGGTTTTTTTGCATTTAATGCGTACGACAAATAGGCCAAGGTTGTCAGATTAAAGCGATGTCTACCAATTCCAAATTGAAACAGAATCGTATTTCACATTATCAGTGCCCATGCATTTTCAATCACCCATCGGAAGTTGAGTGATCAAATCATTCAGATCATGTACCGCTCAAGCCGAATCTAACCCTGTCGTAGTATCAATTATTCCGAACTCCATGATGAAGCAGGCAAGAATTTTCGATCAGACGTATATATCGTACACGAAGGCGTGAGTAGTGTTAGCAAAAACACTCTCATATAAATAATGCGTTCGGATAGGTTTATGATACCGTACTAGAAAAAATATTATATACCTTCGTATAACAATGAGGATAGTTTCACTTAAAATCTTTTCTAAGCTTTCATTTAACTTCTTTTCGTGCAACAATGGAGTGCCTTAATGGATATTTTGGAGTTTTTCGTTACTCCTTAATGTGGATACCAAATAAAACTGCTTGGGTTTCTCAATAAGTTCTAAAGATTTTAATGAGCGAAAAATTCTATTTTTTCCAAGAGCCACAAGATTTCTTTGGATGGTGTCACATAAAAGTGAGTCTGGGGAAAGATTCATGTACTGCTCTTTACTTTATTAGAATAAAGGCTTATTTAAAAGAAAAATTTTATATAATTCGTTAAATAATCTGTTGGATAATCTTTAATACCCTCCATGTTACGCGTTTGTAAACAACATTTTCGCAACTTCTATACAATTCCACATGATGCACACATGAGCAAAGAGAACCCAAACGGCAAAAAGGGAAAAAACAGTAAGAAAAGTGTATTCGGTTTTGGCCACATCTTCTTTACTCATCACATCGTACTCTGGGCATGTCACCTTCTCTAATTTGACGCCAATATTTTCCTTTGCGAGACCAGCAGGACGTTTACCACAGGCAAATTAACAGGTAGGCAAGACGGACAAAGACGGATTCAGAATATGATACTGATCAATACTCTATGTACTTTATGGAGTCTGTGAAGTGTCCTGTAGGGTGCTACAAACGTTTTGATGAAAGAATGCAGTTTCGATACTCATATATAACATTGGATAGGCAAGTAACCAGCAAACGAGTAAAACTCAATCATTCATTTGCTTTTTTTTAGATAAGATGATTTCACTTAACTTTGTGTACTGTGGGATTGTCCCCCGACCGATTTGGACCATTTTCAATGCTAACCTGCGCAAAAGATCTTTCAATCTTTCCAGCAAATTTGAAGCCGTTATCTTTATTTTTGCGACTAAGCAAATGTTTATCGCACACACATGCGGACATGATTAAATCGATTCAGAATTTTATGCTGATGAAAAATATGCATACCGTCCGGTGTCCACAAAGATTCGTTCGAATTATTGCAAACGTTTCGACAAAATTAATACACTTCTCATCCTTCAATGATGAATATAAAAGGATCACGGCAAACGAAAAGAAGGCAAACATTATGAGGGTTAAGCTGGTTCACAAAAATTTGCATTACGTATGTATTTATAAACATTTTAGAAATGATACATGTCTGCTGTTATTAATCTCCTCCAAGACAATCCATTGGATAAGCCACAGCGACCAAGTCTTGCATTTTTGCCTTAGACAATTAAGACCTATGCCATACTATTATACATATATTTGAGAAATTTTCAACTCCTTTTCTAACATTTTTGGAAAAATAACTCAGTTTTTTTTTTGTCATTAACCGAATAAGAAGAAGAAAGTGGGAGAGTTAAATAAAGGTAGTAGGTAGGGATTAAAAACTTTCGCTTGAACTTTTTTTTTAACTTTTGCACAAGCGATGAATCAAAACAAAATGCATAAAAGTTGTCCAATTCATGCTATCATAACACTCGTGATTTATTATCAAAAATAGTTTAAATAATATTTATTATAAAGAAGAGGGGTCGATCACATGTACATATGCTCTGATAAATAACCGGCAAAAAAATGGTGATAAACCATAATTTTGTCAAACAAATACCTTCCGTCTAACAGAAAAAAAAAAAAAACAATTGTGTGATGTATATACGTATAGAATATGTATATATATATATATGTAAGCACACATACATATGTACATCGATACGCCCATACGCATACACAAACACACAAACACATAAGCATGTATGCATGGAAGCATACATATTCACATCCCATGGGTATAATCTATGCAATCAGTATAAAATATATTTTGCCCGTTATATGTGTACGTTGGATAGAAAAAGCCAAGCCACACACTGAATAGAATCAAAAAAAAAAAAAAAAAAAAAAAATGCCCATAAATCACAATAATAGAATGCGTTTATGAAATAAATAAACGCAAAACCAGAAAATTAAATAGTAATTTAAATAATTTTCGCCATAACAAGTATTTTTGTGAGTAAATATGTGCATAATTGCTTAGGCGTATAAAGCGTTTTCGAAAAAAAAAACACTGTTGGCGCATCCTATGATTTTAAAAGCTAGGAACGGTGAAGTCAATATTATAACTTTAGCGTACAGAGACCGTTCAGAGAACCATCAGCCATGCCATATATATTTTATGCTATTATATTTTAGATTCTCCGAACCGTATTTCTGAATACAACTACAAACTGATTAACACAATGTAAGAACTGATAACGTTTCTACTTGAATGTTTCCACGGAATGTAACTACTTTGAAGGACAAACAATGGCCATTGATATCGACTCAACAGACGCAGGTACCAAGCAGATAGTTAGATACAACAACACCATCATACCACTTTGCCTACTACAGTTATTCACTCATTTTGCTAGTAATACACCAAAATGTACGCATTATTTTCACGCAAAGCCTTAATTTTTATAAAAGACCGAAGAGAGCGAACGACTGCATAAGAGTCGGGACCAAAAAAAATTATCTATTTGGTCCAAATTCCCTACACTTCATTTTTTTTTTGCTCAATCGCTAAAATATTAACAATCAAACCATTTCCGAAGCACTTGCTACTCATGAGATAGCTTGTACTTCTACTTATAAATGGCAGGCACAAATTGATTATTATGTCTGCAATAGGCGGAAAGAAGTATTTTGTCATGATTTCAATAAATAAAAACACTACACTGGGGCATGGCTTACAACTAAACACCCTACACCACTCTGCAGTTATCCACCATTTTCGAACCATTTTCAGTAACTTTGCTCCTTGGGGCAACACGCGCCAGTGTATCGAATTTCATCGAAATACCTCAAAGACTGGAGGCTGTAGGTTGAACACAAGAAAACAAGGCAAGAAGACGGACAGACGGACAGACGGACGGAAGGAAAAAGAAAAACTATATCGACTAAGAAGGTGATTCCTAACCGATCGGTATAGCAAAAGATGCAAGTCCTTCTGGGTGCTGCATACATCCGCACAAATTTTTTTCTAATTCTTTTCCTTTTCCTTTTTTGTACATTTAAGTTAAATTAAACTACGAAAAGGTAAAAACAAAAATTGAAAAACTAATCCTTCCTATCCTTAGCGAGAAACGTTGACTTTTCCTAACCTGAGCGTGAAATAAAAAAAACAACATTTCTGAAGCCAAGCAAACAAGAAAATTAATAATTTTAAGCTTACCCGAATCTAAGTAAGATCAAGATGACAAAGTTTGATGCTTTGCTTTTTCGAGATTGCTTCAATTTGAATATGCAAAGATTGACGTTCTGTCATGAGTTCGATAGAAGTGGATCAGCTTAAGAATCGAGAAGACAAGAACGCTTTCTGAGTTCTATGTTCGTCTATGAGTCTGTCTGCAAGTCAGTCAGTCAGTCGGTCTGTCAGTCTGTCTGCAACTCGGTCAGTCAATCAGTCAGTCTGTCTGTCAGTCTTTCTGTCAGTCTGTCTATCAATTTGTTCTTAAGTCGACTTTGAAGTCGAGTATTTTCAGCAGCCGAAAGTAGCGCTTATCACGAATCCAGTGATGATAATTCAAAAATATTTGAGTCGGACCTTAGGCCTAAGCTTCTCTGATTAGACTTATTTAGTGTTTCAGCAGCTAACCTAATCACTATTTAGCAGAAGTAGTTTTTATGTTAGTAGTGGGTACACTTTGGTCTGCTTCTCTATCTTTTAACGATACTTAGATGCGTAACGATGTTACGTATGCACCCGCTTTAGAGACAATTCCATAGTATCGAAAAATTAAACGAATATTGGTTTTTTATAGTCACATTCACACATAAATGGGACGACAGACGTGACGA
The DNA here is from genome assembly GCF_014805625.2 of Glossina fuscipes. NCBI lineage: Eukaryota > Metazoa > Arthropoda > Insecta > Diptera > Glossinidae > Glossina > Glossina fuscipes. Next base: position 411,109 of record NW_023998452.1, on the reverse strand, counting down.
GGCCGATAGCTAACTAAGCTTGTGCAGCTTCGGAAATGATAGAAAAAATTTTTTCACGCATATTATGCTAAAGATAAAAGCAAAACGAATGTCTATAGATTGCAGATATTTCACATAGACATCGTTAACTCAGGCGGGGAGGGGTAAATGAGAAAAGAGAAAAGTTAAAAATTTCCTTTAAACATTTAATGAAAATTTTCCTTAAATGCAATAATTTTTAATTAAACCATACGTTCAATAGCATTATCTCGCTCTTTATCATCATTATTTTAATCTCCATTGTCACTACCATCATCATCAGTATTATAAGTTCGGGCGAAAATCCGATTACGTCAACGAACAAAAAAAAAGAAAGAAGAAAAGCAAGAAAAAATTGCTTGCAGACATTTCATGAATAGACTTTAAAATTCAATCAATTTGAATGTGATACCATTACTAAAAGTGTAATATTGCCACGTACATATATAGTACAGACGCACATACGTACATACTTATATGTACGTACTATGTACGTACTATGTACGTATCGGATATGCAGATGTATATTCATTTCGCACACACATCTCGCATCTTTTTGATGAGAAACGAACGAAAGCATAAAGCAAATCTTTATACTGGGGAACATGTAATAAGCTCTGTGGTCGTGATTTGAAGGCAATGGCTGATGATAGATTGACAGTAATTGCATATGACATATGATGAGTGACTCTGTCGTCATCTATAACAAAATTTCTACACACATACACCCAATCAAAGATACGCAGATATGTTTAACAAATGCAGATCGCTGACGTGTTACTTGTGATGTTCTTTATCAAACAGCAATCTCATCGTACTACACGCTGGAACAGTTAGTCAATCAGTCAGTCACCGCATAACAACAATGGTATAAAATGCATGATGCTTATATGATAGAGCGTTTGTTATTAATTTAAATAACAGGAAGAAGTTTCTTTCATCTATCTCGTCTATTGTGGTTTGACGTTTCTTCGCATACCGCATCAAAATGAATACCATTAATAAACTATTATTGTATATGCGTTATTTAAATTCGTCGAAAATTGAATTGAACCGCAACCAAATTTTCACATATTATTTAATAAATAATAATTTTATTTTTATTTAATTTGATTTTTTAGATTGATTAACAAAGACAAGCGCAATTTATATAAGTCTAAAACTAGGAAAATTGCGATCGCCTTAAAGTGATTCTATCTTTATCAAACAAGGGAAGACTTTTGTTTTTTTAGTTATTTGCGCATCGAGATTAATCACGGACAGAGCCTGATGTATATTTCCACTATCGAACTGTCAATCGGTATTAGTCGTATATACTTTAAGTTGTTAGCTGCGTAATACTTCGAGATATTCCTTTGTGTAGAATATCTTTCGGGTCTCCAAGCTTTTAATTATTGTAAAGTTCATTAGGGATTTGCGAAAAAACTTCATGAGAACTGCATCATATTTAGACCTGCTATCTTGCTATGAGAAAAGAATGAAAAGGAGGACGGACGGACACCTGATAGATGCAACTGATAAATACAACTAATAATATCTTGCCTTGACTCGGAATTCGAATACAGTCGACAGAATTCTTAATGCGAATTTCTCGCTGCGTTACCATCGCTTTTTCGACGATGGGGTATAAAAACAACGTCAACTTTACCCATGCCAGGTTCACTACACAAGCTAACATGGAAAATTTTGTAAGATTCTTTCTTAGTTTATTTTTACACCGGGTTCCTAATTTATTTTTAGATCCTAGTTATAATCATATCGCACACATAATGTCTTGCAAAAAGAGGTGCCATTTTAAATTTCGCGCTATCTCTGAATTGCCACTCTACAATTGTTCACCTACACAGGTGAAATCTAAGATTTTTTCGCATATAGACGCTTATGCTCAACTCCGTTGCATGAAAAAAGTCAAGATTTTTTTAAATAAAATCATTCCAAGTAAGAAAGTAATTTTCTTCTACCTACTTAAACGTAAAGAATTGTCGAAAAATTGACATTTTCTTTGGCGTTCGAAGGGAAATAGTCGAGCAATCTGTCTAATCATAACAAGTGGAAGATTACTGACCGGGCTTTGTACAGCCGGGAGGTGCATTATTTGAGAAAAGTCAGAAATTTCAAAACAATGAATTTGTAAATAACTGTTTTTCTATATCCTTTGCTAATATTTTTACACAACTGTACTTCCCTTTCGTGAGAAATATTGAAAACTGTCATTGTTTTTACTAAGGTCAAAACCGCCAACAATGCTTTAGAATTAACGCAACGCGTGAACAAACGGTCTGAGGCCAATCTAAGCAACAATCCAAAGTAACTTTGAAAGTAAACAAAAAATATTGAAATATTTTTATGAATAAAGAGTTAATTTTAATTAACAACAAGCTTATGTGAAACGGTGATTTTAATAGAGCTTCTCTGAAGCTTTCTTATTTAGGTTATACAATTTTGCGGGAGAAAGTCAGCTGGATTAACGGGCTTGCGTAAGCATCTCTTCGTTCTATTGAATCTTAAACGAATTGTAAATAAAGACGAATGATATTGTTTTTGCATATTTGCCTACAAAAGTTACATCAAGTTGTCGAGGGTGACAACAAGTTAAAGGTGATGAACTGCATTCAACATTTGCTAAAAAGCGATAGCTTTTTCTTTTGGTTGAACGTTGAGTGACTCAGGCTTACAAATCTCAAATCGAACCCTTTTCTCACCCAACTGTAAAAGCGTGAAAATGTGAAAAATTGATTTTAGCTTAATACATAAATGAAAAAAGGAAACAATTTTCCAAAACGAACTTACACTCTAACTGCGAAAGATGAGCTGGCAAAAGTCATGTTAAATAAAATGACGTTAAACGCAAAAGCAATAAAACTTCCTGGCGAACAATTTTTATATCTTACGCTTACGCTTATGTACATTTCGAATTATATATCATTTGTGAGCAAACTATAATATTACATTACGATGTTAAGTCAGATTGATGTAGCAGTGTACGTTCGTTTGTTTATGTTCAAGTTTTGTCCTTCGATTTGTCTCCGTTTGTTTATTTGCTTTCTCGAACTTCCTCCCTCTTAATGTAATTCGTTTTAATTTCCGTTTCATTTATTTTATTCACCTGCTTGCGTCCTATGTATGAATATGGACGTAATTGCAAAAATGTAATAAAAAAAATGCAAAGTTTACTTAAACAATTTCATAAATAAAAATTTAAATATTTTATTCATACTTCACTGTCTTTCGATTATGAAAATCTACAATGCATTTCTATTCTTTTGTTCTATTCTCCTTTAATTTACATTAGTATTTGTGGCCTGAAAACCGTTTCGAACCATTCAAATCAAATCAAATCAAATCATATATAGATGAGTGATATTTAGTTCGCAAATTTTATAGAACAAAAACCCCATTTTTCTCACTGTCAATTTGGCAGTGTCACTTGCCGTCGTTGGTGTCAGTTTAAGACATATTTGATTTCTCCTAAGGTAAATTAGATTCTCTTTGACTAATTTCGTTGTTATTAATTATGGCAGACAAAAAAGAAAAAAAAAATTTAATTTGAAAAAAGGTAAAGCTAAATAAAAAGAAGGAATTTGTTACGATTTGTGGGCGTGTTATATGCGCTATTTATTTATATAATCTTTTTAATCAAATCTGATAAACAAGAGATGATCATTATATATTTATTTTATTGATACATAGAGTACGTACGGTGGTTGACAGACTATGGAGAACATTCGTAAAGCAAAAGGTAAGGAAATTATGAATTTGAATGTCTGGACCATGGTGTTGGCAAGCCTTTTACAACAAATAAAGTTTCCAAGAGTGTAGTTATGTTGAATGATCGCAAAAATTCAAATTGAAGCCAAAGTCCTTCCGTTATTCTAAGTCAATTTTTGTTACATTTAATTAATTATCTTACCTTAATTTCAATAAATATTGAACTTTACTGTGCAATAATAATAATAATAATAAGCCAATAGCAAACTAGGGGACAGACTTACGGATAAGGCACCTGGACTAGTTTATAGTTCCCTATTAACTAAGTGTTTGTACATCAGCTGCGTGTATTAGCTTTAATCATTATTTTTCAATGCATACTTTTAGGTGAGCCTTTGATTAATAACTAATGCATATTTTTAATTGCTAAAAATTGAGTAACAAAGCTAAGATATTAACAAAAATTTCAACTGCGAAGAAAAATTGCTCCCCTTTAAATATCTTCGATGGCCAATTTACAAGTTAGTGCAGAATGTTTTAAGAAAGAATATATGTTTACCGCATCCCTTGCTGATGAAGGAAACAATTTTTTTAAACTTAACATTTCAGTTATATAGAGAGAAGGTTTAGGTATCGTAGAGGTTTATTTATAAGAGAGGTCTTCATCAAACACACATACATTCCTCACAAGCGCGATATTCTGAATCTAATTAAATGTAATTAAAATTCGTCTAGCAATTTCGCGTTCGTATGGCCATCTGTCTTCAAATTTTTGCTACACTAGTAGTCGCTCAAAAGGTCAAAGAAAAGACTAAAGCTTGACGCGTATGTTCTTAGCTGATAGCAACTTATTTATTAACAGTTCATCCGATAAGGTCAACATTTTACCACAAACTTCGCTACACTAACTAAAAAAATGAAAATAGTTTGTTTTTGAAAAATTGCAAGCCAATGCACATGTTCCGTTAAGAGACCAGACAATTATTTCGACTTATCATAAATTATATGATAAATAATCGCTATATATACATCGATATTATCGTACACATATAACAACTAGTTTATGTAAGGCTACAGATAACACATAAGACCATAGTTACAGCTGGAAATACCGATTACGCCATTTAGATTGATTTAAATTTTCTACTGGTCATAAGTCATTTGAAGTTTCAAAATCTTTGATTGACTATTATTTACAAGAAAAGTTTTTCATATCTACGATTAATCTCTGTCTACCTAGTCGAGTTTTTGAACAACTGATAACATATGCTGGCTTCTACCAAAAGTAATCATTTTGATCCTCCTTTTTTCTGTGGAATTGCCACAGTCGCAAAAATGCAGATGGAAAACCGAAATTTGACACACACTTTGCTTGATCGATTGGACCCATTAGTATTATACATCAGAATAAACCGGACATAAACAATACAAAATTTTTATTCTGTAGGGTTCCAGGACAAACGACTGCAAAGCTAAGGCGTTAGGCCTTCAATTATACGCAACTTCAAGGCGAAAAGGGTACATTTGCTGGAGAAAAAGCCAAAAAGAAATTAAAAGACAAAAGGCCATTATCCATAACAGTCATCGTAGCGGTTCCCTGCGATGTTTTGTTTTTAACCGAAAGTGATTAACTTGAGTTCACAATTTCTAACTAAACCTTATTATTAATTTATAATTTAGTCCATTAATAATGGCCTATGCAAGTGCCAGCAGGAATCAATTGCTAGCATTTTTCTAAGGTACATTTTCACTCGTCACCGTTGCGAAACATAGTACGCGTAATGATTATACTTGGTAAGATTTTAGACTGTCTTTGAAAACATTCAGTTCAATAAAAAAGCCGACGTTAATCGCAGATTTGAAAAAAATATCAAGATTTATTTATCTCAATTTCTGTTTGAAATCAGCAACCCGCGTTGAAAAGTAGGCACAAGTGTCTCATGACCAACCTATTAAAACAATTTGAAAGGCAACGAGGAAACTGATTGTATTTGATAGTTAAAAAAATAAAAAAAATGAGCCCAATAAAATAGTCATAGTTAGCCATAAATACCACTCTCTATCAAATTAAGACGATTTGAAGCCACAATTGATTATCAACTGTGGACTTTGAACTTCTTAGACTGTCTAATATTTTTATTAAGGCCATTTGCGGACAAGGCAAGGTAACAGACTAACCCCTGCTTTGAATGCATACTAACAGGGCAAATATTGTCAGTCAGACTAAAATTTAGTTGGAGCGATCGCATATTATTATTGTTATTAATTTAGCCAAAGAAATAAATTGTGAGACTAAAGTCTTAAAATGCTAGCATCCAATGCTATAGGCTTTATTGAAAACTCTGCGGCCCTTGAGATTTGATTCGAGATAATTTAACTTCTCGCTCACTCAGGCGGATGATTGATCAAATAAATTTATCGGTTTTCAAGAAATGATGGATTGAGTTAGTCAAGTCAGGATAAATATTTTGAGTTATCAGTTGAAAACTGAGCGATCATAAGATTTGACTGCTTACAGGAATTAAATGAATTCTTCGCGTCTCGAGAAACCCTTGATGCAATGGTATGTGAAACCCAAAAAAGTGGAATTGCTTAAGCTATGACTTAAAGTTGTGTTGAGTGCTTACTCAATTAACAAGAAACTGTTTAAAATGTAATCCTAAAATTTGGTTTGACCGGTTTCTATGGCCAAGTAAAGGCACCGGTCTTGAGGCACCTCTTCGAAAGCTTTCACGTTTTCGTTTTTAAGAAGACCATCTTTAAAATGGCAATCTAAAATTTTATTTGCGCTCCTATTAGTTTCCGGGTCCGATCTTGATACCTCAATGTATAAATTGGTTCGAGGATTGCTAAAAGCAAATAATTGCACTGATCTTGAAACGTGCATTGATGCCTGGAGGCAGAGTGCCAATCCAAATTTAGTTCGGATAATATCACAGGGAAGTATTTGTCCTGACAGGACAATTGGCACTTCCACCATCGACAAGCTATTTAAAATGAAGTTTTTTCTCGAGGATCGAGGAGGAATGAACAAGTTGTGTAACTGTCTTAAGCAGTGGGTATGCAAAGCTCATTCGAAAGCGAGTGCACTTGCCTTATTGATTGAACTTATTTTTTTTATTTACCCAAAAAAAAAAAAAGCTTGGAGCAGATTCTCCCTAGTAGACCAGATCCTCGAGATCTAAAGCCGAATCTAAAAAAGAAAAGAATGTGTAGAAGGAAAACGAAAGATAAGTCATAACATGAGCTAAAGTCAATTTCAACTTGGTTACCAAAAATTAAACTCTAACTATCAATAAATGGAAATTATTTATAATTGCGATAATATTCATGTTAAAGGTATTTTCGATGTGAAAACCAAAAAACACTTACGCCAATCGATTGCGTCTCGTTCCACTGATGCTTTGTTCTTTCTTTCTTTGAATGTTTTGGTCAACTGCTCTGTTGTACGTTGGCTTTGTTTTATTTTAAAATTTTATTTGTTTTTATTTTCAATTGAATTTTGCTCAGACCACGTGCCAAGTAATTAATTATTCATTTATTTCCTTAACACCCAGAAAAAATGTTTGCACTTTATTTGATGTAACGAGTTTTTTTTTTCTTTAGTATATGAAAAATTTTTATTTGATTTTTTTTTTTTTTTATTTTTTAACACATGAAAGTAATTAAAAATTTTGTATAGTTTTTTTTAATAGATATAATGCTTTTTATTTATTAATTTTTTTATTTTTTTTTTTTTTAATAAACTTCAAGTAATTATGACTGAATTTTCTCAATATTTGAGTATAAAAGACTTATTTGTGTTCAAAGCACTCTGATCAACGTCTCTAACTAAACTGAATTGAAAAAGTCCAACACTGAACATCTTTAAAGCAAGTGGATGGAGAGAGAGTATGATTGTCACAGTCATACACTTCAGTAATAACTACTAACATATATTCATTTGAAATTTTGCTCTACATAAGGCGAGAGAGAAAGCGAGAGCTCCTATTAATATCACGTTTTCCTTGCGACGCTACGAAAAAGTTGTTATACGTGAAGGCAGAAAAAACGTGCTTTCACAGAGTGAAAGCTTTTCAACAATTATTGCATTTTTACATTTACACTCCCTATCTGTCTCTCCTTTCGTCTTTTCTATACGTGCTCTCATTATTTCTTTATCATCATCAACATCGTGGCTTTTATGTTAGCTTTAGGCAGGCTATTGTTAAAACCTTTACTTATTAGTTGCACCACGGTTTCTGTTATTAACTCATACGCAACAATTTAGTTGCACCACGGTTTTTATCGGCATTGAATGTGAAGCATAAGAACAAAATTATTCATGTGTTCATACCTTCTGTTAAAAGTCTCGTAGTTTCTGTTATTAAATAGATTTTCGGAAAGCTTTTGTAATATTCGTTATCGATACCCCGTGCCGCCGTCGCTGTTGATAAGTTTTGCTCCATTTTATTTAAATTTTTGTTTTTTTTAGAAGACATATAAAAATTTTGGAAATGTTAAAAAAAATTCTAAAAATTATATCCTCAATCAGAAATTTCGTTTTTCTTCTCCCCTATAGAAATCACTATTGAGTGAATGAAGTTATTAGGAGACGTCCCTCCCTTGTTGTTGGGCCTACAATAAACGAACCATATTCTGCTGCGTTTTTTTTCTTTTTGTTGTTTTTTTTTTTTGACAAATTTCTGTTTTCCGATTAAATTACTTTCCATTTAGGAAACTACCCCAGATTTTTATGTCGTAGTTTTCATGAAGAAACACAGATAGGACTTAAGTTAAGTGTCTTAGATATTCCAAGTTTTGGGCCCTAAGGGAAATAATTCTTTAATGAGATTTTCCTGTAGTAAAATTTTTTTATAGCATCAAAATCTTATTTGCTGATGAGTTTAACAAAAAAAAAAAAAAAAAAACCTACAATTGATTGCCCCTTAACCTGATGATAATTTCTGCGGTTTAGGTCCTACAAGACCGCATACAAACGCAATACTAGCCAGAAAGCAATGCTAACGACTGCAATAAGTTTTACATCAATTGGCAACAATAACATAGGAGACTAAGGAGGATAAGGTGAAGACAACAGCCGTAATAACAAAAGCAAAAGCAAATGCCAAGTAATGAGAAAGATGAGAAGAGATATATACGCAGTACGTACAAACGTATAGATTCTATAGCATAGGAAATATATTATTGGATCAGAACGAATTTTGATTACCCATCTGTCGTCTTTTCGTTAAATATTTTTGTTACAACTTTTATTATTATACCTAAAGTAAACGGGTAAAAAGGGAATTCATTTTCCTGTCGACATCATGACTCTAAATATCTTACAAAAATCGTGGACAACACATCAATTAACGGACTTAAGACAGCTGTAACATGGCCAGAATACACGACACCTTTATACAAAATTTTCCACTCTTGGAAATGTGCTGTCAAACGCTACTCAATTTTGGGGGAGATAAACAACAACTTATGGGATTAAAAGTTTGAGGCGATTTAGCTTGCTGATGGACCATTGCCATTTAGACCTTGTAACCTAATTCCGTGAATATCTATCGTTCGATAGGAAAGTAAATGTCGTAAGTCCATACACTACCCAGAATATATAACTCTTAAAATATGTACTGCTGCGAGTTGGTAACACCATATTGCGGACTATAGACGCCACATATTCCATTTAGTGTACTTAAAACTTTTGCAATCCATACGTCTGCGTGCCCTGTTATTTTTACAATAAACAAGTTAACCGAATTGACCGAAGCTAGGGTTGTGTGCCTGCTCAGTGAATGCAAATCCGTCAAACAATCAATGCGACGAACAGAATTGTGAATAGTATAACATTTGCAAAAGAAATCTATTTACGAATGACAAAGAGATCTAAAAACATTTTCTCTATTATGTTCAATTATCGTAAGGTCTACATATAGTTTTTCTATGACAATATCCAACACGGATTAGCAGCAGGAGAGCCTAAATAATAAGTATGTTTAGATATATTAATCCATTATAAGATTGACAAACGAAAGAAGAATTTTCATACATCACTCATCCTTAAAGCTTTGCATTAAAAAAATAATAATAGTTAGAAACCAATAAAATTTATGTTATACGCAGCTTAAGTCGACCCTTTGATTGCCCGCCACTTGTGCAATCATCAACAATTTGCATTTACTCCCTCTGCTAAGAACTTAGATTAGATAGACACCTATGCTCAACTTTTTCCAATTTTTGCCCTAAAGAAAACTAATCTAATATTAAAAAATACGTAGATCTTATGTAAAACGGATTTGTCACCAAGTTTTTTAAAAACATTTTCCCAAAAAATTATCAAATAAAATAAATTCTAAAGCAAAATTTCTCAAGAGATCACAAACTTTTCATACAAGTTTCTTAAAATCCCCGATTTATAAATTTCGAGGCGATATTATCTGATTTTAGATTTTAGTTTTAATTTCGACCTGAAACTTTAATCCTCTGAGTTTCATTTGTATTTTAATTATATATAAATTGAAGGATGGACGGACATTTCGACTTTAACATTTTTCATAATATCATGATACAAACACGAACGCTGGCCAACAAATTGTATACTTTATTGGGTTTTGACGCTTGGTTGCTGTGCATTATAAAGGTATTGAAAAGAAAATTAAAGTTTGATACGCTAAAATATTGGGTAGGCGTGGTCAACCTTTCCCATTTTTGTATACGAACGCAACAGCATTGACCGTAGAATATGCGCTCACATTTTTATACTTTAAATTTTAAATCTCAACATATTTTTGTTTTCCATCTATATTATCCAGAAACGGCGCACTTGCATTAATTATGATCGAAATATTTCAAAATTTCTTTTGGCCTGATATGTTAAGGGGGCATAAAGGATGTAAGGGCATTACCTGTTCTGAGATATACGAAGCAAAGCAATAACAAAAAATGTGGAGAAGTAAATAAAAATATCGATCACTACTCACATAGACACAATAACAAGAAGAATAATAACAAATGGCAAAAGAACGGTATATAACGTACAATGAACACAAAATAAAATCAAAACTTTTTTCTTGTAATTTAAACCTCAACGAAAATGACATTCAAAATAAAACTTTTCACTCATCGAATATAATCATTCAGCCTAAATGTATACTATAGTATTTGATAAGCACATAACTGCACAATCATTAACTTTTCTTTTCAATTTCTTATTATTATTATTATTATATTTATTGAAAATTGTTTCTTTTTATTTTGTAGGAAAACAAAAAAAAATATCTTTTCTTTATTGTTTAATCAATGCGTTATAAAACCTTTCAAAAAAAATTCTCTTGATTTTTTTACTTTTTCCTTATATTTTTATGCTTTCTCACAGTTTCGGGTTCTTCAATATTTAACTACTAGCAGACACGGACCGCCACAAAAGAAGAGTCACGTTTGAATAACACCCAGGATGAAAATTTTAAAATATGTTTACTTTTTTATTTACTTCTCATTTAAGCGTTCAAGTCGAAAGCTTTCACATAATTTTACAATTTTATATTATAACAGATTTTTTTCGCTCTTGCGTTAACACGAACGCTTTTCTCTCTCTCTCGCTCTCTCTCTCTCTCTCTCCCCATTTTTTCTTTCCCTTTTTCCTTTCTTGAAGCGTTAAAGCTTTTTAAAAGGCAGTTAACCCACCGGAACCCTATTTGCTCGCTCATTTAAATTACTCTCATATGCTATCCTTCTGTTTTGATTGTAGCTCAGCTGTTTTTGAAAGCTTTTCCTTATCTACCTTTTAAGGAAATGTGTCGGCATCCTTATCTCATATGTAACCATAGGAGGGCTTTTCTCATATTTTACTTTTTATTCTAACTCTTTACTGTTTAGTCGTCTCGGCTTAACTGCTTATTATAGAAATGAATGCATTGCGTAATATTTTATTATTTTATCGCCAATATTTAGAGTTGTTGGAGGCAATCGAACAGAAACAATATCTTCAACAATAGCTTCAAGCTTTAGCCGGGTATTCAACTTACTTGTGTCCTATTTCCTTAATAACCGAACTAATCTTACTTGCAAAAGTTGTGAACCTTAGCTGTAGCACTAGTTTGCGTTTGTATTAGTGTGTATAACTGTTATTTATTGTTATTAGATATTTGAATGCAGTTGTTGTTATTCTATACGCTAGCAATAAACTTTGATAACGTAAAGCTTTTACCCTGCCGCCATACAATTTTGAAGCCAAAGTCCTGGAATTCAGGTACACTAACCACTTTAATTGCCGGCAATTAAATGGTGAAATATCTATGTAAATATATATATTTATATATATATATAGAAATTTTAATATTGAAACACAAATGCATGCCAATATTCACAGTAATATATATATAAAACAGAAAATGAAATTTAAGACAGAGAGTCTTAAAACTTCTTTTCTTCTTTGAGTTTCTTTTCGCTTAATTTTTCTTTAGACATAAGATTCTTCTTGTTCGTTAAATAATTTTATAAACTCGTCTGTAAAGGCATTTTAAATAAAAACCGTTTAGTTGTTCCTTCGTTTCACAATGCTGGTTGGTCTTGTTTTATCTTTCAAGTTGACTTGAAACTCTGAACTCTGACTGAACTCTGGCTTCCGTTCTTCCCATAATAGATGAAACGAACTAATAGTGTATAGATATATCCTAATTTCCGCTCACTCTATACATTTGTTTTGTTAGGTCCATCATTTAAATGATTAATTATTAACATTTAAAATAGAAAGTAACTGCTACCTACTATTAACTATAAATTGATCGCAATCGTCCTTTAATTTATTTCCTTTTTTCTCGCAAGCGATCGTCTATTGACATAATTGGTAGCAATGTTTATATAACAGTAGTTTTTAAATCAATACGCGAGTTTAAATTCATATTTCTCTGCATAATTTATGGGACTTTAGCACATATGTTCGACAGGCCTGCTCAACATCAAATTGTACGCAACAGGTAGGTAAGCGTGGTTGCTTACCAACGAACGTATCAATACTTTTTTCCAAGTGCAAGAGAATTAAAAGAACCATCTGAATATTTAGGTGCGGACGTCCGGAATGTTCAACACTTTCATAGAAGCACGTATATGTGTGATGTTGTTTGAGTAGTATCAATCCTAATTAGATGGCTTTTGAATTTTATTTAAATTGCATTTTTATTAAACATGAACTCATTTTTCACTAAACTTGTGTTTTCAACTCGAATTGATTTTTAATTGAATTTTAATCCAAACTCTATTGAATATGAAGAGATTTGCTTTAACACTTGATTTACGGAACCATGTCAATTTGACGGGTAAATATCGCGAATCATCGCATTCGCAAAAAGGAAGGTAGAGAACGAAAATTTGCCACAAGCATTCTTTGATCGATTAAAGTTAGGAAGTTAAAAAGTGGATCCGACAAATTTAGAGACATTGTTACAATACAGAAGAAACTAAAACAATCTCGGAAAACGCAGACAGCTTCTTTATATATAATATTATGTGTGTAACTTTTGATCCCATAACCCTGTCAGCCAGGTATTGATTAGAATCACTTTCACATCCATTCCAAGAATGGTTTCAATCGGTTTACTAACACAGAATTAATTATGAAATCCTATCCAAGCTGCGCTAAAATTATTAGAAAATATTAAGTGGTTCGGAAAGTCACGTCGTCTCTTCACAACCGTGTTTTTTCGCAGCCAACTTGATAATTTAACCAAATTTTCATTATTTAATTTAAGAGCTAATATTTCAAGGCTTGTTTTTGAAAAGATCTGTTTGAATCTGCTCAAAGATTTTTGTTTGGCGCCTTATCAGGTATTGGAAGTCGAAGACAGCAAAATCCGGCGTATTTTAGTTTTTTACTCTCGATAAAGCAAAGAAGGGAATTCAAGCAAGAAAGTGTACGAAGATCTATTGACGGTGTTAAAGCTGATGAAAACAAGGTAAAGGGACTAACTGATGCAAACCTCCGATAAGCAAGAAACAATTCGTGAGACCGCTGAGAGATTACATTAGTCGAATTTGACCGTTCATAATAGCGCAGTAATCCAAAGAGAACGATATGACTTTCCGAACGACCCGATATAAAGAAAGTAAGTTTGAACTAAAATTTTCTCGTTAATCGTGGATGTATTAGCGAACAGTTTTTCCACCGAACATGCTGGTGGTTTGACAGCTAGACGGGTATCAATTTTCCGGTAACTTACTCCCGAGATCGAAAATTATAGGCGAAAATATGAAAAAACTTGCCGATGGTTTTGGAGGTTGTTTTACGTTCCTCTGTGTTGTGTCCATGTCTATGAACAGATTGCGTCAATTTTTTAACCTCGTGTTCTTAGTCGATCATGTGTCGAAGATGTGTTTGTACCAAATTTTAGTTTCCTATCTTTATATTTGCGACTGTGGCGAGTCACAATAATTACACGTCAAATTGAAGTGTTGTTTTCTTTCACAATGGGTATACAAAATATTGTTTATATCAATATGGCAAAAGGCGGCGTGTCCCAGAAAATAGTGTAGACGCTTACACGCTTACTACTTCATATCACACGCTGCAGTCAAGTGCTAAGACAATTCAGGCAGAAGAATTGTATGATTGTGCCTGGTAAAATTTGTTTGGAGAACATAATAGTTTTTAGCCACGCTCCACTTCTTAAATACAGGATATATTTGCCACTAGCTCGAATACGGTTGCTCGGATTGTGTTTAGATTCTCCGTAGAGAAAAGATTGCAGACTTTCTTATTCTATGTACACAATCCTACCCTCGACACAGACCTGCTCAACTTGCGTGGCATAAGATAGACCATGTTTTTTATCTCCCAAGTTAACTCTAAAATATGTTCTGCCCACTTTACATAATATACCATTTACATAATATACCTTTGCGATTTTTAAAGGATTTTATTTTCTTTTCAACTCGGATAACCTCTTGCAAGACGCTCTTATAAGAAATAAGTACCATGTGAATAGATGTAACGTATTGTCATGTAGTAGAATTTCTTATACGTGACAGCAAAAATTTATCTACGTTTCATAAGATATATTGTAACGATTTTTTTTCCGCACTACTTATCTCTCTCCGCTAGGTTATCGCTAACAGAATCAGCTCCAGCTGATAACCCAGGAACCTAAGCATTCCAAGGGCCTAACCTTTCTTTTTCTGCTTCTGCCAACACTTGCAAGTTATTATTAAATCCGAAGAAATCTGTTACATATCAATACTACACTAAATAATTGACAAATAAAAGAAAAATTCGGCATTATTTATAGGACAACCTAATAGTTATGATTCTGTCTTTTCAAAAAAAGAAACTTTATATTCTAACATGATAAGCAATGATGACATCAGTATTTAAGAACGAACTAATAAAATTCTCGTAATACATTTTTTTAAATGTATATTTTTTGTCGTTAATTTATTATAAAAAATTTGAACATAAATATGCATACATGTAGATAAAAATATGTTATACTTAAATAAAAAAGAAATAAAAATAAAAACATTTGTATATATATATTATGTATATGTATACAATGTATACATATATATATATATATATATATATATATATATATATATATATAAATTTTCTTAAAAATATTAAAACTTATCAGCGAAATAAGAAGCGAAACATTCGCTTAGAAAGGTGATCGACATTCCAGCATAGCTTTAGCGCAATAATGTGGAAATTGTATGCACTGCAGTAAAATATCGGTGAAGCCCTGTAAAAGTTGCATTTACATTATATATTATGAACAAGAAGGAAATAAAAAAATACTTTTCTCTGTCACTTACCGACATGCCTGGAAAACATATAACCAAGATGTAAACTATGATATAAACACCGGCGCAGAAAAATGCCACAAAGAATGAGATAAACCAGAAAATCAAAAACCAAAAGATGAACCAGATTGGATTGCCCATGTTTAACTATATTAAAAATATAAGAAAAATAAAAAGAAAACGATTTAAGAAAACTTGAAAGTAAAATAAATCAAATTTAGGAATGAAGACAAACAAAGTCAAAGAAGATAAAGTCAAGAGAACACATATTTACGCTTTAGCTATTTATGCAGAGTAGAGACCTGCTGCTGCTTTTATTGTAACAACCAAAGCAGAATCCGTCTGTCGTCTGTAGAAATTGTATCCAGCGTTTTAACCAATTCTTTTAATGCCTTGCCCACCTATATATACTAATATCTGTAGAATACGTTGGATGACAATAAAATCATGTGCAACGCCCCTAACGTGAAATATTTGAACCAAAAGGTAGTTTTCCTCAACAGTTGCTTTGTTTATCTCATTGTTTTTTTCTTTTTTGTCGAAATACGAAATGGGAAATATTCAGCTCTGCATCAATCTGGACGACAAACTAATGGAAATGACACATAAGCTGAATGCGGCACACGGCAGTGAATGACTACACCGAAATACTATCTCCGAATGGAGTCATTAAAGCATCATTTTAGACGACGCAGCTAAAAGTAGCCTAACCTTGGAGTCTAGACAGCCTACTAAAGAATGCCAACGCATTGCGTTTTCCACACTCTCTCTGCTCAGATAAGAATATCGGAAAGAATACAGAAAAGTCACCGCTAAAGAATAATGCTAGTAAATGTGACCGTGCGAAGGAATTCAGGGGTTATCAAGTATGAAAAATTTAACTTCCGTTTTCGGCCGAATGCGAAATTGCAACTAACTTTCAGTTACGTGATTATCTCGCAATTTATTTTTTAACTTAACATTAGGAGAGTAAGGAGGTAGTGTTTGACATCAACGATTTTATTTTTAAAGACAAACATATGAGAAGTGACTCACGATTTCCGTCACATTAACTGATACCATGGGCAGAATCTCCTGCATAAATCCACACTGATCTTATGAAACATGCTAAGCATTATTCTTATCGTTACAAAAGTTGCTCGGGGAATTTTTTATTTTATCATTAATTACTTCCCAATAAGTGCATAAGTGTAACATTTAACGAAATAAGTTTTGCCTTTCTCCATCGCTTTTTACGTTTAGGTTAAACACCTTTTGACACACACAACAAAGTGTGGACTTATTTCAGCAAATCATAAATTCCACAATTAAATTGGGGAACTTTAGAAGACAATCGGAAAACAAATGACAACGAACCTGAAATGTAAACACAACAGCATTTGTTGCATCTGAGGCGTACAAACAAAATAACCGGTTTTTTTGTTTTTGCACCGATCGTCGCATGGCATTCTTATTCCGCTTTCACATATGTAACATTCGCCCGCTTTCAAACTAGAATTCTATGAATGACAACGAAAATGCTAGGGAGAAAAATACTTAAAGGGAATTCCTTACTCACAACAAAAGTCTGGTCATTTTATCGCCAAAATATAGAGAAAAAACTCAGGGTGGTGGTATTTCAGATGGGAAAAGGGTTTGGTATAAACTCTTCTTTCTAAACCTCCTTACAACGATCATCATAAATAATTGTATGAAAACTCTTTTTGGATTTTAAAGAAATTAAGGCCCTCGTAAAATTCGTTCGAGGCTGACAGATTCCGTTTACGTTTTTGCTTTCTCCTCAATAGTGCATATCATAGGTTTCGCCTTAACTTGCATTTTCTTGTTTCGCTCTTAAATTCTCTCAAAAGATCTTGTAAGCTACTCAACAACAAACGTCGTGTTCTAATGCTTGAAGTCATTCACAAGAAACGCAAGAGAAAATAAAATCAAAAGAGTAAAAGCGAGGGAGAGAAAAAGAATTTTCACATAAATACATGCACACATAACTTAACATACGAGTAAATGTAGTGTTTACGTCTTCTTGTTAATCGGCACAGAAATAAATAAAAACCAAAAAAAATAAAATAAAATGAAGTATAAACGTCATAAGACGAATCTTGGATACCCACCCGAGATCCCAAATATATATATTTTCATTGGCATATCTCGTCTAGTCCCCACAAATACTTGTAAAAGAAGTCAAGATATATATGTGCGACAAACTCAATACATTTGCGGAAATTTTAGAAAGCTACGAAGAGAAGCAAATGTGAGTGGGGTAACCGCTTCTGAATATTACCCTGATAAGGCTTACGTTTCAGGTTCTACAGAGGCTCTGCCACGCTTTTCCTCTAATAGTAAAATTAATTTATGGGCACTTTTCGATAGGGAGCATAAGGAATATCACCATTTGGACCATCCAGAGTTTTTTTACTAAGATCTTTCACTCTTATCCTGCTGGTCCGTTCAACGTTCTTAGGGTCGGAAAAGCAAACTAAAACATTTCAAAGACACAAATGTCAAAATTAGGCAAATAAGACTCTTTAACAAAAGATTTTAAATCAATCGCGTAATATAGTCATCGCCTCAAGAGCTATCGCCGTGATCTCCTGCATTTGCGCAAAATGTTATATCGATATCCGTAGGTTATTTCACTTTCTGGTTTTTCGTCTACTGTCAACAATGTTGTCAGCGAGTTTCATCCATTTTCAAGTCGTTTCAAGCTTCAACCTTAGATGAATGACACTAAGTGGTTTACTTAGAGAATGCTTCGTCCTTGCTTACATACTTCTCCGACTTTGCCGCGAGTTCCCGAATGTTACGGCGCTAAAAGCTTTCCCTATTTCTTACGAATCACTCATCGCAACATTTTTTCTACAGCTCGGGGAAAAAGAACTGAAAGCTGTCTGGGAAACTACGGAAAACAACCATTTGCGAACTCTTTCCCAATCCATCACTTATATGCGTTTGCTCATATGCGCAAACTCAAAATGCCATATATCTCAAATTCGCCTGCCGCGTGTTTCTGAAAATAGCATGTCAAACTTGTAAACCTGCTAAATCTTATGTAAATCCTTGTGTATATATCTAAATGTTACAAGTGTCCGAACACACCCATCATAACTTTATCTCCTTATTGTCATCATGGATTTCTTCGCTTTATGTATTACTCTAATTATGAAATCCACTTTCACTACGCTTTCTGTAATGAGAGCAAAATATTTTGAACTTTAAAGGCGAACATCGTCTCAGATTCCCTTAACAAGGCGTTTTCTGTTTTTCTTTTTTTCTCATTTATCACTGCATTAGTATGGTGTTCGGACTGCGTGGCTTTATATTTAGCTTACATTTGATGCAAGCATAGAAAGTTGGTGTGTGTACGTGTCACCAATCCAAAATGTATTTTATTTTGTTTTAATTACTTCGTCTGTCCGCATCCTCGAAGACCAATATGGCAACTACAAGTGCCAATTTTGAAATCAAGCCAATTGTTGTTTTTTTTAGACAAACACTAATACAAACGCAATCAACAAGCAACGCAGTTAACACGCGTAGACGCAAATACAAGGTGTCCCAAAGAAATATACGACTATTTGAGTAGGTTTTTATATCTTGATGACCTGTACAGTTAACTTTTAATCGATATGCTTATTGAATTGTTTTTTTGATGCTATGGAATCCCCCGGCATAAAACCAATAATTATTATCGCTCGGTAAGGGTCTGACTTGACTTGTCTTTTCTACCCGCCCTTCCTACTATTAAAGATAAGCTAAAATGTTTCCATTTAGAAGGATCTATAGAACTCATGTCCATCTTTATTGTCCACAGATAAACCGAAAGGCTCAGTATCATTTTTAAATTGAATGAATGAATGTCTCTGGTAAACACTTGCATCAATGTCTAGGCAAAAGATCACTTTAGATCGATGCGCCAATGTCAGTCGTTTTATGAAAGGCATTGGCCTATAAGATGTAAGCAGATTGAAGTTCCTAACAATTTCAAATAATACTTAATTGTAACATTTAAAACTAACGATCTTAACTGATATAATGTTTCAGTACACACCCTGTATGCTGAATATGTATACATGCGCGTATTACTATTTAATTGCTAATGAACTAATTGAAAATTCTTTTGGAATGACAGCACAAACATCAAACAATTCATAACTTATACCATACGCACACACACCCCAAACACCCCCATAATCGGGTTAAAAAAAATGCTATGTTATTATGATATGTACATAAATGCAATTTATTGCATTTAATTCTTTCTTATTGCAATGCCGTTCAGTCCTGTGTTACTAGAAATAGAAAAGCTTGAGTAAAAGTTGAAATTAATTGAAGAAGACGGGTAGGGCCATTACGTCATAATATTAATGACATAAGAGATCTTATATACACATATTTCATACACACATTTGATCAAACTAACAGTCGATTTACAGTCGATTTTATGATGTCTGTCTGTATGTCCACTGTTTCTTGTCATGCTGCATGGGGCAGACATTGACGCAGAACTTTGGGACTTGGTTTATAATTTTTTTTCTAGGACTAGGTTTGCAATTGGGTGGGATTAACCCAGAAAGACCTCGACAATGGAAGAAAAAACTTGAAATATCAGATATTTTCACAGGTCTGTTATATCCATTTTACAGATTCCTACTATCACCAGGCCTCAGCTTGCAAACTTTCTTTCAAACTTCGTAGACGAGGTCCGTCAACGTAAATGTCGACAATAGTTAATAAAATTTGAAATTCTTAATATTTCCACAATTCTTTTCTAAAATCTCGTTAATAACTTGCTTGGGAACGCACTCATTAATTAATTAACTCAAATTCGAACACTTTTAGCCTTTTTCTAAGATCGTTTTCAATCAGACATTCTCTTAGTTGAGAAATTCTGTTCATAAAATGCAAAATGCCATCTTACAAACAGATACAAACTCGCGTATTAATTTAATTATTCCTGCGAAGTTTGTTATCAAATCCAACTCCTAATGCGCTTGTAATTGATCGAATGTTTTCGTATATTTGCCGAACGCAAATTTTTGTATATTGGATCGCGAGTATTTGAAAAGCGCCACATTGCCTAAGAGGATCATTTTCTTAAACGCCTCGTTTTATTAATACATTTTACATTAAAATACACTAATTTAGTTACTTCTCCAACTCCCACATTTAGAATTTCGTTACTCATTCCAATTCTAAAGAGTTCTAAGGCGACGACATGTATATATAATATCATGTAATAATAAGTGATATCATTACATTCTTCTCTAATCTCTGTTTTCTGAACAAATAAAAACATTTTAAAAAATCTGCACATTTTCCGTAACACAAACAGTACGCGCCACCTTACCTTATACATGCAAATCAATGTCTATATCTATGTAATAATTTACGTGATCTTCACGATCACGCATGATGTTGTTTTTATATTAATATTTGATGATAAACAAAATCAAGAAAAGTGGGAAAACTAGTTTGAGAATTAACATACTAAAATACATATGAACTAAAGGTACATTATGGTTTTATCGCTTCTCAGCAAAAACTACATATATATGAAATTTTTCCTCATTTTCCGCTTATTTTCACCCAAAAACACGTATTTCTTTTTTCACAATAAACTTCATTTTATCTCTTCGTATTTTGGAAAAGAATGACTTTTTCTGTTTTCTTTACTTTTTTTTTTTTATTAGTCAACATGTTATTAACTTTAATACCTTTATAAAATTTGCAACGTCTGCTCGTAAACACTTTGAGTATTCTACTAAGCGTAAGCAACAAAAAGCAACAAGTGTTTGCTCAAAAAAGAAAATATATATATATATATGAGAGTATACGGTAAATAAGAAACTCAGTTAACTTAGTAATCTCTTAAGTTTTTTTCATATTTTCTCTTATGCTATAAGTTTTTTTTTCTCCCATGATAGAATCAACCTAATCTTATCAATTAATCGTTTTTGTTGCTTTATTGTATTTTATATCATTATTGTTAATTTTATTATCTCATACTGATATGAATCATAGATAAGCAGATGTAAAATATGTAATCAATACGAAGCTGAACCTTTTTAAACATATTTACGAAAAATTAATTACATCTAAGAAAGCCTGAAGCAGAGTTTTTCGTATTTAGAGACACGAAAGGCATCGTCTTTCGGAGGATGCTCTTAGTTTGTTTATTATTAGTCAACTTGCAATTCTTCCTACACCCGAAAAAAATATTTTTTTTATTCTTTGAGGTTAGATTAGATTAGGTTATTTAGATTGTCCTTTCCTACATTCTAAACAACGTGTTGTTTACAAATTTTAGGTACGGAATATAATAAGCTTATGGGCAATATGTAGATGAACTTAAACTAGATTCGTCAATTGTAATATTCACGTATTCAGATAAATAAATCGATAGAAGCCTGTCTGCTTGCTTTGTCTCTATGAAGACGCTTTTGTGCTCGTCCTAAAGAATGCAAATTTTCAGGACCATATGTAAGACCGGACTTTCTAAAATAGTTATAATAAAAGAAATTTTGCAATTGTTTTGGTATTTCTTGACATAAATTGGTGAAAGTGACGTCTTTCCGCCTTTTCCAATTAAAGGCTTTTTTCGAAAACCCGCTTTTTATATGATTACACTGCTTGAATTTTATTAAATTTTTGACTTTGAATTGTAGCAAACGAATTGGCATAGAAAATTGACAAATCGACCTTGTCCGACTACAATATCTTCTTCTGTTGCCATTTCATATACAGTCTTTCTTATATTTGTTACGCCGTCTAAGTTGTACTTTTTAACCTCCCAGACTCATATGGTCTTTGTAAAGCTTTAATTGCCTTCATGCGTTGGTTTGTTGCGCGTTCTCCCTCGGAATCCAATGTATAGGCTTTGTTAATAACGGGGCTTGTCAAAGTGAAATTATAAGATCTTCTAAACGCTGAAGTCGTTCAGCAGCTTTTGTGGGCAATAAGTACCTCAGATCCGCTTTGAACGCATTTTAAAATTTTCTTTTATATAGCCAATCTAGTCATATCGCTTTAACAGAATGTTAATTTTTCCAGAACTATACAGACCGCAACACTTTTTATATGTTTGTGCAAATAGGGCGAACGAATTGATCAGGAAAGTCTAGCAAATTAGAATAACAGATTTAATGAGTGTTTACTAATTAGTTTAGTCTTTGGTATAGTGAGTGGATACAATTGATGTCCTACAAGGACTAGGCAGTAAATCAACCACTTCACGGTTCACATTAAGAAGTCATACATCTCAGGTAAGCTGGTCTTTTGAAAGCATGTCGTTGTTCAGCGTAGACCTCTTATTAATACTCTTAGTGACTTTGAAAACAAAAGACCGGAGAGAAATTCTTGGTCCGATATTTTCTTTTTAACAACAAAGAAACATATGAACTCTTTAGTCACCATTCGTGTACTAATGAGGCCGATTTGTGAGGAAGACGCCTCTCATACACTACATCATTCGTGATACAGGGTTTATGCAGACGCACGTCACATCCAGAAGAAATTGAGGTTCATTTCTGAGTCGATGTAAGCTTGTTGTGCCCGCATGGTCATCGTTGAATGCCCGCTTGTTGTTTGCTCACGTGTTGTTATGTTCAATCTCCAATTCAAAAATTTGGTACATCGACTTTTTTGCCTAAAGAGTGGACGTTATTGAAAATGGTTCGGATTAGTCCAATTTTTCGCCCAATCCCCGTATAAGGCCTTCTTTTGACAACTTGTTATTTGGAAAAGAATTGCAAATTTGAAAATCTTCCGACAAGACTCGTTGAGTAGTACTACTTAACAGTTTTAATTGGTATGAAAAATTTGATTCGACTGGGGCAAATTTCTGAACCACTTCCTATATAAAAGTTCCTACTAAAACCCTATACGTTCAAAAGGTCTAATTTTCAATATTTCATGGTGAAAATTGTTGAATAATAGCATACTGACAAAGAAATCAATTTTACCAAATTTGGACGATGTAAGTTTATTTTTTGGAAACCACAGCTTAGAAGGATTCTCAGGAAATGTAAATATTTACGCCAAAAATGCCCAATCGTTAACGTTTTATTGATGAAAATTTGCTCATAGTAGTAATATGACATAAAAGATGAGTGAACCAAATTTGAACCACATGAGGCTGTTTCTTGGACCCCACTCCATGTAAGATTTCTCATCAGTACTGATCCCTTCAGAAAAATATTTGATTTTAAATATTTCATGGTGAAAATTGTGGGGTATTTGGATCAGGTAGGTCTATTTGTTAGACCCTAACATATGTAAGAGTTATTACGAGAAGCAAGGCTTTATATGGAGAGGAGGTCTAATTTCTAACTTTTTAAGACGGATTGGATCAGCCAATGTGATAATTTAGCCATCCTCCGATATGCAGGCTTTCATTAAAGGCATATCTTTACGTGAAAATAATTTTGCGTAATTTTTAATGTAACGTATGGTATCTAACGGTCGACCTTTGTCGAATGTAATGTTCGTACTTGTTTGTATTTTATTTATGGACTTTTCAGGTGTACTAGGATTTAACAGCCCACTTGATCCCCGATCTACACTGCAAGATTGCAAACATGTCTATACACTATTATGCCCTTCACACGGTCATAATCCTTCGCGGTTCTTTATTCACTGGTTCTTTTTCAATGCATAAAATTTCAAAATTCAAAATTTTCAATATTTTTTCATAGTGAATTTGAAATGTTACAAAACACTTAACCTTTGAAATGGAAAAGCTAGGAATTAGACTTGACTTTAATGGTTTGGGAGTTTCCGATGAGAGACAAACAAACGCACAAGACTAATTTCGCCCACGGTTAGTATTGATTACCAACAATATGTGAATTTTAGAAAAAACTTTGATGCCTGTTCTTAAGTGGTGGAGCGTTTGCTAATAGGAGTACAAATAATATTTTTTCATAATTTAATATTTATTTTTCATTTTTTTAATAATGTAATATTTAATATTAAATAAAAAATAAATAACTTTTTATTTCCTTTAATTGTTGTTAATGGAAGCGAAGCTAATTCTCATTTGAAACGAGTCAGGATACTAATGCGAAAGTTCTTCTTTTTTCTTTTTGTAAAATAACTTCCGCTTACTTGTACGCACTTAAACCTTCAAGAGCTCTTGCATTAAATTTATTTTGAAAACAAAATAAATCTTCTTTTTTAGTTTTTCTTCTCTCATCAACTAGGCGATCGGTTAGCAGACAAAATTAAAAATATAATGACGTCGTGATGTAGTTTTTTACTAAAAACTCTTGACCATGAAATCATTGTCACGATCATTAGCATGAAAGTAATCAAGCAATTTAAAGAAATTGTCGATGGCTATAAATACCACCCGCCTCATAAGATTAAAATTTAATTGTCTTCTAATCGAATTGTTGTGTGTTTATCAACGTGACTACAACAAGCGATTTTTCTAAAAAGAAAAAAATTTTTTTTTTTTTTTAATAAATTATTATCCTTTCCTAAGGAGGAATTTTTCTGTTGTATCACGGATTAGTGGGATTTTTAGGTTTGCGATTTCTTTATTAAAACCCCAGGTAAATTTAAATCAAAAAATGTTTTTTACATAACCGAGTTCATTCAAAAGTTAAAATGAATTTCATTATGGGTCGTCTAGAATGATTGATTCAAAGAGAAAATTACCCAAGTATACTTCAGATGCTTTCGGTAATGTCGAATATGAGCTGCGTATAACATATACATTGGAAACTGATCGTCGCGTAATGAGTTTTGTAGATTCGTTATGGGGCATTGAAGTTTCAGGTGGCGTAGATCAGTTTGAACCGTTGACTATTATCAACTTAAGACCCACAGGTTTGGCACGTCGAGCAGGCATGCGAATCGGCGATGAAATTACACAAATTAATGATACTCCAGCTTTGGAATTAACGTTTAACGAGGCTTTGGATTTATTCCGAAGTTCCGGTAGATATGTGCGTGTATACGTTAGAGGGTAAGATATCTATTTTAATAAATAAGAAGAGGATATCTACTATTATTAAGTGAACTTCTTCACAGTGACGTCGACGATGATGGCGAAGAGGATTGGACTTGTGATTATTGGTTTAGACCCAGAATACCTTGGAGGCGTGATTTCAAGCCCATACAATTTGAATTCCCTTGGAATGATCGTCGTAAACCGATTTACAAGGAATCGAACTGTTTTATGGTTCCCTCGCGGATGGAAGAGAAGATACGTTTGCGTCGTGCCGCCACTTCAGCCGTTAAAAAGAAGGAAGAGTTAGCTCCTCATACCAGATCTCTAACTCCTTCGCCCAGACCCAAGAATCAACCGGGTCCTAACTTATTTGATGATAAATCAAAAGCTCGCAATTTGCTGCCATAATTGAAATCAAAACTTATACGATCTCCTTAAGAGTATTTTCGACAACTCGAAAACACAAAGACAATGAAAAGAAATGGTTTTGAATTTGTGGAAAATCGCAACGATTTGCAAAAAAATAAATCCACTAATTTAGTGGTTGATTTTTTCCTAAAAATTTTTGCATGAAGCAATATACGATACAGAGGGAACTGACCAAGATTAACGAGGAATATTGATTCCTCAACACTTTAGATAATTAAGAAGAACCGCTATCATCATGAAGTAATACGGATAAACTAGAAAAGACTGGCTTTTTATATTTCAAAGAAATATTATTACTTTACTAGAATAGAACTTTTGGGTAAAGACTGTAAGCTAAACAAATAAATTACAGAATTTTATAAAAATCTAAACTAAAAATTATTGTACTTTGAAACTTGAAAGGGCCGAATTATTGAAGCCATTAATTAGAAATTTAATTTCAAATCTTGTTCAGTTTAACTTTAATTTTCTCAAGTTTGTTTTTTTCTCTTTTTTGTTTTTTACGTCTGTTTGTTAACAAAAATGCTTTCAATTATTTCTTTATCAAGAAACTGAAAAATAAATTAACTTAAGTTTAGTACAACACAAGTCTCGTTGAATGACTTTTGCAGCGTAGGACAATTTCGTACTTCTTTTGAAAAATTGTGTGCATATGTGTATGTGGAAAAGTTTTCCCGTCTTTCTCGTAGTCTTCATTTCAGCATTCATTTATTCACATAAGTCTAATGGACTAACTAACTAAAATTTGTTGTAACTTTTAAATGATTATAAATTTTAATAAGAGCTGTAGAGGGGGAACGTGAAAGTACTTTTTGCTTTACAAAATTTGTGATATTGGCGGCTTTCTATTAGTGGATTTTCTTTAGCTCGTTTAGACATTATTCGCGATGAAGTAAAACAAAAATGGCCAGTATTGATAATATTGCCCACTAAAACGAAAAGCAGAATTTATTACAATTATTTTTAGTAAAAGTTTGCAATATTTACCTTAACTTTAGGATATTCGTTCATGAATATTGTTATAATGCCAACGTACGGTAAAAACCCCCGGGCCCGACCAACGATATCTTTTTTTGTTAGCCATAATTGACCCGGAGCATAGAGACCTCGATCGTCAACATTGTTATTGTCACCTTTGGTTAGAAATTTCACAGAACCATCATCCCTAACAAAAATCAAATGAATTCTTTCATTGTTAAAATATTACACTTTATGGAAAAACTTACTTTTCATGTAATTTTATAACACGATGCACTATAGGTATATCTCTCCCCTCGACTTTAAAAACTACAATTTCACCGACACGGACAGGTTCTTCTTTATAATTGGTTAAAAACAGCAAATCACCGCGATGGAAGGCTGGTTCCATGCTACCACTCAGCACTACAACAATAGGCGATTCGCTACCTGTTACCACCATTAAGCCTTTCCAAATCATTAAAGCCGAGGATACAATCATAGCAAAACTCAAGAACTGATACAATGACTAAAATTAAATTTCAAGCCATTCATTGTAATGCATACGTGTATTAATGTGAAGACAACACAAATTGCAAATTGAAGCCACATTTTTATAAACACATACCTGACGCTTGTTCATTCTGTTAAAGTCGCGTATCATTTCATCGATTTGCAATGTCTCGGTGATACCCATTTTTCTGGCAGTTAAGATTAAGAATTGTTCTTTAAAACTTTTAGATATAAAAACTTAATAATTTTTTACTACAAAAACTCTGCGTATCTTCTTCGTTATTAAAAGCCGCTTGTTTTTGTACCACGTCAACTGACAGCATTGCCAAATCGAAATTATGGTGAAATAAAACCTTACAAACATAATATGCTTTTCCCTAGTGTGCCGTATTTTGGCAGTGAACTATTACTTACTGCTACAACTATTCAGCAATATATTAGCTCGTACTTTAGAAGTGGTTATTCTAATATTTCTTAAGTCTGCTTGACTGTTATACCTTACTACGAATTAATAAAAAAAAAAAGAAACGAACAAAACGCTAGCCGAAGTCACACTTACTTGTCCCTTATAAATTTAAAAAGTCATATGTTTTGAATATAAATTCTCCAAAATCAACGTTTAGGAGAAGAGTGTAAATATTGCAAATATGTTGAAAATCTATTCCAATTGTTAAAAAATTATTTTCGAATAGTTAACACTTGAATGTCAAATTGTTCCTAAAGTTCTATAGATTACTGCAAAAAAAGAGAACTTTTCCTGTGGCAATACTACTTCAGAAAATTCCTACTTAAATTTATCCGATATCTTCACACTGCCTGTGGCTTTAGAAAATTTATTTCTTAGAATGTTTTCGCTGTTCTTGGCCGGATTAAGTATTTTAGATTCATCGAAGTTTATGTGAAATAATGAGTGACACTAAAGTATTAAGTACTACCCAAGTGGTCAATAGCATTGCTGTGCTCCTGTCTTTTTTCATTGGTTACAAATATGCCTTGAAAAAGAATAAAAAGATTAAAAACGATGCCGTAGCCTTAGCGGCTGCAAGCACATCGGGCGACGCTAATGTAAAAGCAAAATTTAAAAAATATTGGAACCATTTTAATAATTCAAAATTAATTACAGCTGTTTAGCAGTTTATACCGGGACTGCAAAATGGTTTTAGTAGTGCGTAATGATTTGGGAATGAGTAAAGGGAAGATTGCTGCGCAGTGCTGTCACGGTGCTGTGGGAGCTTATCAAAAAGCTGTTAAGAGTATACCTAATATCGTGAAAGCCTGGGATAATACGGGTTGTGCTAAGGTTGCTCTTAAAGTGAACAGTGAAGCCGAATTGATGGCTATTAAACGAGCGGCCGAAACAAGAAATCTAAACGTTTGTCTAATCCGTGACGCGGGACGCACTCAAATTGAACCTAATTCAAAAACAGTTTTAGCAATAGGTCCGGCTGACGTGAAAACTATTGACGAGGTTACCGGTCATTTAAAATTATTATAAAATCATTCAAATTGATCAGCTGCTAAGAATTAGTGGTTAAAAAAAAACGCTTTATTTGGAAGAATTCTTTCATGATTTATATTCGCCCAATTATTTATCTAATATTAACTTTTAAAAGCGCAGCCAACCATCATCGTCGTTATCATCCGGTGTGTTGGGTTCTTCTTTACTTGCCTGCAAACCGTAAGGAGCTACGTTCTGCATAAGTTGCTGCTGTTGTTGTTCTTGATTAGACTGAGCCGTCAGCATCTCATTGGCCATTAGATTTGCGCTATTTATTTGATCTTCATTTAGGCTTTCATTAAAAACTTCAGTTTTCACCGTAACTTTTTGACCGCATTCATCCTCTTCGTCGCTCTCCGATATTGCCAAATCTTCATCAATACCTACGTTATCATTGCCACTCATTATCAAGGGCAATTGTGAAATGTTTTGCTGATTGCCCGCAATTTGAGCATCAACGCTATTTTGATTCTCTTCCGCAGGCAAAAATTGCGTAAAGCTTTGCTGTTGCTGCTGCTGTTGCTGCTGTTGATTGTCAATTTGCTGATTACCCAATCGATTATGCATAGTCAGAAAATCGGAAGGATCGTAATTCGGATCTAAATCCATCGAATCATCTATAAACATGAAAAAAGAATCGTTAGGTTCTGTTCAATATTTAGATAAAAACAGCAACTCACCACCGCCCATTTGTAAGGGTTCCATTTTCATTTCCGTCTTGATGTTGGCAGCATCAATTAGTGTATTATTACCTTCCGAAATAACTGTATTTGCAGTTTGTATACGTTCCCCTTGATCCAAAATGCTGGCAGCGTTATTTTCATCTTCTGAAACTTCTTGAAATTCTTCATCATCATCGTCTGTGGAGCATTGAAGATCTGGATAGTTCAAAAAAAAAAAAAAATCAGTTGGCAAAGTTAATAAAATTTACCAAGAACTTTCGAGTGGATATTATTTCAAGAATTCGTATAAAGCACGAACTTTAAAAATGACGGCATAACTTTCAAAATCTGAATTTAATTGACAAAAAATGATTTAAAATAATAAAATATTAAAAAACAGATAAAAGTGATACTTAGTAAACAAATGTTTACATTTATACATTAAGTTGTGTGTTTAAAATTGGTGTGCACTAGGCTTTTCAGTCGTCTCGTAACACTCAGGTGTAAACCTCTAAAAAGACAAATGGTTTTGATCAATAATTCGAAAGTTCTGAGCCAAATTTTAATTGGAAGTCTTCCGGCCTTTTTTTTGAAAAGAACGAAGTCTTTTGTACACATTCTTAATTGACAAGTCAGCTTCAAACAAGGCTTGGTTTAGGTAATATTGATATACTTTCGAAAAACCAGATGAACCACTTAGTAATTAACAAACAGCGAGCTAACATGCCCACAATCAACAATAATTTGTAATTTTGACTTATCTATTGTCTTGAGATATGTAAGATTTATATTGCAATGGAAAAATAATCCTTTTGTGGGCAAAAATTGTGCTGATCTATCAATACATAATAATTTTTTCGTTCTTTTGCCTAGAAATAAAATATTTGCATTCTTTCCAGAGATTCTAATCTCATTTTGCTGTAATAATTACTTAAAAAGCGTTTAGCTAGCAAAGTTGCCGATTGCTGATAAATTTAAATAAAATCATTACCTCGCTTAAAGATGTCAAAAAGTGTAGACTTGGGAATGTCGAGAGCAGCTGAAAGGCTACGAATCGAACCACAACAGTTTTTAGGAATGTCCTTCATTTTAGCTAAATTGTCCGAATAATCTTTACGCTTTCTTCCGCAATTTTTTTTTTTTCGCGACGAAACATCTGCA
This sequence comes from Glossina fuscipes, assembly GCF_014805625.2. Taxonomy (NCBI): domain Eukaryota; kingdom Metazoa; phylum Arthropoda; class Insecta; order Diptera; family Glossinidae; genus Glossina; species Glossina fuscipes. Next base: position 380,424 of record NW_023998452.1, on the reverse strand, counting down.
AATTTTTGTCCTGCACTGTATTGCCGTTTTGCTATATGCCAAATTTTAGAAACCGTTATACGACTAACATGAAAATCGGCGGCAACAACATTAATAGCGCCATGTTGCAGTTTATCACCTTTCCTGTATTGCAATAATCTTTGCAGTATACCGTTACGCTGATTCAGCGTCAATTGCTGCGTTTTCGAGCTTCGCTTACGCAATTTAACGCAGTCTTGGCTAAGAGTCGTCATTTTTCCCTTTTATTTACTCGGAACATTGGTTAAACTTTTTTTTTTCTTAAATTTTTCGTTGCAACAGAACTATTTCCGCTTTATTTGATTGTCAGTTGCTCAGCAACCACTTAATTTACATTAAAAATAGAAAAAGATGAAAGTAATCTTCACTTTTTTTCAACACACTTTATTTATTTATTTTTTTCAAATGTATACCATATTTTCGGACGGAGGTAGATAACAATAAATTGAACGCGTATTAGTAGTTTATTCTAAATCTCCAAATTGATTTTATGGTCAGTCGTTCATTTCAGCCATTAAGTTCATATAAACGATATTTCTCTTATAAAGAGAGAAAAAACGAAAGAAAGAGTGAAACAGAGAAGGAGAGATAATACAACTACAAATTGTGGCCTACACTTTCCATAACTTAACAATTCACAATGTATTTCTGCTCTTTCTCAACACCGTTCAAACTCTTTTATACGTAGCAGTTTGTTCTCGCTTTACGTGGAACAGTTGTTCTGTTTTGTGTAGCTAAGCAGTTTTTTTGCACAACACACATAAAACACTCCCTTAAAAATGTATTTATAAAGTGGCTTTGTATTCTGCACTGTCAAAATGGAAAAGTACTCACGAGAAAAACACAAAATTGTGTCTTGTACGTTGTGTATACACAAAAACTGTATATGTGTAAATAATTATGTGCATTGTACTCGAACCCATCAAACAACAATAAATAGGTGCACTTGCACTGCTATAAATTGTGTAATTTCATCAAATAAATAATAAAGAAAAGAAAAATGAGTAGATTTAGTGCAAAATCGAGGAACACATTTCCGAAGGGAAGACCTCAAAAGAAATGGACCACCGAAGAAACTATCAAAATATTAGAATATATTATTAGCAATGGCAATTTAGAGGTAAAAATAATTAAAAATAAAACAAAAAAAAATTCCTTGATTTTTTTTGAGGTTATGAAGGAAAAAATCTCAAGTAAAAATATACTCAAATGACTGCATATTGTCATCTAACTTAGAAGCCGACTGCAAAAAGTTATTATGAAAAGCTAATAAGACAAACCGGCGTAGATGCAAATTGGTCTTTATGCAAATGGAAAGTACGCAATTTAAAAACTGGCTACATTAAGGCATTAGAATGGCAAAATACGGTTGGCGCCGATATGATAAGATCTGAAAATGGTGACGTTAATTATGTGCTTGGTACGAGTTTTTTTTTTTTTTTTTTAATTTTTTGAAAAAATTTTAAGCGTTTCCCTTCTCATAGACAAAGTTCTTCGCATGAGTCCCCATTTTAAGCGTTTAAGAGAAATTTTCGGTGACATTGTTGTCAAAAATAGTCAAGTTGAAAATTATGAAATAAAAGAACTAACAATGAGTGACTTTGAGATGCAACCTACCCATGTTTCAACACCTCAACCGCAAACCTCTTTATCAACGATGACAACAACAAGCGTTTTGGAAAATTCAAATTCACAACCGTTTATAAACGGACAAAAAGATGCTTCCCATGATGAGAGCCAACAAATATATAACAGAGACGAACAGCTAACAATTGAAGCTAGACGTCTCCTGTTGGAAGAAAGGCGTATTAAGCTGGACGAACAAAAAATGCAAATGGATTACGAGATTGAAATGCAAAAACTGAAGCAAGAATATGAATTAAAAAAATTGCAAATGGAAAAGGATGAAAGGATACAAAAATATGAATTGGAATTGAAATACAAAATTAAGGTGGAGCAATAATCAGTCTTAAGTTTTTACAATGAAACCCACTTTTTACTTTCTAACAGATGAGTAGTTACCAGACTTTTTCGGTTGAGAATAATGTTTTTTAAAAATTCGAATTATCTATTATTAGCCTTAGATAAAAAAAAAAAAAATTTCTATGAGGCTACAGAAAGAAAAGTTCGAATTTCTCTTAAGGTCTCTTAAAAAGAAAAGTTGTTTTCTTAATTTTAAAAGTTATGCCCACGGTTCATGATAGAAAGAGAATACCGAAAAATGTCTACACACACACACACACACACACACAATCACGCAAAGAACAAGGTTTGATCGATTTCGTAATTTGATTATTTATTAGCTTCTTCTTTACATATTTATGTATATACAAATTGGATGTAAGAAGTCAGCATTATTACTATGTAACGTATGTATCCCGGCCTGGAAAGCTTATGACTTATAATCGCATAATGAATAAATAAATGAAAAAAGGATAGTTTAAGGTCAATTTGAAAGCTCTAAGAAAGTCACAAAAATTCATCGAATAGGCAGAGGTTACTAAGATGGGCCATAACTTCCTTGAGGTAGCTATCGTAATCTTAACGGACAGATGCTCGAATTACAGTAAATGCATTCAATTTGCAAAACATACTTCATGCGCTCTATTCTGCTTATTTCTATTCCTATGATAAAATAAATTCTTCAAGATGCCACGTTTTCAGCATTTTTAGTTAATCTGAAACAGTGCAAGCCTGGGCAAGGCCGGCCATCGGGTACCCTATACCACTCTGGCTAGTGCAGTTGTTTACTCTCATTCGCAATAATACACCAAAAATTACACATTTAATTTATGCAAACCCAACCATATTTTGCCTGAAAGCCCACATATAGCAGGATGCCCAAAACATTATATGACGTGATCCAAATTCAGCAAACTTAATTTGCTTTGTAAAAATTTTATTACCTTCCAGTTTCGATCGTAGAAAACTGGAAATTATGGTTTGTTTCCATGTAAGGGCTTGCTGTCGTGATAACTCTTACATACGTGACGCTCTAACAAATGGACCTAACCGATCCAAATTCCCTACTGTTAATTTTTTAACTTAATCGCTTTTATGGATCAATTGTTATCATAAAATATTAAAAATTAAACTCTTTACTGAAGGGCTTATTACTGATGAGAGATCTTATATGGAGTAAATGGACCATGTGGGTTATATTTGGTCGACCTAATTTCTATTTCAAATTACCACCACGAAAAAATGTTGACGATAAAACATTAACAATTAGTCTTTTTGGCATATAAAGATTTACCTTTCTCAAGAATTCTTACACGCGGTGGTGTCTTAAAAATATTCCATTTTAAATAAATGAAGAATTTATACTGAATACCCATAGAAAAGCATTCGACTTTCTATTTTGAATGTGCCCCCTTTTGTTAGCAAATCTAAAATTAAAAACATATCTACGTGGTCCAAATTCATACTAATTTAGAATGTGGAATTATTATCACTCATCGAGCTTTGTCAAAAAATATTGAAAGTTGTCATTTTTTTCCAAATAAAGACTTTTCAAAATAAGGCATTAGGAAAAGAAGTGGTCAAAAAAGTAGAGCGATCTGAGCTGAGCCATTTTCAACAGCGTTCATCCTTCAAAGCAACTGTATCAAATTTCATCAAAACATCTCACAGGTACATGGACAGACATCAGGCGGAGAGACGGACACATAGACTTGGATCGTTATAATAGCAAGTATGCTTAACTTACGCCCTTATGGGACGAATAGTCGAGAAAAGAGGAAACGAACAAATGGGCAAGACATTGTGCAAATAATTTCCAAGTTTTATTATTACGTATCGATCAAACCTCGCGCATACATACTTACAGATAATACTTGTAATTTTAAATATAATAGTTTTAGAGAAAGCAAAATAATTTAAATATGTTTAATATTACAGAAGGATTAATAAAAAAAAGTAAAAAAGTATAATAAAAAGAAAAGAAACCAAAAAAGAGACCAAACTATAGCAAAAAAAGAAAAAAAATAAATAAAATATATATATATAAAATATATATATATATATATACATTACAAATAATAAAGGAAAAGGTATTTGGCAAGTGGTTGCTTTTGCAGTTAATAGTAAGCAATTTTATAAAAATTAAGGCGTATTGTGAGTGGAGATGAGGAATTCGCAATTAACAGCCATTCCAAAGGATTATGGTACAACAAGCAAGATAAGATAGTGAGTAATGGATGCAATAGTATTAGTCTTACCTTCTTCCAGAAAGGAGGAATTATGTGGGTTACTTAAATTCGAGGCTAGGCTGTCCTTGCGGGGACGACCACGACCACGTTTAACGGCATTCGCAATATATTTGACTAGAAAATAGAATTTGTAACGCATTTTGGTTTGTTTGTTGTTTTCAGGTTTAAAGTTTTTTTTTTTTTTGTTCAAGTGATTTTGTTTTTGGTTTTCCTTTTTCTTCTCTTATTTGATTAAATTTTTGCCTTTTTTATTTACTTCTTTTTTGTTTAGGATGGAAAAATAATAAAAAATGGAAGTGTATGTAAGGATGTTTTTTTTCTTGTTTTTATGTAAAACTTACAAAAAAAATATTATGGAATTTTTATAAGAAAATGATGTTTGAATGTCATGCTTTTTTTAACTGAATACACAAAAACACGTTTTTTGTTTTAATTTATCAGAAAAAAAAAAAAAAAATTACATTAAAAATAAAAAGAAAAAAAAATAAAAAGTTTTTTTAAAAATAGTAAAAAAAAAAAAAAAAAAAAAAAAAAAAAAAAAAAACACACAATTTGCCCTACAAATAATTCTTACTCCATTCGTAAAGCATTTCCTTTTCTTTTTTTTGTACTTTTGTTTTTTTTGTTAGTAACAAGAATTTTGCAAAGTTGTTAATGCACCGCTACCCAAAATTGATGAAAAATTTCTCAAGAAAAGAAGAAAAAACTATTAGAAAAAATACTAAAGAAAAAGTTAATTAATTAATTAATTTAAGAACCAAACCAACTCATATAGCAATGCTTTCGTATGATTAATAAGAGTAACAAAAAGAAACGAAAGGTATTTTTTCAAGCAATGTATTGTTGAGAATTAAATAAAATTTCGGTTAATAAAGCCTAAACAAGGTATGAAAAAATCAAATCAAATTTTTCTCTTAGCGCAACACGTAATACACACGTGTGTTTATGTTGAGAAATCAATTTAAAAAACTTACCTCCTTCTACGGTATCACGTTGCTTACGGGGTCGACCGCGACCGCGTTTAACGTCAGACGTCGGTTGTTGAGGTATTGTTGAATCGCTTAAATTTGCTGTTGGCATTCCGGTGCTTAAAGTAATATTGCCACCAATGCCTCGCTGCATAGTAGGCGTAAAAGTAGACGTAACCGGTCTATCATTGCTTTCCACATCAATAAACTCCGGTGTACTTGAATGACTCATACGCATATAATCATAATCCTGTTCATCGCCGCACCAAGCGTCATCAAGATCGGCGTCAGCCCGTGCGCGTTCCTGCACTTTAGATATATTTTGCTCCAATTGTGAACAGTGTTCGGCAAACTTTATCCCAAAAATAACAAAAACAAAAAATTAAATAATTTTTTTACAGTCATTAGCTATAAAATGAATAAATAAGTAATTTTTTCTTCACCTCTTCCAATTGGGAGCGAGCATATTCGTATATATGTTTAGCATTTTTGGTGAAACGAGATTCCCCGCCATTATATTGTTCGCAATTCGTTGCGATTAGCTCAATATCAGCCAAAAATTCTGCGCGCGAATGATACCGATGAGCTAAGAAAAAAACCGTTCAAATTAATGACTAGGAAAGTTGTAATTAGATATCTGTAGGTAAGACATTATAACTTTTGAGTGCTTGGAAAAAGACAAAAGTTAAAAAAAAAATATGTATTTCAAATATTTTTCTGCCACATATTTCAGAAGGTACATAGTATCTATTTAGCGAAACAAAGAAGATATTGGAAATTTTACCATTCGGAACACCACCACACATTGTATAATCTACGATTGCACCGACATGCGGCTGCGAATATTTGACTAATATGTACACAAATTAATTCTTACTGTGTTTTGATAAAATTTTTATCAAAAAATTAAAATATAGTTATGAAGCTTAATAATCCAAATATGCACCATCATTAAACAGGGTTTTTTGACATTTATCGCATAGTTTATGGATACTCCCGCGGTAGAGGAAGTAACTTCCGTGCATTGACCTGAAGCTGGTATGGAAGGTAGCGCGTGCTACCGCAAAATTTCCCAGGGCTAAATTGAAAATCATTTTCTGGGTTATTTTTACTTACTAGACTAGTCTCGCAAACTACTTTACACATTAATCTGGTGAAAACCACAGAAACACAATACAATAAAAAATAAATAATTTTCTCTTTGTTTGTTTACCTTCAACATTTTTACCGATTGTCTCCAAATCGATAGGTCTTTTAATGACGGTATAATAATCCTTAACTTGTTTCTTATTAACTGGTTTGAGGAATGGCCAACTTTCTTGCATGGATTTAATTTTGCCATGTAACTTCTCAAATATAAATGATAGAGCGACTTGATCATCATCATCCAAAAGGGGATTAATAGCCTTCTCCAAACGCATAAGTTTATCCTCTTTTTCAGCTAATAAATCAAAGCAGTTTTTCAACATACGTTGAGCAGCGATTGTAAAAGAACTACGTGGGCCATTATATAAAGTAGAATTCTCAACAATTTGATTTAGATCGGCCAAGAATTCTTCTCGACTGTGATAACGTTTTTGGCGTATATTTTCACGCATGGTTTGCAAATCCATAGGCTTGGTGACAATATGATAATAGTCGGGAACGAGCTAAAAAAATGTCCGAAGTCCAAGTAAATGTTTTTTTATTTGGAATAGAAATTTTCACTTACCTTCGAATTAACTGGAAACATAAATGGTGTAACATCTGGTAGAGATCTTAATTCGTTTAAAATTTCTTCAAGTATAGATGATAACACCACTACAGGATCGGTTCGCCTACGATTCGCTGTTTTATTGTGCCTTTGCAAATAATCGCAATGCAAATCCCCAGGCATACGTCTCTTCCTTTGACCTTTTTCTTTGGGAACTTTCAACAATAATGCCTTTCTTCCCCGTCCGTCTTCGTGACGTTTCAATACCTTGCTGCTTAAAGTCACCTTAGTTCCATCAACATTCACTAAATCGTCGTCGTCGCAATTAACTTCCTTTTCGATTTCCTCTTCTGGTTCTTCCGGGACAGTTGTGTTCATAATTGGTGCGGGACCTTGAGTGCCAGTGTATAGAGGACAAGCCTTGTTCGTTCGCATATGTCCCACTTGACCACAGGCACCACATTTCAATTTCAAATCGGGTTTCAATTTAAATTTCTTACGCGATGGACTGACTTCCTTGTGACTTGTATCGCGTTCTTTGTGCGAAGATGAGGTGGACGATTTGGGATCACCCAAATTTTGAGGCATTCCACCAGGTTGTAATTTTTGATTTTGTGCCAGTTGCGCTAATCTTTCTCGTTCCTGATTACGTTTAATGCGACGCAATTGCTCTTGAATACGTCTTTTCTCTCGTTTCATTTCTTCCTTCTGTTGCTCATCCAAAGTGGCGAATTGCTTAATAAATTGTTCATCTTTTGTAGTTCTAATCTTAATGTAAGCATCAATGACTGGTTGACGTCTGACGGTTTCAACGCGGGTAAACTCTTTGCCTTCTTGATCTTTGAAAGTGCGGGTAATTTTTAAAATACGACCTTGATTAGGATTGGCCACGACTTGTTGGGAACTGTTTCCAGCACCATCTTTACTCTTGTCGCCTTTATTTTTATTGCCATCTTCATTCTCAACGAACTTTTTGAACATTTCTCGCCTTTCTTGCTCTTCGCGTTCCATGCTTAATTGAGTCGAAGTCTTTTTATTCGACAACATGTTTTCCAAGTTCTTTCCCAATTCCTCAAGATCTGATTCTTCCGAGGCTGAGGATTCATCTTCGTCGGTGGAGAGAACTTCGGAACTGGCTAAAACACGATTTTGCAAATCGAATATACGTTGACATTCCTCTTTATAACGTTCCTGATGTTCGGCAATGGAAAAGCGATTGCCTCGGGAAAATTTATCCATGCCTTGTTCACCGGCTTTCGCTTTTTCCGTGGACAAAGTTCGCACCACATCAATAACCTCCCAACGCGATAGCTTCTTAATCTCTTCTTCAGGTACTTTATAAGTACGTAAAAGCTCCTTGGCTCTTTGCAAAGGTAGACGACGTAAATCGGCATCAGTACCGGTTACAGTACGTTTCGGCTGAGATTCCTGTTCCTCCTTAGTTTGTGTTGGTTTATTGGGTACTCTCACATACGAAAACCCTTCACCACACCCGGTGGGATCAGCAGGTCCAGTTAGTTGCAGTAAACATTTGCCACGCATAGCTTGCATGTAGGCTCTAAATATGAAAAAATAAATAAATAAAATTTTCACGGATAAAACATATACTTTTTATCACCTGGTCGTGTTCCATGGAGCTACCTTGACTTCATCGTCCAATTTCAACTGGGCTTCCTCGTCATCGTCATCTTGAGGAGCAAATAAGAACTTCTCACCGTAACCGGCATCCTAGGAACATTTATACAGTGATTTCTTATTAAGTTCTGAAAAATGACATATGTTGAAAAATTTTTCAAACCTTTAATCTTTGCTCGGCTGCAATCATACTGAAGTAAGCACAACACTGTTCGGGTGAAACCATCGCACGTATTTCTTCTTCCGAAGGCAAACGGAAATCTGGTTTAATAACCCACCAGTTTGAATCCATTCCTGTTCTCTTGAAATCTGCGCATTGTTTTAATCTCTTACGTATACTACTTTCCGAATGGGCAGGAAATGCATGTTTTATATCGTCCATACGTATACGTCGGGGTTCATCTCTACTTTTCCAGAATAGGCGATAAATGAAAACCTATAATGGATTGCATTGAAATATTATTACAATCAAACAATGAGTCGTAAAAATTAGTTACTTGTAGAAAGTCTCTTGTAAAATTATTGGCCCTCTTTGAATTGGGGCCTGGTACCTCATACAAAGGACACTCTTGTCCTACGGTAAATAAGGCATTGAATTCTCGAATCCAATAATTATTGCGTGTACGTATAATTAGAAAATCGGTGATATTAACATTGTGAGGATAAAGAGGTGCGCGATACATGCAGTTTTCCAAAGCTTGTATGCACTGTCCCTGATGTAATATGCCTAAGAAAGGGCTGGTGTGAGCTAAAGCCACCTCGCCATATTTAAAGCCTTGCGGACCGTTAGTGTCTTTGCCCGCTTTACGTTTATAGTAGTTTTTAATTATTGAACACATGCCAACCTGCGAGTTAAGAACAAACACACTGCGAAAGATGTACTATTTAGGTCTTTTTAAAATAAATCCCACCTGATTCATTAGAGGAGGATGCTCCTCACAGAATTCAGCTAAAATAATGTCGCCATCTTTGCCACTCAAGTCCTCAGGATTACGCATAAAGAAAACGTCTCCGCCACCAGACGCGATACGTTCCATATCACGCTGTTTAGCCTTTTTGTTAATATTCTTAAGTAAAGGCAACACTGAATGGGCTACGGGCTGAGCCAAAGTGCCATGCGAATACTTTTTCAGAGGAGGGCGATGAAAAGATCTCAACTTTATAGGACCCATATGAGTCTAAATAAATTAAGATTATAAAATTATTGAATGATAATAAATCAAATCTTTCCCTTCCAACCGGTATAAAAGGTGATCGCAGTTCAACCACGGGTGTAGAATGGGGCATAAAACTGGCGCCAACTTTTAAACGTAGGGCAGGTTCAGTCTTGCGCATGTAATAGCTGAAAGAACATAAAATAATTTTATAATTTCGGATTTGATTTCTTTTTAGCGTCTTACCTATCGTTTGAAATATTGAAGGGATCTCGATCAGGACTTTTCGGTGGCGGCGGGGGAGTATCTTCGGCTAAAACATTAATAACACCAGCCTTACCAAGAAGGATTTTCGATTTTTTAACATGTGGATGTGGGATTTTTATTTTTGGTGGTGGTCCCGTATTCTTATTAATCTTAGAAGGATCAATATCATCCGGAATACCCAAAATAATATTCTCATCATTCGGATCCAGCGTTAAAACCTTTGGCTTCGGTATCTTAGTCATTTGCTCTGCGTCCCATATAATTTCGTCTTCCCATTTGCTGTAAATCAACTCTTCATTTTCCACCGGGAATATGCTATACCATGTATCGTCCACAACCTCAGGAACCTTAGGTGGTAAACTGCATGAGACACGTAAATTTAAAAATAGAAATTACTCATGTTAAATAAAGTGTACTAACTTTTGATTCGCCTTTTGCTTACTAGAGGGTGGATTGTTACTTCCACTCATTTTTCCGGTTGTTGCACTAGTTACCGGCAATGTTTTGCCAGCAGGCGTAAATGCGCGGGATCCACTTGATGGCAACCAACCAGCAGCATTTGTTTTCGAGTTCAATTTTTGCAAAACTTTAGCTTTAATTTCATTACCATCCCACACTACTTCGTCTTCCCAATGTAATTGAGATACCATGAGGAAGGCATCTTCGGCTATACCTCCATTATCAACTGGTGCCTTTAACTCTTTTTCTTCTTTCTTGCTCTTCATGGAACCCTTCGTATTTTTCTGTCCTTGCCTCTTTTTGAATCCGTAATTAAAACCTTCTCCGGAATCTGGAACATCTAGCATATCGTACCAGATTTGTGCGGGTCCGTAACGCCAATCTGCTATTTTTGGCTTATTATCGCCACTGTCACCACTTTCTGGACCCTCTTGCTTAATATCTTCGTCTTTAAAAATGCTTAATAATTTATCCTCATCATCTGACATACATTGTGTTGGAGTTGGATCGGGACCGTAATGTAAACCGAAACCTTTTTTACGTGGCTCCTCCGAATCACTGGTAGAATCCGAATTTAAATTAAAAAATTTATGATCATAGGATTGTTTACGTTTACGCCTACGTTTCTTCACATGACGCCAAATTTGCGGCAAGCTTGAAGGTTTGCCAGGTCCGAATAAACGAGAAAATCTTAAAACTTTATCAGGACGAAAATCTGGAAATAATTCGCGCACGTCAACGTTAGCATATTTTGTTGGCAGCATATCCGCCAATGGGGTATCAAGTTTTCGTTCAAGAGGCTTCTCCGGCTGCACATCATTATTTGAGCTAGTTTCAGCAGCATCTTGCTTACTGTTGGCTTCGGGATTAGCAGTAGAAGACTGACCTCGAGCAGGTGCACTCGGAGGAGGCATTAGTTCTTTATCATCTTTAGCTAACGGTTGAGTAGAAATTAAACGTGCTTCGACCTTAGATGCTGGTATAGCATCTTCCAAGTCTTCTATATTACTTTCAGTAGTGACGACAGTCTCTTCTGCTGAAACAGGCGGCGTTCTAGGGCAATCTTCCGATAACTCAGTTATATCAGAATAATCAATTGCGTTCGCATCTTTGGCAATCTCACCACTAGCTTCATCTTCATCTTCCTTGGAATCCAAATTACCAGATTTTAAAGCATCAAAATCGCTTATAGATTTCTTTTCATCATCATCGTTTTCCATTTCCTCATGATCAATGACTTCACTTAAAATGGTATTCAGACCCATCCTGAAATTTCAAAATGTGTGTAAAAAATAAATTTTCATATCAATTATTTAAATCTACTTGGCCAGGGAGCTTAAGTGCTCCCGCATTTCTGGATCAAAAGCTGCCCCGGCATCATCATCGTCTATTAATTTGCCTTCAGAATCGATATTTCCAAATAATATACCTGTCAAATCTATACCGAAGCCACCACCACCGTTACTACCTCCCCCCCCATTATCATTACCGACGGATCCTTCATCATCACTATCACTATCCATTAAACAGCCTAATATTTAAACTTTTTCTCTTAATTATTAAACATAAAATTTACAATCATTAAAAATTACTCTACAATCAAACTATATATAATTGTTATGCACACAGTGTTTCACGACATTTTACAATGTTGTGTATGGAACGTATGGGAATACATACGTTTTGCAAACTTTACTAGTAATGCTATCGATGAATTCTAATAAGGTTATCGAAATTTAGTTTAAAAATCAGAAACAAAAATCGTTTTAACAACAGTCGAAATTGATTCATTTCTAGAGAATAAATAGTTCCAAACAATTTATCATATGCGACAGACAATTTACAAGATACGAGGCAAATTACTTACCGCTACTTTATATTGTAATTCGTGAGATTGGAGTCGGCCTTATATGATTCTGAATCTTCAGCGAGAAAACACAATTGATAACGCAAAGTTAAACGCCGAATTAAACATTTTTGGGAAAATATCAAAACAAAAAATATTTGTTCTTTCCTCACAGCAAAGAGTGAGAGAGAGAGAGAGAGGAGAGGAAAATATCACAATGTTTTTTCCTTTTAAATTATGTTTCGGCCACAAATTTATTAACATAGTCCATATCAGCCAATATCCCAAAAAAAAAGTTTATATTTCGACTTTTAAGTATTTAAACTGACTTCAGTTTTCACTTCAATAACGAAAGTTTATCTTATTTGTGGATATCGGAAATGAGACATTCGTCCCCTTTGATTATAGATTGAATTAAATTTTTGCGCTGTTTAGTTTTCCAACTGTTCGAATTTTTTACATGATTCCTTTGACATATCGAAAACTTGGAACATTTTTAAATTATTGTTGCCTTTGCGAAATAACTTCGAACTCTTTGGATTTCTGCTAATACTTTCGCGACTCTTCTAATTCTTCGACAGATTGTGAAATCTGCCACTTTTTAACTGACATGTATAAATTACTGTTCTTCTTATTTTTTTTGTACTTTTGATATTTCAAAAAAATATTTGTTTTTTCCATCTGTTGTGTATAACAGTTGATTTTAAATCTTTAGGCTATTATCTCTTTATGAATGACGTTAATTCTAAATGCTACGCTGCCAACAAATTAGGTTTTTTGTTTTAATATTAAAAGGCGGCAGATGGTTTGCGCATTAAAATATAATTTATATATAAATTTAATTTGAGAAGAGTTATGAACAAATGTGACGTTGTTAAACGTTTCAAACGAATGGAATATGAGGAATGTCAAATTGTAAAACTCGAAGCAAATATTGTTGGGAAATGTAAGAAGTACTTCCAAAATTTTGGTAGGCTGGTCATTTGTTGTGTTTTTTATTGTTAATTGGCTTAAACACCATTGTTTCTCTTATAGCTGCAATAAAAAGAATTTTGAATGAAAAACTTTACGCATTATCTATTTATAAAGAACATGTGAAAAATTTGGAACTTTATAACCGGGAATTAGAAAAATTGGTAGAAGAAAAGCAAGCGAACGTGACCAAAAAGCAAGAGCAAATACAAGAATTGGAATCTGAATTAGAAGAACAAGAGAAAAAGGACCTCGAAAACATGATGAAAATGGATCAGTATGGCTTGGCCATTGCTCAATTAAAGTTTGTCTAATAATATCGTTGTGCATGTTCTTTACAGTGTACGGCAGTCAAAGGAACTAACAGAAACTTATATTAATCTTCAAGCTTTGCCTGATCACGTACAGGGTGTGACTCTTAAAGATACAGTTGAAGGTAAAGAATGGGAACATTTCTGCATAAGTACAGCGGACCATACAGAAAAAGAGATCGAAGGCGTTTTAACAAAGTTGATACAAGATCAATCTGCATACAAAGAGCAATGGCGGAAACTAATCCTAGGGGAACTGCCAGAACATAATGAAACAACTTAACTACGTGCGTTCAATATGTTAAAGGGTTTTACCTTTAAGTAAATAGCAACTAGTTTTTAAAATTGTTGTTTCATTAGAGCAATGCATAATTTTCTATAATCTTTGAGTTGATTTTTATTCCGCTCACTCTTCTCGTAGTATGTGGATGCTCGTACGTGAGTAAGAATCATCAGTAAATTTTGTTTGTACATAAATGATTTACAAAATTTGTGATCGTCATAACCTTCGCATAAATCGAGTGGACAAGCGTTGCTAATGGGCAAATGAAGATATCTCATAGACTTGTGAAGTAAGAATTTTGTTTTTCGCATATAAATTTATCAAGTTTTTATTCCTACTAGTGAATAAATAAAATTCGTTATAATAAATTTTTGCGAATATATTTAATTGCATGTGTTGCACTTATTACCTCCCATTTTAAGTTGGTAGTTGGACGAATATATTAAAGTATATAGAGCATGTATTGTATATTTCTTGTGGCGCAAGTTTATATTCAGATTGTGCCGACGTACGTATCCACCAAACGGAATTTCTAACCACTTCCCATACACCGCTTTATTTTGAAAAATCATTATATGGAAAAAAATTCCAATTTTCGGAATTTTTCGACAAGACTCGCTAAGTATTAATATATCGACATTCCAAATTTGTAGCGAAAACGTGGTTCGGCTGTGGCAATTTTTTGAGCACTTTCTCACGTAACCTTCGTTTCTACGGAAACTGAATCTTTATATGGTAAACAGATGCAATTCTCATTATTTCGTGTTGAAAATTTGTTCATAGTCGTTATTTGACATTAAATTAAGTGGAACAAATCTGAACCGTATGGGTCTATTTCTAGCACCACATTTCTTACAAGGTTTCTCATGAATAGAAATAGTTCTATTTTTAATATTTTAGCATGTTAGCAAAAAATTAACTGTAGGAAATTTGGATTGCGTAGATCTATTTTGTAGACATTAACGCATTGTTTATAGGGGTTATCACGAAAAGCAAGTCTTTATACGGAGAGAAAGTCTTTTATGACGAAAACTAAAAAATTGCAAAACTTTGGGAAGTACATGAAATTTGCAAAATTCAGTTCACGCCATGTAATGTTTCGGACATTATCAAACATGCGAAACTTGATGAGAAATATGCCGTTGGTGTCTTATTACGAATCGAGTGAATACCAGTACTAGGAGTGCTGCAAGGTATCTAACGGTCGGCCTTGGCAAACTATAATGTTCTTACTTGTTTTACATTTCTGAAGTATGATTTCAATAGTGAAGTTTAACCAGAGAACTTCGACTTACATTATATTGCCATTTTCAAACAGGAAAGTCATTTTGGGGAGATGGAGTTGCCTTTGCAGTCGTTGATGGGGTTGACTAATTTGCTTAAAAATTTTATCGATTGCAAATAATCGACGAATAAAAAAATTCTCATAAATCTGAAAGTGATGAGTACGATGAAACGCCGTTTTGTTCAGGCTAAATGTAAGCACTTGATTTGAATAAGTTATAATCCATAACATCATATTGCTAGAATGGTTAGCGAAGCAACAATGATGAAATGGAGAGTTTTCAATATAATCCATCAATTCGCCTCACGTATAATGAATTAGTTTTTGCATTTGATTAGTTGAATGCAAATTCTGCTTCACTTGTTGTTTATATCTCATTCTAAAAGCATTTGGGTATACAATAAGATCGAAAAACTAACTAGTGATCAATTGTTTGAGCTGCGATCAACTGTCTTTAGTCTTCAGTTTGAGCTAAGACGTTCTAAACAGACGCGAAAAAAAGAATGGAATTCTTTACACAAATACTGTCGTTACTCTGTGTTTGCCTCGGCTTTTACTCTCTCTACAAATATGCTGTATATAGACCGAAAGGATTTCCACCCGGTTAGTTTGGGGTACACAAAATAAGAAAAATAAGAAAAAAAGATAGAAATGATGCTTTATGTTATATTAAACATTCGTTTTCGTTTCTATTAAGGACCACCGCGCCTACCTTTCTTCGGCAGTTATTTGTTTATGATGCTGACGAATTTCAAGTATTCGTACAAAAGTGTGTTAAAATTTAGCGAATGGTATAAATCTGACATTGTAGGATTTTATATGGGTTCGTTTCCAGTTGTGGTTATTCACAATGCTGAGGCAATACGTCAAGTGTTACGGGATGCCAGGTATGATGGACGTGTTCCAGCTTATTTGGTTCTAATGCGTCATCCTGAGGAAAAGTTAGAAGGTTTGCACTCAACTTGAATGTTTCAATGTTAAGTAGCCAATCCCTTCACGTTGTTTATCCTTTTTAGGAGTTTTGTTTCAAGAGGGTTCCATTTGGAAGGAACAAAGGCGTTTTGTTTTACGTTACCTAAGAGATTACGGTTTTGGTCGACGTTTCGCTGAGCTTGAATCATTTATTCAAGATCAGTTAAATGATATGTTGGATCTAATCAGAAGTGGACCCCGTTACGAACACGAAAGGCCTTTCGTCAGCAAAGATGGCAAACGTGTCTTGTTACCGTATTTCTTTGGACACTCGGGTCTTAACAGTTTTTTACATGTTGCCTATAACGAACGAATTTCACGTTCCGACCAAAACGATCTTTGGCAATTAATCCGAATTACTATTCAGTTTCAAAGAAATGCTGATGCATACGGAAAAATGATAAGTATTATGCCATGGATAAGATACGTTTTTCCAAAATGGAGCGGTTATAATGTTTTAAGAGAATCGAATCTATACATGCATGAGTTTTTCAGCAAAATTATTGATTATCATCTTAAGACTTATGATGAAAACTATGAACGTAACTTTTTGGATGTTTACATAAAAGAAATGCTCAAAGCTGAGTCGAACGGCAACCTTGATACGACTTTCAGACGCGATCAATTAATAATGAACATAATTGATTTCGTATTGCCATCTATAACAGCCATTAGTTTTCAACTTTCCTTTCTAATGCAACATTTTCTTGTGAATCCTAAAATACAGAAATCTATACAAACAGAAATAGATGAGATTGTTGGTCGGAATCGTTTGCCAACAGTAGATGATCGCCAATTTATGCCTTACACTGAAGCTACGGTAAGAGAGATTTTGAGAATAGAAACGCTAGTACCTTCGAATGTGCCGCATAAGACTTTAGAAGACACTCAACTAATGGGTTATAATATTCCGAAGGTATTTCCGGAATTTATATTCGATTTTCAAATTCCTATATTCAATCCCATAATTCAAGGATACTATCATTATACCCAGTCTATATGCTTATCATAATGATGCAAAGGTTTGGGGAGATCCATTAGTTTTTAGACCGGAACGTTTTTTAAATGAAAAGGGTGAACTCTGTCTAAAAAAAGACGTTTCTTTACCGTTTGGCGCTGGTAAGTTGACAAGATGAATAAAAAATATATATACATTTCCCCTGAATAACTTACAGGTAAGCGCCTTTGTGCTGGTGAAACATTTTCTAGAAATCTTTTGTTCCTTATGGTCTCCACTCTATGTCAAAGTTATCACTTTACTTTAGCAGAGGACGATAAATTGCCCAAATTATCTAGCAATTTAAGTGGCTTTATTGTTTCCCCACAAGATTTTTGGCTACAACTCGAAGAAAGAAATTAAGATTAGCTCCGCTTGTAAAGTATATTAATCTTGAAACTAAACCGGAAATTGTATAAAAGGAATAAAAAAAAAAAAATGGATTTTTCAATTAAAATTTATTTTCCAAAGATTTTGCTTTCATTTCGCTATAATGCAAAGGTATTTTATATATAGAAGAAGACTTGCTGTTCTTTTTAAGAATACAAGTATGATCAGAGGTAATAATAACAAGCGAACAGGAAAACTATTATCTTTGAAGTTAGTCGAGAACTGTTAAAAGGTCATGATTCACCTCGAGCAAAAGGCGACCGTACAACACGTAGTGTGGTGCCCCCTTCACCGGGACCGGTTAATGTTCGAATTCCGACCTCGTAGAGTATCGCATCTCCGGTTACTGGATCGAACTGTGCGCCAGCCGTCGATCTGCTGTCCATTGAACTGGACGATTTGTCTTCGCCAAGACCACTTTTAACGGATAAAGTTCTGGACCAAATGGATTAGTCGGCAATACCTAAACACAAGCGGTTAGAAATATTACCCAAGGCCCCTAAGGGTACGTATGCTGAAGCTGTAAAAAGTATCCCGTGTGTGTTTCAAGTTGAAGGTGAAGGCTCAGTAGCCGCGTCCTGTGGCGCACGCTACTGCGCGTCTCATTATAACGCAATCGAGATGTCGGCAAAGACTCACACAACTAGTCAAGTTGGGTTCTTCTCAAGCGTTGCTGGGGCGCAATCTTCGTTTCTTAATAATAGTGGAAGAAATGAATTAGTTTCCGTTCTACCGAGCAAAGCGGCGTTTATTTTCAGTCTCGCTGCCTGTACGGTAGTAGACAGCATGAAATTTCATAACGCAGAATTAAGTTTTTAAGTTGAAATCATCAGAAGTAAGAGTGATTGCTTCGTTCAAAGTCCCGTCGCCCACGGAACTTCAGTGCTGCCCTGAACAAGTCATTCTGAACGAAGGATATTATGGTTAGAGAAAGCGTGTAAAATGTTGTGGGCCTAACCTCAAAAATTCGCTCTACTTTCCTAAATGCAGTGAGGACGCAGTTTTCCTTTTTGGCCTTCTCTGAGATTTGGTTAAAGTCTGATTTACATTCTTCGGAACTTTTTCACAATTTTTTCCAGGTTTTTAGAAAAGATCGATTGGATCGCATTGGTGGTGTGTTAGTTGTCATATCTGCTGAAGTCCGGTCCTATTCAATTGAATTTCCTACTCCTTCCGACGTTGAATTTATTGCCATTCGGGCGAAAATTGCCAATAAACGGTTGTATGTAACTTGCTCCTATGAGTTGCCCCCAAACGAGGGCAACTCTATTTATAAGAAACATGCTGCGTTTATTTGTGATGTGGGCGAAGAGACTTAATCTACTGATATAAGTCATAGTGTTGGTGGACTTCAATTTGCTACAAGTCACTTGGTGTTACAGTGACACATTAACATCTGATAGAGCTTCGCGTCAATACAACCGTACCTCTAACTGTAATGGCAGATTTTTGCTTTGCCATTTTCCGGGAGATAGTTGAAAATCGCTGTCCACCTTTTAGTTTTTCTGAGGATCCGTATCTTCCAGCAATTTGTATTTCCTTTTATTGCAGATATGATGGTCCGTTCTATGTGGTAAGCCCAACTTTCTTCCAAAAACATTGTGATTTTATGTTACTGCTTAAATCTCATCTTTCACGCATTAAGCTCGATTTCTCAGCAAGAAATATACTACCAATATTGTCGTAGTGCCTTCGTTCTGTAATGTGTTAAACTTAGCTACCTCTGCATTCATTTCCTTCAAACAACCTCGGCCTCGAAGTGCTTTCCTTTTGTGTTGGAACAGTAATTTCCTTATTCCCGTCCACTGATGTGGAAATAGACATCGAGTTGAGAAATATAGAGGCATCGCCAAGCTGAGTGCCTTACCTAAGTTGTTGGAGTGAATTGCTACTCAGTGTTTAGCTTTTTCTATCGAATCTTATATTTCTCCATTCCAGCGTGGTTTTCAAGGCTTTTTCTAGTGGCTCTCGTACAGACGTCGTATGTACCGATTTTAGCAAAGCATTTGATTTAGTTAATCATAACTTATTGATCTTCAAACTCTATGCGGCTGGCATAGTGAAATGGATAAGCTCTTGTCTGCATAACAAATCTTTTAAGGTTCTGTTTAATTTCATCACCTCGAAGGAATTGCCCGTGACGTCTAGCGTCCCTCAAGGCAGTAAATGCAAGAAGCTTTCTTTCTTAAAACGGAAGGCATTCGGTACTGATTTTTTCATTGATTCATATACGTTGCGAAACGTCGATTCGTTTTTCGGTTTCGGGGATCTATTCGCCCAAAGATTACGTTTTAATTTGCTTATTGAGCTTTATTTATGTAAAGCTAAGAGATGATCTAAACAGCTGAAGAATCATTACACTACAGAAAGGCTATACATGTGTGTACATAGTGAGTATGCCTCGGTTGTGTGGTCCCCTCCTATAGTTGGTATATAGATTTAATTGAATCAGTTCAAAAGCAATCGTTGCTGTTTGTCCTTAGAAATTTGGATTGGTGACCACTTGTCTCTTTGCCTCCTTATGAAAATAGATTGCTTCTATTATCCCTACCGTCACTTGGGAAACGTAGATTTGTTCTTGGGCTTTCCTTCTTAATCAAAGTAATAAATGGTTTCAATGACTCGCCCGCATTACTTGTTGAGATAAGCTTTAATGTCCCTAACCGCATCTCAAGGCACTCTATTTTTATTTAGCTGAATCAATGTAAATACAATTATGAACTGCTTAACCCGTTTAGAATTGATTTCAGAGACCTAAATGATGTCTATCACTTAGTCTCAATATCGGATCCCTTAAAGTCTATCGGAACGACTTTGCTTAATACGCGCGATTTGCCTTTGTCGTATTTAAACCAACTTTTCATTTTAACATCTCGTTATGATTCAAAAATTAATGAGTGTTCCTTAGCGCATGGGTTGCCATGCCTTTGCATGTTTGCGATGGCTTAGGACTTCACTTGCAACTTGGATCTTTACCGGTTGTGCGTGTGCCTCTGTGCTAGCTGTTTATATGCCCTCTTTTTTTCTTTCTTATTTATTTATACATGAAATATTATTTATTATATTGTGTTGTGTGTTTTTTATATTTATATTTTTATTTCATTTCATTTGCTTCTCCTTATGTACTTTATACCAATTTGTAGTATTAATTAGTATAAGGCTTACTTTCAAAAGTCAATTAAATTCGACTGTAACTTATTTTATATGCGTTTCATGTGTGAGCGACTTTTTTTTCTTAACTTTTCTTTTCTTTATAGTAGTCGTTAATAATAATTGGCATATATCTAAGTCTTAATTTAATTCGGCTGTTCATTAATTTTAGCCGAATTTGATGTGTTAATGAATAAATAAACAAAAAAAAAAAAAACGAGAAAGAAATAAAGTGAAAAACTGATAAGATCAGTTGTGCAAACGTCTTCAATAAAGATATTACATAGGGTAAATGATACGCACGATCTTCGATTTCCCGACCGGGAAGTGCCCGCAGAGACGATGAAAGTATGATAAATGTGTGGATGAAAGCCACGTATCCGATTTTCTTTTTCGTAAATGTGTAACAAGCTTTTTAATAGTGTAAGTGAAAAACGCTGTCTCTAATCTTTAGGCAGGGAAGTGTCAAGAGAAGATATGAAGGCACCAAAAAACCACGATCTCTGATTATTTGCTTCGAAAATGTTAGCAGAGGAGATCTTTTATAGAGTTAGTGAAAAGCATGATCCTTGATCTTCCGGTCTGGATAGGTGGGCAGTAAAGATATTACGTAGTGCACGGTCTCTCGCCTTTGATTTGGCGAATATGGGCAGCAAAGTTGTCGTGTAGCATAGTTGGGAATAATAATTGGGTAGTTGGACAATAACTTCAACAACAAGTTGGATTCCAAACAAGATAAAAGAGATGTAAAAGCCTCAGAGTTTTAATACAATTCGTAAACAACAATAAAAAATAATAGTAATCTTGTTAATGTCAATAGGAAAATTCTAATGCAGCGTGTGCTGCGCACAATATTTAATGAATGATGGCTTGTTTTGTAAATTGTTTATTTTGTATTATTTAAACGTTTTATTTATTTATTTAAATTGTTCACCGTTTTTTGAATCAATAATACTTTCATAAAAGCAATCGACGACAACAATTGACAGCACATCCGAATCGATCAAACAGATTTTTGATTGCATAACAATAACAAAAGTGGGTAATTATTCTTAATACGTAAGGTAACGTAACGATATTGTAATAGCGCTACGAATTAATCCTTTCAAATACAAAACTTAATCGTCTTAATCGAGTATCGCCCTAATATCGAGTAAAATTTATAAAAAAAACTCCGAGCTGTTGCGATTAATTGAATAAATAATTATTAATAAGTATAATAAGAAGATTATTAAGCTTAGGCGCAGTAAAATAAACACTCAACACTTGGCTTTGTAGTAATAAACATCCATACGATGCTCACCAACTTTTTAGCTTATTTTATACATTTATTCGATTAGTGAAATTTACATAAAGACATTCCTGATAATGTGAGAGGGAGTGACGAAATGTCGTTATTTGCTTTTGAATTAAAAACAAATGCAAATATTCGCAGACAGACGTAAGTGCAAACTATCGTCGTGTGAATGATTCAGAGACAACATTGGATTACTTTGTTGTTGTTAACCTAAAGGGATGCTCAGTGATTCTGTTACTAAGTTTACCTTAAAAAAATGTTCTTTTCAATTAAACAGCGATCGTAGCTTATATTGATCTGCATAAATATGAATGCGATTAATTACGCTATGATTACGAGTAGCACGCAATTGCTGATACTGATGCCTTATAATTATAACTTATCTCTCAATAAATCGTCGTTCGCCACTTAATGCATTCGTATTTAAGAAATCAGTTCAGTTAAGCAATTAAACGCGCCCGTTCAACAATAAAGTGCAACTGGAATTTATTTAATTAAATAAAAATACAAATAATAAATAGAGAAAATTGTAATTGATTTCAAATATTCCTGTGTGTGTTTTATACAATGCTAACCGAAATTTTATTAACAACTTGTGCGTGTGCGTGTTTATATCTTTCTTACAAATATGCTTTCTATCGGCCAAAAGGATTTCCGCCCGGTCAGTTGATTCGACATAATTCTGCATTCTGATATTTCTAATCATGAGCTCATTTTTTTTTTTTTTTGCAACCCTCAGGACCACCACGTATACCGCTATTTGGCAGTTATTTGTTTATGATGCTCTCCGATTTCAAATTCCTACATAAAGGTGTTTTAAAATTTTGCAAATGGTATAAGTCAGACATTGTGGGTTTTCATATGGGCCCTTTTCCGGTTGTTGCCGTTCATAATGCTGATGGGGTGCGTGAAGTTTTAACCAGAAGTGAATTTGATGGTCGTCCCGGGATTTATGTCGCTCAGATGAGGGGTCCAAATGACGAACTTTTAGGTATGCCTTTTAAAATCCACTTGTGCCAAATATGTCGATTTTTATGTATTTTTCCGGATCCGAAAAGTAACAGGACCCACTATTTTAAGAGTTTGTACCTTTGATCAAAATATCGAAACAGTATCACTTTTTCATTGCTAATGTGAGTAGGGCAGCTTTTAAACGATTTCAAGGTACTTAGGTTTACTACTCTTCATCCGAAGTATGGGAAGAAACTAAACTCGTTTATAAAGATCTTTAGCTTACAGGGCTTGTATGAATTCGAATGTTGCTTGTCACTATCTACTTACTGCCGTAGACCGATGCAGATGACAGGGCGGACTGCCTCTCACCTTCGTGGATAAACGTGGAAACAATGGAACTCGTTTATAATGATCCTCACTGTAAACGGCTGTTTTCTCGCTGTTGTGTCGTTGTCAGAGCACAACACAGATCACGTGGCGAAGACCATCTAGACTTCGTGGATAAATGTAACAAAAATGGAAGTCGTTTGTAACTATCTTTATTGTGCAGGACTCGAATGAATTCGAATTACTTCGTCACCATTGCGCCGCTTTCGTGGGACAACTCAGATTGCGGGGAGAATGCATCCTCCCCTTCGTCGAAAAAAATTGTAACATCTCTGTATTGTGTCTTCGCTGTGCAGTCTTCTTGGCCATCGATACGTCCTTGCCGTAGAATGTAAGAGATTACTGGGTAGACGTACTCTCATTCTCGGTCTAAACGCTGTGCAAAACCCTTATAGTTTCAAACAACCCGGTTATGTGTTTTATCAGTCTCCATCTTTTGCGTCAGGAGGACGAAAACTTCTTGCCGGCCGGCTTTGTCGACGATTCAAAAGACACGCCTTCTGCTCAGGTCAGATATGTCAGCAAATTAAGTTACCCTGGCAAGTGGTGTAACTTTCATCGTCTACACATTCCCTTTTCAAGTTTCTGGGTGTTCCCATGAATAATTATTTCAGGTCATTATCTACCTTAAGTAAGCTCCGCTATTAGGCGGTTTGGCTGTATCATCCAAAATTGTTAATCGCTGAAATACAGCTACATACAGGCCGACATACAATAGGTAGAAATATTTATCACACCAATACTATAAAATATGAAATACATATATATGTGTATAGGGCAAGATTCCGTAACCATATCAACCTGTTTATGCCTATGCTATACGTAGTTCGATCTTTTGAGCTGACAACAAGTTAAACAAACGAATTGAAATTTGGTTTAAATTAACAATTACGATGGTTTGAAGAGAGACATAGTTGTAAAGTATATAAACATTTTCCGTAAATATTTTCCAAAATTTTTATAAAATTCGGCTTAAAATTTTCCCAACTACAAAAGTTTCTTCAGCTTTCTTCCGTGTTTATAGCGAAAAAAAACAAGTTTTGAACGTCCCATGAAGTATACGTCATTTTGATTGCGGTGAACAACGGATTCGATTTAACTGTGCTCGTCTTGTGTCTGTTAAAATCACCATAAAAGTGTTAGAAGACTGCCTGGTAGAAATTTTCTCTTTTTCCTCTTAAGCTGAGAAAATAACAAAAACAAAAAAAATTAAAATTCGGCCATCAAAGGAATTGATTTTGTTTTTTTTTTTGCTTATTTGAAGTTATTCTTTAACGCTTTAAAGTTCGTTCCCTTAATCCCTTTTGAAGAGAATCAACTGATTCTGGCAAATCGTTTGAAAACCCGTAAACAGGGACTACAGTATGGAACATTATATGAAAAAATGTCATTTCAAATATCGAAGATTCGTGCGAAGACTGTGCTCGCACAGTCGCAAATATGTTATGAGTAGGATTTATATGAAGCCGGGAAGAGGATTAAAAATTCGTTCCCAAGCGAACCCTATCTTAATTGAGTTTTTGCATTTTGTTATCAATAATAATTAAAAAAATTGTTTTAATCAGTATTCGAAAAACACACTGACCTCAATGAAAGTGTAAAAAAAAGAAAAGGAAGCAATCCTGAGAATAACAATAATGTTATGACGACTCTTAAAAACTGGATTAAAATGTGTTGTAATCATGTCTACTTACATTGACGTAAAGATAATTTGCTGTTCACAATTCCATTATTGGAAGAACCTTCTTTGAGCTACGTCTCGCAAAGCTTCCTCTTTCCCGCTTCTTCCGCGAGTTGACTAATCAACAAAAGATGATTTACTGAGTTGAGTAGAATGCCATATAATCTAGCGGCCAGTGTTCGCGTTTTTACAGAACTTTCATTTTCAAGGTCGCACAAAAATAAAAAGAAGAAGGAAAATAAAGTTTAAAAGTATGCGCCAAAATTCTAAAAATTCGTTGGGGAACATAATGCTTAAGTAGTGCTGTCTTTTAAATTAATGATTGCTTCGTTTCATCCGCACGTGCATTTCCAGATTAAAAAGTTCAATGAAACTTAATGAACTTACGCTCTATCATAGACAAAGAAATAAAATTTAATTAATAAAATGATTGAGAGAGAAACAAAGTCCATTTCTATATATATATATGTAGGGTGTGAGCTTGTATTCGTATAAATATGTTACTTAATTTTGGTCTCGTGAATTATTAAATGTCTTTCATTATAAAAATCATTTAAATGTTTTTGTCTCCTGCCGTATTTCCTTTTTCCTGTATTTAGGTATCTTCTTTCGGGAAGGTCAATTCTGGAAAGAGCAAAGACGTTTTGTATTACGTTATTTAAGGGACTTTGGTTTTGGTCGACGCTTTATGGAACTTGAACTGGTCATTCAAGAGGAACTAAACGATATGTTGGATTTGATTAGAAATGGACCAAAATTTGATCATGAGAAACCGTACTGTAAGGAGAGCGGTATGCGTATATGTTTACCTAATTTCTTTAGTCCCTTTGTGGCCAACAGCGTTTTTCATATTGTATGCAATGAGCGAACACCACGCTCCGAACAAGCCGATCTATGGGAATTAATACGCTACGGCTTACAATTTCAACGTACCGCAGACGATTATGGGAAAATGCTATCAATTATGCCATGGATAAAGCATATCTTTCCAAATTGGAGCAGTTATAACAAATTGACTGAATCGAATATATTCTTGTTTAAATATTTCGAAAAGATTGTCGATCGTCATATTAAAACTTATGATGAAAGTTACGAACGCAATTTTCTGGATAAGTACATAAGAGAAATGCGAGAGGCCGATCTTGAAGGCAATGAGGATACATCTTTCAAACGCAATCAATTCATATTGAGTTTAATTGACTTCACTTTCCCGGCCTTTACCGCGGTGGGGGTGCAACTATCATTTTTGGTTCAGTATTTTCTCTTATATCCTGAAGTTCAAAAACGCATACAAAAGGAAATAGACGAAGTGGTCGGGGCGGGACGTTTGCCTACTTTAGAAGATCGCCAATTTATGTCCTATACGGAAGCAACGATAAGAGAGATTTTAAGAATAGAAACTTTAGTACCGTCTAGTGTACCGCACAAGACTTTGGTCGATACTGAACTAATGGGTTATAAGATACCCAAGGTAGCTATTTAAGTATATAAACTTGAAAAAAAGAACGTTCGTCTAATACCCGTAAATATTTTGTAGGATACACTAATTGTCCCTGCTCTATATGCATATCACAATGATAAACGGGTTTGGGGTGATCCACAGAATTTTAGACCCGAACGTTTTTTGGACGATAAGGGACATCTGTGCTTAAAAAAAGATGTTTCGTTTCCTTTCGGAGCTGGAAAGCGTTTGTGTGCCGGAGAAACATTTGCCAGAAATATGTTATTTTTGGTAACTGCCGCTCTTTGTCAAAACTTCAATTTTATTTTAGCCGATGGTGACGTATTACCGGATTTATCAACTAATTTAAGCGGCTTAATTACTTCTCCTATGGATTATTGGGTTCAGTTGGAGGAAAGAGCGTAAAATGCAATTTCATATAAGTTTAATTTAAATAGGATCCTTAAGAAATTGTGTATTAATGTTACGCATGTAACGCGTGAGAGTATAAAGATTTCCTTTTATTTTTATGTATTATACCTTAACAATTTTTTAATATAGTTTTTGATTTTTTGAACTCGGCTTTATTCAAGAGTTCAGCTAATTGCGGATTAATTTCATTGTTTTCATTTTTATTGATATTTTTGGCACTCTTTGGCGCTGAAGGACAAATATTATTATTTAAGCAATTTTCACATTTTGGTTTTGCCGGAGTACAGACGGTTTGTCCGAAGCCTACTAATAGATGATTCACTTCACCCCACAATTGTTGCGGTAACCAGGCTTCTAGAGCTAAGCGCGTCTGCTCGGGTTCTTTAGTGGCTTTCGGCACCCAATTTAAACGATTGCAAATGCGATGCACGTGAACATCTACACCAATGCCAGTGACTTGTTGCCAAGCGGTAGACATACAAATATGAGCCATTTTAGGTCCAACACCAGGCAAGGCTACTAACTCTTTAATATTATTGGGTATATCAGAGCCATAATTCTCCACTAGAATTTTTGAAGTTTGTTGCAAATACTTCGCTTTATTCTAGACGAAAGGTTAGAAAACGTAAGTTTAGAAAATGGATTTTAAATTAAATAAATAATTCTCGATAAATACCTTATAAAATGAAACAGGATGGAGCATATTCTCCAAAGTATTTAATTTCATATTAACTATCGTCTCGGGAATAAGAGTTTGTTCTTTCAATCTTAACATGGCATGATACGTGGTCTCATCTTTGGTTTGACTTGATAACATAAGAGCGACTAGCTTATGAAATCTTTGAGTCTAGAACATGTAAAATTTAAAAAGATGATGAAAAAGCGATTTTTGGGAAGAAAATAGAAACCTTTTCGTCAGCATTCTCATCAGCACATTTATGACAACCCATTGTGTCCACAGGAGCATTATCCTTCAAACGCATTAAACGTATGTTTTCTAAAATCTCCCGCCAATCCTTCGGCTCCCAGTTTACTTCATCGGTTTCTTTTTTGATTTTTTTGCTTGAACTAGCCCCCGTAAGTTCATTTATACCTTTGGGTTTTTTAGAGTTGATTACTTTTTCCGGTTCTTCATCTAACTGTTTTAGGTCTATTACAGAAGGATTGTTGTGCACTTTGCCGCCTTTTTCTAATTCGTCTGATTTTTTTTTAGTTCTTAATCTAGTTTTTGCATAAGTAGACGAACTCATTTCTTCCATATCCAAAATTTCATCATCGTTTGCTTTTCGGCCTGCTTTGCCGTTAACTTCAAGCTTTTCAGTAATAGAATTGATATTGTTATCAACTTTCATCTAATAAATTCGCAGATTAGCCAGCGCTAAGAGTTAATTTTAAACAAACTTACCGCCTCTGTAATTTGTGGGATTTGGGTTCGATTTTTTTTGATCTTTGATTTATTTGTTGCTAGGGATTGCTTGGATTTTTTAACGCTGTTCATGGTTCTTAAATTTACTCTAAATAAATGTTGAACCATTCAATAAATATATGAAAAGAAATGTTTAGCGATTTTTCCCGACTTTCGTAGCTATATGTATTCCTCTTCTTCCTTCCTTAGTTTAACATTGCGCATTCATAATAAATCGATAACACCAATTTTAATTTTCGTTGCAAAAGGTAACAAAGAGTAAAAAGTAGCAAAAACACAAAAAAAGGAGCATAAGAGTTGAATTAGGTAAGCAAAGTTATCGATAGAATTTCGCTTTAATTAGAAAATGTATTGATTAAAAATTTTTGATTCCGTTAGAGGTAGAAATATCAGACACCTTTTTTAATGATACAAACTACGCGAGTGATAGAAAGTTAACAGTAGGTTTTTAATAGAAATATGTTCAAGCCAAGTAAGTGCATAATTAGTAATAAATGTGTGCCTCAATTAGAAGATTGATATTAACATCAATAATGAGGTATTAGGTGTAACGGCAATTAAAAAAAGTGTAATAATCATTAATGGTTGTTATGGTAAAAACCGCAAAAGTAACTCTATGAAAAGAGATTTTTTCCTGAGCGCATTAATAAAATATCCCAGTCCATAAATATCTCGTACCATAAACATCGAATTCCGTAATTGGTATGTAAACTTTTAATAGTAAGCAGCCAAATTTTTATACAAATACTTGAACAATTATTCAACAAATGTAAAAAAATTTGACGCTTATTCTCACATTTTTCGAATTATTGAGAATATATACGCGTATTCTCGTATGCGCCTAAATTTTTATACGCTTACTCTCGTAAGCAAAAGATATCCAGCGTCCATTGGTCAATTAACGATTTATATGATGTAGCGTACAATCGATAAAACGCCAACACTACATTGTACATGTACGAATGGATAAATGGACTAATCGTTAGACTTGGCATTTTTGCATAAGTCAATAATTGACGTACGTAAATCATCTGAGAATCTCAAGCTGGTTAAGCTATGTTATTCAACTATTGTTTGTTGTTGAAAAGCGAAAAAGTAAATAAATTTTTATATACCAAAACTAGGATTTTTTAAACACTTCTAGAGAGCATTTAATTGTAGGAGACAGCACCCATTTGTAATATTCTTAATATACCTAGTGACATGACTTTAGGTTCTGTTATTGGTGTAAGGATTTTAATTTTTTTGTTATTAGCATAAGCATTTATATTATTTAACCTAATTTTAATTTTATGCTAACGTAAGCATTAAGCATTAAGTTACATCTTTCATTCAATCAACACCAATTTCACTATAGTAAGTAATTGATTCAATCAAAGTAAATTTGCTGCTCATTGAATTTACTTCAGGATTTCTATCAGTTCACGAAAAACCAGGTATACCGCGAGAATTCACGAAACCTAATTTGCGTAAAGCGCGAGACGAAATGATAAAATTTCGAAGATTGATAAAATAAAGTATTCCCACAGTTAGTTTTAAAACAGTTTCTTCCTGTTGCTTGGGGCCGATGTTGTTACTAATTAAAAAGACAAAATACATTTTCATGGAAATTTTCTATGTTTCTATGTTTTATTTAGTTTGATAAAATGGCACTTACACTAATAAGTAATTAAAAAAAAAAGGAAGAAAATTACACATAAATATATAAACTAACAAAATATATTTTTACGTATATATATATTTTCATTTAAACAGATTATTCAAATGTCCAAACGAAATTTCCTTTTCATCAACCTATTATTAACTCGGGTACGACTTAAAACATATGCATATACGCATGTATTATAATATATAATAATATTCATGTAAGTCAGTAAATAACATTTTCACATTAATGAAATATCAATATCAAAAAAAAAAAAAATAAAAACGTTGAAGTAAATTATTAATTAATGAAATCATTACATAGATTAGAGATTCTTAACGTTTTTAGTACTTGCAGGGGTATATTAGTCACCAAATAACTTCGTTTAAGAACACAAACGATTTTTAACGTACTTTATGCTAATGTTAATGGTAAAAATTATCTAAGTTTAAGTTAAAAGTTTTTCCGAATTTTTTGATCGTTTGCTTTCTTTATTGTACTATATTATGGAATCCAAAAGTGTATTCGTTGCCATTTTTCAACTGCACAGTCAATTCAAAAATGTGAGATTCGTATACCACCATTAAAAGTTGCACTTGATAGCAATGAATATCTTTTAAACTATAAATCGGTTATTGGTCCGGCAACAGTTAATTTAACTGGCGAACTATTAGCTAAATTGCTACTGCTGTTACTGCTGCTGCTAATGCTGGCATTTGCATTTCCTGACCATTTATTATTATGATTTCTTTTAATCGAAGATGTGGAATATGCTGCCCGTTTATTAGTTTTACTTGTAGCTCCTGTATTATTTAATAGAATACTACCATCACCATTTGATAAATGTTGTTGTTGTGGTTGTGATGGTACATCAATGGAAGTGCTAGGGGTTGTTGCAGATGCATGATGTGTGCTAGTAGTACTAGTAGTAGTAGTAGTAGTAGTAGCATGGACTTGTAGATTCTTAACCAATTTCTCAAGTCTAAAAACAAAGATCGAGAGAGATTACAAAAATTTCACGACTGTCCACATGGTTATGGTTAATGAATTAATATATATGTAGTATAATATTATGTGATGGAATCGGGGTGCTTATGTGAGACAATAAACAAAATTAATTTTATAATAATTAATGCTAACTTTTGATGAGTAATTGCTAAGGAATATAATATGAAATTAAACTGACATAAGTATAGCGGCCTTCGTTATCTACAATAGGTATACTGTGTTCTTCACGATCTCTATGCAAATTCATAAATTCTTTTGCTTGGCGCCCTAGCGTCTTTAGGTTAGTTAATCTCAGTTAAATTCATAGCCAATGTCGAAGGAAGGCTATATGGAAAAATGATTCGGATTGGGTCAATTTCCACCTCGGTATTTGATTAAAACCTTTCTTCTTTAGGTGGTTTTCGTCCAATTTTTTTAATCAAAGTCTTGTACAATTCATTGATACCTTTGTTACTTAAGTTTTGACCTATGTTATTACGGTTTTCGTTATTTGTCTAAAAAAAAAATAACCCAAAATTTTCTTTTACGCTTCTTCTTATAGTTTTGTCAATGTAACTTTCTATGCGGACCAAAACGTAACTGCCTATAGGAATCCCAGACGACCGTTTAGCCAAGCTAATTAATCATGCTTCTTGTCTTATATAATCAATATATTTTGTTCTACCGATAGACTATAAGGCATTGATTATTATGGTTTTTTTTTTAAAGCAGTACTTGTATATGCATGCAAATAAAAAAAAAAAAAAAAAAAACAAATAACAGAATAAACGTATAACAAACCAACATACTGTGTGTATAAAAAATTGTGAAAGTGAGTTTAACGAGAAATAAAGCAGATAACTAATAAGAGTTAAATTTAAACCCACGCTATAATACGTTCAGCTGCATCTTTACGAGCAGCTACAGCTTCTTTTAACTCTCGTCTTAAGTCTTGGTTCGAAATATTTGTGTTACTAACTTCCAAACCCGTATCAGTTCCAGTTTCTTCTTTACTCGGTTTCGCCATAATCTTATCTCTTTTCCGTTTCACATCATCAGGCGGCGAAGAAACTAAAGCGAAATTCGGCGGCGACATAACAGGAATAAATTTTGCATTACCATTGTTGCCCGTATCGTTATTTATGCTGCCTCCGTCAGAACTAGAGAATGAGTTGCGCATTTCAATTGCTTTCTGTGCATTTACTGCTGAGGCCATGTCGGCCGTGGAATTGGTGGACGGAGTTTCAATAATATGTAAAGGTTCTTCATCTTGTTCATCTACCGACAATGTCTTTGGCATCGATTGATGATGTATTGTACCGTATTGAAGATTTAAAGGTTGTGCACGACGCGCGTGATGCGGAAATGGTTTTCGTGGACGTAATGTTTCATTTTCATAAATAATATCGGGAACATGCCGATTACTATTGAATATTGTGGCCAAAATTTGACGCATATATTTATTTTCGGCTTCTAAATGATTAATGCGTTTATTAGACTCCTTGCGTTCCAAGCGTAAATGATGAACTTGCGACTAAAGAAAGAGAAACATGGTTTCACTTAAAACGTGTATATACGGATGTGTGTTCATACTTTTAATTCTTCAAGGTCTCGCATTATACGTAAATTAGATTCATTTATAGACCATTGACGTTCCTCTACCAATGCTTTAACGCGATTTAGTAAAGCATCTTCACGCACACGGGCGGCTTCCTTAACCTCGCGCACTACATCGGTCATCATACCTGGCGTATACGCTCCTGCATATATAAAAATGTAATAAATTTAATAATTTCAATTTAATTTCTCATGCCACACAATGTAAATGTTTTTCACAATCTTTGCTTTAGCAAGGTACGAAACCTACCTGAATGATATGTTGGCGCTGGACTTTGTGTGCCACCAAATCCACCGCCAAATATCATGGGCTGACTGTGTGTACTTAATCCACTTATGCTATCTCTACGGTGCCTCAAACCCCAACTGGGCGCGTGCTTTAAAGCTTCAATATCAACTAAAGTTGTACGCAAAAAAAAAAAAAAACAAATCGTACAAAAAGAAAAATTGACAAAAGATCGACAAAACCCACACATAAAGAAAGAAAAAACAAATAAATAAAACATAAATTAAACATAAAATTAAAAAAACAAACAACAAACAATTGTTAATATTTCAAGAGAAACACAAGGAAAGACATAGAAATTGTAAGAGACATTATCTGTACACATAAATATTTACAAGGGAGAATGCAGAGCACGATACCTAAATCATACACATAAGGGATGTTCGCATAAAAAAGAACGCGTTGGAGCAGTTGGGCAGATTTACTGATTGTACTGTAAGCGAAGACTTTTTATTTTATTAAGAGCTGACGAAGTTCACTCTGCTTTGCATCAGAGATTGAACGCAAAACGGGGAAATAAGAAAATTATATTCGGCTGGAACCGAGTCTTTTATACCCATCATCGCTTAATTCTGATCATTAATATGCTGACTTTATATAATCTGTGAAGCTTCTTTCTACGTGCCGCAAACGTTTTGATAAAAGAACGAACTTTTAATATTCCACAATATTGAGTAGGCGTGGATGATTTTATCCTTTTTTACAGATTTTACGGCACTGCCTTGAAACATAAATGCAAATTTTTGTTATCGTGGTTTTTGTGGTTTATAAGCAACGAGGGGAGAGATTACGTGGACAGACAGATAGACGGGAGAGCGGACGAACACACTTAAATCAATCTAGAATTTGATGCTGATCAAGAATACAGATACTCTATGCGTTCTACGTTTGATTTAAACAAATTTTCTTTTATTGTTTTTGAATCGAAGGAGAACGGCCGATAG
Organism: Glossina fuscipes; assembly: GCF_014805625.2. Lineage (NCBI taxonomy): Eukaryota > Metazoa > Arthropoda > Insecta > Diptera > Glossinidae > Glossina > Glossina fuscipes. Next base: position 346,716 of record NW_023998452.1, on the reverse strand, counting down.
AAATTAATTCAGTGTTCTTCTTGGCAAGGTAGCAAATATTATTACTGTTATTATTATTGTTATAATTAATTTAGTCAGAGAATAAATTGTTCGGCTTTATTAAAAACTCTACCACACTTGAGATTTGCACCCACGATCACTGAATTGCTACTGGAGACTATTGCCTGCTCGGCCACCACGCGGATCGGGTAGCAAGTAATAATATTACAACGGAGCACGGACCCGCATTAAATACGCTACACGCATATAGTTTTCGTAACGATAGATATCAATTTAAAATTACTCGTGTTTTCATGATGAGCGTAAAAATTCCATGGTTGAGACGTTCGGTGCAAGAATATTCGGACTTGGCTATGGACTATGATTTTCTTATTGTTAACTTGTAATGCAAATCTGCTCAAGAGCTCCTTTATTTCATTAGGTCGAATAGTCCTATATAGACTCGAAGTTAAAAAAATACAATATAGAAGCGACTTGGTTTAAATTCATTTGAAAAATTTGAAAAATTGAAAAATTATTTAATTAATTTCACTCAAGTTTAGTTTCTTACCTTTTGTTTCGTGCAAGTTCCGGCAAATCTTTGAATTCGTTTCATGTAGCAGTTGAATTTGTTCCATTAAAATTGAAAAGAATTTATTCGTATTATTATCTGCATCATTTGTTGTACCGGTGCGTTTATCTGGAGTGTTTTGGCCGCTTAATTTCGAGTCATTATCGGAAGGATTTAATAAACAAGGATCGCTAAATCTGAAACTAATGATAAATAATGGCTGATTAAAAGAATTAAGTTCTTTTTTATTTGTTGTTGTTTTCTTAATTACTTACCCTCTATTAATATTTGGATTGTTGGTACTGCCGTCTAAAACATCAGTGGAATTATTTTCATGTTCGGATGAATTGCCATTACCACCACCATTGCCACCCATAATGTTAACCATTGGTGGTAAACTAGCAAAATCTTGTGAGCCTTCAGTTTGGCTAAAGTAGCTAGTGCCGCCGCTGGTTAATAATCCCATGGGGGGAAACATATTTGTATAGCGATTTGTATTTTTCATAAAATTTGGCATGTTTTGCTAAAACATATATACAAAAAAAAAAAAATAAGTAAGAACATTATAGTCGGGCAAGGCCGACTATTAAGTACCCTTCACCACTTCGCCTTATACACTTATTTAGTTGTTTTGATAACAATCCATCAAGCGTTAAGCATTATCTTCATACTCATAAGGCATACTTTTGATACGCAAAATTTAGATCTATGGAGTTCAAATTCGATAAGGTTGATTTCTATGTCAATTTATTTTATATTATGAAATAATTCTCACCATGAAATATTAAAAATTATGCCTTTTTACTATATATAGAGATTCAATTATCCTAGGAGCGATTATTTGAGGGAGGGTTTAAAAATTTGCCCCAGAAAAAGCAAATTTTTTATACAAATTTAAAATGTCCAAACATTATTACAGAGCAAGTTTTATCGAGAAATTTTGGAAACCGTGATTTTTTTCCGACTTTGGATGACTTTTAATAGTAGCACATTATATGGAGAGCGGTCGGAAGGGCGGAGTGATCCAAACCATTTTTAATAATGTTCGTCCTTAAGGTAAAGCACGTCGGTGTACCCAGTTTCATCAAAATATCATAACTCAGTAGACAGACAGACAGACAGGCTTATTCAGAATCATTTGCTGAATCGCTCGGTATAATAAAAAATGGACTAGTCTTAAGCTCTTTGTAAGCGTGTTACATACGTCAGTATAAACTTAATATACCATGTGCCACCAGTGATGTAGAGTATAAAAATATATATATTTTTTTTCATTTATAAAGTTTATTGAACCTGAATATCTATCTAGAATAAGAAAATAATAAATACCTTTTGAAAACCTTGGCTGAAAGGAGCATTGAAATTATTATTATTGTAATTATTTGGCATATTATTGCTAATGGGATTTGTTCTTAAAGCAAATTGTTGTTGTTGCTGCTGTTGTTGTTGTTGCTGTTGCTGCTGCTGCTGTTGTTGTTGTTGTAAAGATGAATTCGAATTTGAATTGCACTGCATTGTGTGATGATTTTGTTGGACAATTGGAAACATATTTCTGCCCATTGTTACTGGGTTTGCTGTCGCTGTTACTGTCATAGTATTGATTGAAGGATTGTAATCCAAGAACTCTGATGACGATGATAGCTGGGCATTGGAAGCATCTTTGAGACAAGTTTCTAACCAAGCGTCCAAATGATCCTTTGAATAACCCAAAGAATTCGATAGGGTTGCGTTACTGCGAGTTTTCAATTTTTTACGTTTATTCGCTTCCGAAGTGCCTGCAATAATTAGATGAAGAGAATTGTAATTAATGCAATTACTTTGGCTAATTAAAAACAGTTAATTGGAATCGACCAATATATGTGCATGCAATAGCAATTATTGGTTTCTTTTGAACGGTTCGTATGTTTTTTTTTTTCTCTCATTGACCTTGATTGTATAAAATTTGCGCTCCATTTGTTTTAGCCTCAACGTAGACCGACCACCTCGTTTTCAGCGCACATATATAGGTAAGAAAATAGCCAGCCAGTCAGGCATGTGCTTGCTTACATATGCACGTTATGTTTCTATTTTAAAAATCATAGTCTTATAGTAAATTGTACTTTAATTAAATAAATCAAAAACAAAATAAAAGATGAAAAACAAAAAGAATATCAGTTCGATATGTAGTTTACTCTCAGTCCGTTCATCGATTCTTTTATTCTATTTAGTTTTATTTAATTTCCGTTCTCATCAAGTCCGAGAGTCAAATGTTATGGTTGGTTAATTAAGAAAAAAAAAAAAAAAAAAAAAAAAAGAAGAAAATATATATAAATATATATATATATATATATAAATTTCAATTTATTTACACATAAGATAAATAAAGAGTGAAATAAAAGAGAAAAGAAAACTTTACAATCCGACAGATGTACCTTGAGCTGGCTAAACGAAGTTGGAATTTTGCATTTAATCGCTTACTTATTGTGTACTAGAAACCTAATAACAAATCTATATACCTAATAGCAAATCTCAGGTTGGCAAAAACGAAATTTCAATATTGATTTCTTTCTTTTTTCAATGATTCAATGTTCAACTATATCCCTTATACGTGCAGATATGCCGCATATTTAAAAAGTATTACAGGTAAAGGTGTACACGGCTGAAAAGCATTATAGGTTAAAGGAGTGCGAAATAAGGGACTGGTGTTTGCAAATGTTTGAAATAAATGTGAGAAAGGCAGAAAGAAGAGAAGGGCAGCTAGGTAGCACTTCTGCACATTGCTCTAAAGACGGGCAATTATATTGGAGGTTAAAGGAGTGCGGAATAAGGGACTGGTGTTTGCAAATGTTTGAAATAAATATGAGAAAGGCAAAAAAAAGAGAACGGTAAATAGCACTTCTGCACATTGCTCTAAGGACGGGCAATTATATTGAAAGTATAAATGGAAGACAAGACGCGAACATATGTTTTTGCCAATTTATTGCATTATTACATATTTACTGAGCATGCACAAGTTTTCTAAGCGTAGGTGGGCAAGCATCTAAGAATTGAGTCATTGCGGAATAATCGATACAAGTAACCCAACCACATGTCACTGTAGTATTACTTCATTTCATGAAAAATTTAAAGTCAAACAAAGTGTCTTAGAATCGAAATGCGTTATAAAGAATTCGTGTCAAGCTTTAAATCAATTTCTGCATTATAAGCCGTTGAAGTAAATGCCGTGCAATTTTCATCTTTTCAAGTTAGCATTGGACAAACCAATGGAAATGGAATCTTATTCTTTTTTAAAACTAAACTAACCAAGCTTTGTTCTATGATCATCAAGCAGAAATGACTGTTTTAGAATTTTTTTAAATCTTTTAAATTTTCCGGGTACTTGAGAGATGGGCAGTGGAAGAAGCGGTCCCGCATATTAGCCGTTATTCTGAGCAGCTGAGGTCGCCAAAGTTTAACCCTAGTTCGACTAGGGCGCTAAAAGCGCGCGCACTTCCACACGAGAATTCTTCGAGAGGCTTAACGTGGGTATCCGACATGCAGATTTGTTTCCCGAAGTACAGGATTGATTACATGAATTTATGAAATTCGCGTAACTCGTCGCTCCCAGTGTCGGAACGGTGAATGAGCGGTGGAAAGACCTTTGCAGGGGTTTACTGTGGGTGTTGGCAGTTGGCTAGGAAATTTGGGGAACTTTGTACCCGTTAACTTGGACAGGCAAACGATTTAACAAGACCTTTCCCTCCTGGAGACCGCAATATATGGGCGGACAGATATGCAGGTAAACCTTTTTTAGAGGCTTAACGTCGTTATTTGTCGTTGAGGCTCAAGTCTCCGAAACTCTCTGCCTAGAGACTGCGTTAAGCTTAAAGAAACATTGTATGGATTTTTTGCTGCAAGATTGGGCCAGATTGGGTCGTAGTGCAACGTCTCGTCCGAGCTCTGTTTTCATGATTTGAATATAAACCTAACAAGTGCGAAACTATTCCGAAGTCCGTATTGAGGAAAAATTAAAAATTTGCGAATGTACGGACGAATGACTGAGCGGCTAAGAAGACGTCAGAGAAGATAATAATGATTAGTTGATCGCATTAAATCGTTTTGAAACTTTGTATTAAACAAACGAATGCACCGGGGGACAGTTTTGGTTTATGTGTAAAAGTAGGTAGTGACGTCAATAACAATTCCAGTTCAGAGGCTTCACGAATAGCTATCGTTCCCGGAAATGTCTGATTACAAGCGTAACTTCGTCTTGGAAGAGCACCAATTAACTGTCATTGATCTAGCTTCTAGCTAAGTCATAGTTTTTCTTGCATGAGAATTAAATTAAATTATTATTACAAAGTTTCCGAATAACCTTTGACGAATACATTTTATACCTACTTACATCCTTGTGGGCTTTTTAAATGCAAAAAAGAACGACATTACGTAACTTCAAGTACGCTTGTCTACCGCAAACAGCGTGCGCACACCGGGTTACATTGTTAGTCTACACGGGTGCATTCACATACGCAATCACTAATAATCATGTAATTTGATTACCGGTGGCTAATAGCGCAATTTTCTGCACAACTTGTCTTTAGTTTATTTTTTCATGTTTAACTCAGTACTTGATTTCACATAGTTATAAAATTATTGTTTATGCACGTCTGGCGAATATCAGGTGTCTCACGATAGCTGCATATCTCAAATGCTTGGGACATATTAAGCCTTTATAACTTGTCATTATGTCATTCACAGAAAAATAAGAAAGAAAAAGTTTTCTTGCTTTAAAGCAATTATTCATCAGTGCATTTAATATAATTGACCAATTTTCTTAGGAACTTGATAGAGCCCTTCTGTTAGAAGTCGCTTGTTATAGGGAAAAAATTCTTGCAACAAGCAATGAGTTTAAGGTTTAAAGGGTTTTTAGGCTTCATACGGGAGGTGGTGGGGAGCAATTTTGAGGGCACTTTGAAAGAACTTTACGTAAGAATCCTGTCTTATGTTGGTATGAGCGTGCTTTCTTTACTAAGGGGAGAGACTGATCGGTGGAAGGCAAGGCGTTTTTCGGATAGACTATCGCAAGTTTCGCTTCGTCGGATCCATTTAAAAAAAAGTGAGGAGAGGTGAAGCTAGCCGTACCTTATGAGTCCTATAACCGATCGTATTTTGAATTGATTGACGCCCAGAAAGTTACGTAAACTGAAGGAGAATCGTGATTGTAAAAAATTCCTACAGGTCGCTAAAGGTCGCCCTATTCCGACATTATATAACAGTTTCCAATAAATGCTTATCTAAGAAAAGAACGCGAATAAATATCGCAATGCTTTACTAAGGTTCAAGTAGAGAGCTTTGTGCAGCGCAGTTAATCATCTGTTGTTGGTTTGCTGGCTCGCGGAAGAAGAAAAAGAAATATCATGATATAACCTTAAAAGGGGCCAACGAAAAACAGCTGCTTCACAAAGGGGAAATCAGCAAAAAGAAAATAGAGCGAAAATTTTTGTTGAGTTGGATATAGTAAGGAACGCATGCGTTGTTCTTTTATAGAAAAAAGAAAAGCTGCAGATGATGGTAAAGTTACTCGCTTGCGAAACGAACACGAGTAACGGTTGCAGAAATGAATATGAGTTACAGTTTACAGAGCGAAATATTAAATACTTAATTACATAAAATTGCATTTATCTTATCGGACGAGTACACGTAACAAGCAAATACTTTGCCTACAAACTAAACTAAAGATAGACAAAGATTTGTTTTTTGCTACAAAATAGCTTAAGCAAAAATTCAAAATCTTGAGAATCGAATCTTGGATTACTCTGCACTGTTTTGTTTTATGTAATTCTTACACCGATCACCAAAGTACGCGGGATATATTCAATGCTCTTTGCAACGCACAGAAGGAAGTGTCAGAGAACCCACAAAGTGCATAATTTCCTTATCGTCTTAAAATTTTAAAGCGATTTAGCCAAATCTATCAAATCATACGTCTACAGTATCAGGTAATCTGAGAACATTACTGTTTTACAGAACGAATACAAAATTGGCTTTTTGCTCGTTACTCATAAACACACAAATTCTATTCTCTAGACGATGCTATTGCACCTGCATAAAAATGGGAAAAGTTGACTACGACTATCCACTAGTATGGTATGTAAGCATTTAAGTACTTTCTCAATACCTTTATAACCCGCAGACACAAGTCACAAAATCCTCATAAAGCATATAAATTCTTGGCCACCTAAGCATGTTTGGCTGTTCGTCTCTTCATCTCTTCCCCTGCCCAACCAACACCCTATCAATTTCCACTTCTATTCTGAAAATAGAAAAAATCAACTGCGCCCATCCCATTTTATAGGGTATTAAAATGAAGTTCCTTTTTGTTTTTTAGGAGAACTGTGACGGGTATAAAAGGTTCGGTGACGACCGCATATAATGTTCTTAGGCCCCGTTTTGCAAAAAATGATGACTTGTTTTTTCCGATCGTCCCTTTTGAACTTAAATGTTTTTTAGCAAACGTTCTGTGCAACAGGCCTTGGCTGCACTGTAGATTCAATTGGATCATATTTTACTATCCCATATTAATTAATAGATATATCGCGTGCTAGCAAGCGAAGTTTGATAATAAAAAGAAACTTTTTAGATAAACAGGGAAAGAAATTATTGTCCTTTCAACCCTTATTCGATTTACCGCTCGACTTGCATTCCCATCTGCCATTTGCGGTTGAAAGATAAAGAAGTTATTGCCATTCAAGTATCACAAAAATAAGCTAAGAATATGGAAAGCTTAATACTGCTTGCTCTCTTCTCGCTAATCTTGCATTGTCATGTGAGGTTTCATTTACCATCGAGAGCGTGTGGCCGCAATCATATGAAGCCAGTGCACCAAATGTGTCCTTCCTTCTATAAATATTGTGAAATATTTATCAGATGCTCCTTCCTATTCTTGATTAGTTGTTTGTTTTAATTTACATCGGCACATGTGTCTTCTAAGTACTGTTTGGCTGCTTACGGCCGTAAGAAATGAAATGAAACAATGGAATTCAACATTCACCGAAAAGTGCATTCAAACAATCACTTATAATCATCACGCAGAGAACTTCTTATACTAACAATGTGAAGCTGCAGTGCAAGAAATGGCTTGGCTCCATACACCTGCATCGGACTAGAGACTTATAAGTCATGGTAGATCTTGAGCTAAAAAAGGCCGCTGAACCTTTAATATAGAAATGAAATCGTTCTACTAACTAACACGTCCGTCGTCATTTGGCACATTTTAGACTAACAATCCAGTGATTATTACGGTTTTGTCAACAATATTCCGAACGTAGACACGAGTTAATCAAGTACTTCAGAAATCCAAGTTAAGGGAAGTGAAGCATTCCAAGTGAAACATTCATACACATTTTCAAGCCTTCACGTATGGTAGACGGATGCCCAACAGTGAACCGAGATTTGGATAACTGCTGTCACAATACCTGGGACGCTGCGTATGGACGTGAACTTCTAGAAACTTTCACCAACGTGATGAGACTCTGAGTCAACTTAACCATCTCTCTCACCTCCTCATGTCTCATCTATAGTTCATGATTAATAAGTCGGTTTGCAAAAAATATGCGTTATGCAAAAACAAACATTCAACCACAGCAGCCGAGACTTAGTGTTCGCAGTTTCAAATCCCAGATGCAGTAGAGTTTTCTTTGGTCGTAGCTTTATAGTGAGTGTTCAGTCGGGATAATACTTGCCGATTGGGCGCATCTCCATTAATATGCGGCAGCCACTTCCCTATTTCTTTCTCTTTCCTCTCTTCTTTTTGACCACTAGCGTATTACACGAATGGAAAGCATCCTCTGGTTGATTTGTCATATTAAAAAAAAAATATATATATATATATATAACATAAGGAAATGATAAGAAGAGTCAGCAAATCTTCCATTAACAGTTTCAGTGATCATTTTATAATCCCGTATTAATAACGCTACCAAAGTAAAACTTTACAGTTATCCTACCGCATTTCGATTTAGTTGACAAAACAAATCCGCTCGTATCTAAGTGTTATGCTAATCGCATAAAAGCCTGCAAAATAGCAAAATAGCTTATAATAATTGATTTGCATTGATGTTCGGAACAGGTTTTTGACAACATGACCACGATGGACATGAATAAAACTTGCTCTTAACAGTAGCGATCGTCAAAAAGATGCAGTGCTCTTTAAGGAGTTTTATGATTGTAATAAAACGAAATTTCTGCTAATAAGTGACGGTTTAGTTGCATGCATATTTGGCGAAAACGTTAAAAAAATTTTTTACAATCTCATAAAATTAGTCGCTTTACTTGATAATAATAGTAATAGTAATGATAATTAAATTTTATGAGTTTCAACATAATTAACTTTGATAATTAACAAGGAAAACAGTTATTATTGGCTTTGCGAGAAGAAAAATATTATTGAAGAGAAAAATGCCAGATAAGCATTAAAAAAGTTTAGCAAAGCGAAATAAAAGCTTCCACTTTAATTAAATATTTTAATATTTTTCTTTTCTTCTTCAAGTCATCATTGATAAGATGAAGTAACAACCACTTTGATGTAACCGAAGTCAAATCAAGTCTTATGACTTTCAGTTGATAGGTTGAAATGTTTGCCAGCAAGCAAGCAAGCAAGCAAGCAAGCACCCGAGCCATCAACTACCATATATGCATCAGATGCTTGTGAATAACATTTGAAGCCTTTAATTATTGGCTGCTAAAGTAACAGGCATATAGTATTGTTTGCTGGCGTTATAAGGTGATCTCAATAAAATTTAAATTACTTTCAGATTTTATTAATAATTTTTTTTTTTTTTTTTTTTTTTAATTTCTTTAAACGAAACATTAGAGCAATTGCTTTGCTTGCTTTTATTGTTATTGTAAACGCAATTTACTTTTCATAATAATAAACGCCCACATTTCACAGATTATTATTATGTCCATTGAACCTTCCCCTTCGCTAATATGAGAATATGGGCAAACAAGTTCGTTAACCAAATAAACGCAAACATATAATTCAACTCGACAACTTTTATATATATATATAAATAAATATATGCATATTTAATATATATATGTGCATATACAATATATATAAGGCATGCAAGTAAATAATGAATGCAAACATTCGTGGCTATGTTTATAAGAGCGAACATTGTTGCATGGATTGAACAAATATTCTCATATATGTACCTATATATATATATATATATATATGTGTGCATTTGCTTTTGTGAAATTGTTATGCTAATGGCGCCGTGTTTGACATGCCTTTTTTTCCCTCTTGCCGTTCCTACTCCCCCCTCCCCCCTCACACCAATAGCGCCCCGTTTTAATTGAAGTTTCTGTCTTTCTCAATAAATTTCTTTGTGCGTTTCTTTATTGGCTGCAAACAAACAACATATCACTTTTTTTTATGTCCGTCATCTGTAATGGATTTATATCATATTAATTTTGTCAGAGCGTTCGTAAACTTTAAAAAAATATTCATAGAAAATCACATTTAAAAGTGCCTGAACATAAACTGACTTGACAAAGTGTGTGTGTGTGTGTGTGTTGAAATTTCGCAACTTCATATAAATTAATGCGCGTCGCCTGACTTTAAAATTTCTTCTCTTCAAAGGCTATCCACAAATGATCAAAAAAAGAAAAAAAAAAAAATGGCAAAAATGCTTAGTTAGCTTTGCGCAACGATTTCAGTAAAATATTTTTTCCCTTTATTTAAGTGAAGTAAGCGCATTTTTTTATTGAAAGAAAAGAACCGGTAAGGATTTATTTATACAACTTGTATATTACGTGCATTCTTCTTGGCTTCATCTCATAGATCAGATCGAAGGTGAAAATGGACATAATTCATCCATAAATACCAAATTATGCCCAAAATGAAAGAATTGATTATATTCCTCTTGCGGGGGTGAATCTTAGTTGTAAAGTGAAAAACTTTTTAGGGTACAGATGGATGCTGCAAACATTTTCATCCCCGGGGCTTTTAATCTGACTTAAACTAAATTGTAGATCTAAAGATATTTTTCATAAAAAAAACTGTATTTCCAAAAATATGTTTTTTTGTTTTTTGCTACTGTGAGCTGACTATGTCTGCTCTTAAATTTGATCTGTGAAACAGATTTAAGAATTCTCACTAACTGCAACTGATTGAAGAATAGATGCGGCTTTGCTTTTTATCTCAATATCGAAAAGTTAATGCTTTGTATATATTTCTGCTATTTTTCTTTGTTACTTTGTTTTCTTTCTTTTTTCTTATTTTGTTTTTTGGCAAATGTTTCTGTTATTTCTGGCTTTTCGTTAAATCTTTTATTATTTTTTCCTTTGTATTTTGTTATTTCATTGCACTTTTTTCGCATTTTTTTCTTTTTTTTTTCGGTTAAACTTGTTTCTTCTCATTTTCTGAATTGGTTTATTTTTGCCGGTTTTGTTATCATTGTTGTTATTTTGTTACATTTGCGCAAAAAATATGTCTTAGGAATTGAAGGCTGTTCCTGCTAGGAATTTAGTTATTCTACAGAAAAGCCGATTGCTTTGGGTTGCCCCCCGCGCAAATACCTTTCATTTCATCATTTAGTCGCCTTTTTGAAGCGCAAACTGATGCTCATATTGTGGAACTGACTTATCAGCAAGACAAACTTGATTATGATAACTGTTGCTATTACCTTAGCGTTACTTTCAATTAATTTTATCTCTAAAATAATCTTATTCGAAGCAATAGTCGCACATCGTTATGTATACTTGTGCGATCTACTAATACATTTAACATATTGGCCTCAACGTATACTGGTCTCATTTATTGCTTAATCTTAAATGCAAATATATTTTGGAAATCATTATCACAATCTGTTGTCTGGACATTGGCTTAGTCCACTCAATCTCGACATCCTAAAAAAAAAAAAGAAAAATGTGTCTTAGTCTTAATGGCTCGATAGATAAATTGCTTTTCTGGTACTTTTACAAGACTTTTCTTGTCCATCTCTAAATCCCTATCCTATCCTTATGGTATTTTTCATATGGATATGTGTAAAGCAAATGACTTTATATGAAAGTGAGATGTGTTGGACGCCATCGATAAGATATCATCATCGTCTGCTTTAACTTTTTTTGTTTTTTGGGTTTACAAAAATGTTGTTTTCAGAAGCAAGAATCGATCTGTGGAATGAATTCCCGAATTTCAGGTTTGAGTTTTAAAAAGAAAAGAAAATTCCATAAGCATTGTTTTTTAAGACTTTGCACTCTCCTTGAGATTATATCACGGATTGGTAAGCAGGCAGATTCCAGTTGTGCTGTGGCACCCAAATTGGGTAACGAGTGTTTTTTTGCCCAATGGCGATAAATTTCTCTTTACACTTAAGAATGCCTCTAATAACTTTCTCCTTTTTTTCGTTTCTTTGTTCAAATACAAAAATGTTTCCTCGAAAAAGCAAGATAAGCCTCGTTTCTTTTATACCGACAACAAGTTAGATATTAAAATGCAAAAGCTTTCGGAAAGCGCTTAGTTAAGGACCAATAGTCGCGCTCTTCACTATCTGGTTATATCCGTCGCTTGAAATGTAAAAGCGATTAAGCAAATAAAAATTTATAAACGCTTAGCGAGGTCTACCCTGCAACTAAGCAAGAAGTGAAAACTTCTTGTAAAGAGATAAGACACGGTCCAGTAGTGGTACTTCTTCTGATAAAGGGCTCAAATACTATTTCCATGGTTTTAAATACTATTTTCACGGAGGGGTGTAATTGCTTCGAAAAGAAGCTTAATATTATTTTCATGAATTAATATACATATCTCTGTCTCTCTCTCTCTCTCTCTCCGTTCACGAACGAAAGGTTTAGAACATAGTATAACATCTATAGAACTTTGTGTACACTGACCCCTACTTACTGCCTTGCTGGGTGTTTAAGATTCGAGCATAGCTCTCCTATACGCTTTCCTCATATTTATCGGCAACAAAGTTACTTGGAAAGATAATGTAGAAGCGTAGCGTGGTAGACAAAAAACACAAAGCACATGCTGTTATTCATATATGTAACACGTATAGAATTCTATAATAATTATGTGCGACATGCATATGCATATGTTTGTATGGATTGTGAGATAAACTATTTTTTTCCTTCTTATTTACGTATCGGGCAGATTACAATATCAAGCTATTAAATAACGGAAGAGTCTTCTTAATTCCTGCTTTTGAACGGAGAATAAATAAATGAATTGTTAAATGTATGATTGGATGAATGGATCATTGAACGAATGAATGAATGAATGAATGAATGAATGAATGAATGAATATGGTTCGATTTACAAAGATAAGATATTCGAAATAGTGAAAGTATGTACATATGGATGCGCGCACGAGATAAGACTCATTAATGAACGGTATATATATTAATGACATTAATTGTGAATAATATAACATCTTTTATATTTCAATTGTTGCTATACTTTGCTGCGGTTTATTTTATGGCCTTCTTTTTTTTTTAGCAAATAATTTCAATCGTCAATAAAAGTTTCTTTGTCAAGCTTACGATATATATATATATATATATATATTTGTCTTTACTGCGACATGATGGTGCAGCACTTTACCGATAGTTTAGTTTATGGATTAACTAGCTTCATCTCTTTAACTTTCCTTTTCGCTGACAAAAAATTTAACGATTAGTAATAAAAATAACTGAAGATAGCAATAAAATAAAACGAAGGTAATTAAAATTTTAACAGTAATTCATTAAATTATAGCATAACTGTAAACAATTTTTAATGAGTTGGTGATGTACTCCCTGCAGTTGTTTGAAAGATAGACGATTACATTTTAGTTTATTGCGAATATTCTAAGCTTAGGATAACAGCTAGCTGCGTCTCTTCGAAGAATATGATGATGAGACGAGCAGCAATGGCGAGTGCTTTTTACAAATCCTTTCGTTGATTTTTTTTTTGCTTCTGAATCGTGCACCCTTTAGTGGATTGCACAAGGTAGTAAAAAAGTGCATTAAAAGTGTACGGTTCACATGGCACTTTCTTGCAGTCATTTGAAGAAACGCTGCATTCTTGCACTCTTTAATAGCTTACAGTGCACAAGTGACAGTGGTTTCGTTCATCCTTTAGAGGATTTGAAGTCTGAGTTTGGAAGAAAGATTAAAAATCACAGGTAAGGGTAGATTCTTTGCACCCTTTAGAAGACCATAACTTAGAGGTAGCATTAGTTTCTTTCGCTTATGCGTTGTAATTTTCTAAGATGTCCATAAGTCCATCATTGATCTACAGCTAAAAAAAAACAGCCAACGGTATATTATTCGCACCCTTCACATTAGCTGCTTTCGCCTATGCATTGTAATATTCTAAGATGTCCATAAGTCCATTATTGATCTGCAGATATCAAGCTACATTGCGCGATGTACCTTAAATTTTCATTCACATTTTATGGAATCAAGATGCAAAGATGCGAGTGCTTTTCTCTTTTACGCAGTCCACAATAGGCGTAAAAAGACGAAAGGAGAGAAATTCTTAAAGACTTTTGATATCTTATGAATGAAATTTTATGAATGCTCAAGTTTGATTTTAAAGTCGATTCATAGAACTTTAAAGAGAAAGGCCATTGGGAACTAAGTCCGGTTCGAACGCGGATGTTCATCACGAATATCTTTCGCCTAGGGCGGAATTTATATGCACTCCTTTTGAAATTTTTTTGAAGCCTATTTGTTATTTCAAATTTTTTTTTCGTCATCTTCAAAGTAATATCCTTCAGATACTATATATTTATACTTTTCGCCAATCGAAATATTTCTAATACTCGGTATACCCGCGCTTCAACACTCAATCCTCCTCCAGGGCTTCTAAAAACAACGTATGGGAGGACTAGTCACTTTCCACCTTTTTAAGGTATTATAATATGGGGTAATATGTACTAAATGAAAAAAATCTAAAGTGTCATCGTGTTGAATGCGCTCACACGTTGGACGCGATCGGCTTCACAATGTTGTTTTTCATCAAGAGGTATCGTTTTAAATGTTGTACATCCGCTGAGTGGCCTAGTAGGCAAGAGTCTCGACAAGCAACTCAATGGTCGTGGGTTCAAATCTCAAGTCCGGTAGAGTTTTTAATAAAGCCGAAAGTCTTAGATGCTAGTGCTTTAAGACTTTATTCTTAGAATTTATTCTCTGGCTAAATTTATAATAATAATAAATTTTGTACAACATTTTAGCTTTCGACTTGCAACTGTCATTGCGTAGATGTTTGAGCAATCAAACCCAGGACGTTTTCGGATATGAATCGAGACACATTAACACTATACATTGAAATTTCGATAATTCGCTACAATAATTTTAAATTCGAAATTTTACATTTCCAACGAAAAGCCTCGCTATTATATGTAAGGGCTATTTTTGCCCAAAACCTGGTGCGGGGGGTAGCTCAGCGGGTCCAGGTTTCCTTTCACAAGAAATTTCTTCAAAGTATTCTTTTCTTAGCAAATTATATTTCAGAATTTCTTCTTTTACTTTGACAATTTCCCTTTTTTTATATCAAAGGTTAGTTCATTTTTCTTAATCTAAACACCTAGCACCACCATCGTGGTAACCGCATGCCCATTCCTTCGCTCACTTCGCGGCCAACTCCCCTCTCAGTTACTTTGGTCTAACTTGCAAACTAAACTTCGGCTTAAGCTAACTATTCTAATTTCTCTTTACTTAATTTCCCTTTACTGCAATTCTAACTCTCTTAGCTTAATTTACTCCAGTGCTCCCCTCAGAGACGGAGAACCTGTGAGGCCAAAACGAGGAATGACTTTGGTTCCTCACAACATATTCCGAAAACCTAAAAGGATCGGTCAAAGGGCACGTTCAGCGCAACGGGTGACAAATGGTTCGATATCTGATCTGGCAGTGTAACTTTGCCGAGCACTTCTCCAAAACGTCGTATGTTTGGTGCTTATAATAAATGGACTGTGTGACTGAACGATTTTGTTTGTTTTTTTCGACTTGTGAAACAACGGCTCTATTGGTTGATTGTCGTAAACGACACAATATATGCGTACATTAGGACATAGTTTTCTAACAACTTCCTGCAAAAAATGTTTCCAAAAAATGTCTCTAAAAGGCAAAAACATTTTCAATCGCCCTTCGCGTCCCTCGGGTTTTCAACTTCAGATTGAAGCTTAACACATATAAGTAGAACAAACATGAAAGCATTCGAAGCTCGAAAGTTCCTTAAAAAAACATAAATAAAACTCATTAAGATTCAATCTCTTTGATTAAACAGCATTTTCCCTTATTCTTGGGAGGTCTTATTAGGTCTTCTAAACGAGGAAACGAGTTGCTCTCTAGAAAGGTAAAAGTAGTAGTAGTGTTGCCTGCCTTTATAAGGTTCTTCAGAACTATACCATAGTGCACATGGGAGGAGAGGATAGGTGGGGAGAGGAGGATGAATAAAATGTAGATAAAATTCCTGCAGCAATTATTTTCAATAATTTATACGACGGTTACCGGTATATCACTATATCGGTAGTGGCTTTTATTATTTATGTCAGCGAATAAAACAAGTAACAGAGGCACTCCCAAACTCCTTTGACTAATGAATATAAACCGCAATACATGGATATGCACTTGTAGACAATCATGTACACAGACAGTTTATAATGCACACCTTGTTTATTTAATTTTTATTTTGAATTTTTATTTTTCTTTTACTTTTTTATTATCTTTACTTTGTTATTGTTTTCTTTTATGACTTTATGCTCGTCTGGAATTTTTTATTTATGTAGAAAATCGTTTATGCTTTGGATAGCATTAGGGCTGGCTGTCGCGATCTCAAGCTTTCATTGACCTATAACGGAAGAAATCGGAAAACAATTCACACACTTCACACACACACACGTACCCACCTTTGCTTAAATCAAACGTTTTATCTTAATCTAATATTAAGCGAATCTGCTACGATTTGTGAAACTTTTTCAATTTTTTTCTCTTTTTTGGCGAACATTAATTGGACTTTATGGTGTACAGCTAGCTAGCTAGCTAGTAAGTAATAAATGACTTTTCCAAAGGTTAAAGTTGCGTGTTAAAGCAACCGAGTTTAATGAAATTAATACGAATCGTTTAAAATGAAAAATAAAATCATTAATTACAGATAAAGACCAAGCGGGCCAAGCGAATGAAGGAGAGAGAGAGAATATGGCAGAGACTGAAAGATACTTAAAGTATCAGTCAGTAATGTTTTTTTTTTTTCTTTTTTTTTTTTTTTTTGTTCTCCATTTTTTCTCTGCACAGATAAAAATATACATGTAAGCACGTGCATAAATAAGTATAAGCTTAAATAAGAAAAATGTGATACGCGCACGTATACTTACTCGTATTAACCGCTGAACCTCCATTATTTCCACCTCCAACTCGAACGTCGCCACTACTACCGCCACTTACAGTACCACCCATTCCCGTAACGCCATTCACACTTTGAATACCGTTAACTTTATTATTACCAATAGCGGTTGCGGGATTATTTGAATTTGTGTTGATATCGGCTTGTGACGTTGTCATATTGTTTTATTTTTATTTTTTTACAGCTGCTGCTGCTGCTGGTGTCGCTGCCACTACCGCTACTGCAACCAAAGTCGTCTCTCGTAGTGCTATTGTTTTTTTTCCCTGTTGTTTTTTGTTGTTTTTTGTTGTTTTTCGCTTCGCTTATATATATCAAGCAAGTTGTGTTGTGCGTTTTATCGTCTCTGCAAATCTAACAGAATTTCATGCTCAAGTTAACAAAAAAACTAGTTTTGTAACGTTATAAATTTTTTGGTGACGTCGTAACGTAGATGGAATGCGTTTTTTATGTTAACATCTATCCGTATGTCTTTTTGTTTGTACTAACTCTACTAACTGGCTGGCTTGCTCTTTCTGTATGCTTTAAAGCGTATGCAAGTCTTTTGTCGGATTATTTAGATCTGTTTTACATACATATACATTTATTTTTATTTTTATTTGTTTCTTTTTTTTTTTTTTTTATTAGTTTTTGTTTATTTATTTATTTATTTATATATATATTTTTTTTTATATAATTTTGTTAAGACTTTTTAAGTTACAAAAGTATGCAATTACATTATGAAAATAATGAAAAACTCTTTTATAAATTTAAGATTAAAAATATGCAAAAGTATACTTTTTAAGTATAATATCGTAGAAGGTTATGTTTGTAGGTTTCGTATAAGCAGAGCAATACTCCCTTTTAAGCCTTATGTAATGTAAGAATATGTTACGCATGGTAATAACATGTATTTATGGCTTACATATATCTGAGCATAAGAACGAACGCTTAACCCTCTACTTTTCTTACTCTTGCATTGGTCGCCATTGGAGACTCGAGACTAAATTGTCGACCATTATAAGCATATGTTTAGTTCAAGTTTATTTCTTGTCTTTTTCTTTTTCTTTGCCTTTTTTTTTTTTTTTTTAAATAGCCTTGACAACCAGTCTATAAACGAAAACTTCCAACAAAAGTTCATTCGTTTTTGTTTATTTGTTCTTTTTTAATCGCCTTAGTGTACCCGGCATCGAATGATAAAAGTATGCTGATTTTGTCATTGCCTTTGGAACGTTTAATTTATACCGTTGACCGGTATGAGATTGGATCAAATCAATTTTCGTATGGCTGTCCATCGGGGTCTGGTTTAAGAGGTGTGTTTTGATTGGCTTGGAATTCTCGTCGTGCTGTTTATCCGTCCGTCTCTCCGTTAGCTGCTAAAGTTCTCCAAACCACAAAGAGTCAAATATTATAGAAAACTAAAATATGTCAGAGATATTGCAAAAACAATTTTTTTTTTTTTTGGACAATCAACCTGCCACCTGTTCATGGGATTTTGGGACGAATCGCGACTATTAAGTCTAGCTTCGCGTGATCAAATCTACAGTGCGACAGAGTTTACTTGGGTCGTAACTGTAGTGAGAGCTTAAAGTCATAAGACTTATTAATGAAGCACGCAATACCTAGGCTGCCGCCACTGCCTATCTATGTCATTCTCTTTCGTCATTCCACAAATAGGGGACATCGTCTGAGTAGTCGATCTTGTTAAAAAAAAAAAAAAAAATTAAAATAATTTTTTTAAAGGAAATGCGAAAATTACCAGCAACAGTTTGCAGCTGCCTCGCTATTGAAAATTCTGCTGTTTTAAGTTTTCTTAAGCGGTTACAAGCCAATTCAACATTTATAATTATAGTGCTAATGGTAAAATATAAAATAAATATCTTTGTATCGTTTAAAAGTATTCCTTAAGTATTCAAGGATTGTGTTCTAAAAGGTTTATGTCGGTTCGAATTCTTTATGTAGCTCAAAAACATTGTCTCTCGCGTCATAACTTAAAACGGCCTCTGCTTAAAACTTGAATCCTGTTGCTCCTGAAGCTGCTACTGAATGCTTTCAATTCTCAAAATTCCAGCCATTGCTTTATAATAACATTTTCTATTCTCTTTCTTTTTTAATCGCTATCCTATAAGTAACCAGCGTAGTCAAAAAATATTGAACGCTTCACTAGACGTCCGCTTAAGCCGATTAAGATATGTCTCAGCAGAAATGCTTAAGAAGAGCAATAAAAAAAAAAGAAAAGAAAAATGGTTTTCAATGACCTGCGATTTTCATTATTTATTATATAAGTCCTAAGTGCTTATCATTATTTGATCTAAAAAAGAAAGGAAGCAAATTGGAGAATAATCCCCGACAATTCTTCGATTTTAACGTACTCTCCCCATCAAGTGTCTATAGGTAAATGATGCATTCACTATCGAAGAACAGATATTAACTACCTTAGTGACCTCTTCCCAACTACGACTGTTCTATGTGGGTCGAAAGCAGTTTTAGATAACTTGTGCTTAGTGAACAAAAAATCAATTTCTTCAGCCAGGAATGTTTTCTTTAAAAGAAAGCGTACCTGAATAAGTGTATTATAAGCCCAGATAAATATGAGTGAAAGTGAAAAATACAACTATCTTATCTTAAACGAATTATGTATCGATTAACTTTAATCGCTTTGTATTCCTAATTTTTATGCCTCACACATACCCTATGGTGCAGTGGTGTCGTTAGGCTTGTGCCGAACGACTTGCGATAGATCAACTTTTTGTCATGCCGAACGTGGTTCTAAATCGGTCTAAGCTTGTTTGTCCGCCCAGCCGTCTTGTTTCCTTGTGTTCAGTCTACAACCTGCAATTTTCAGATATTTCGATGAAATCTGGTACAATGACGTGTTTCGGAACAAGGACGAGTGCTGAAAATGGCTCGAACCGCACTACTTTTTCCAATAACTGTAAGGCGGTGTAGAGTATTTAACGACGAGCCGTGACAGACTATAGTATCTCTACATGTCTTTTTATTTTTACCCATCACCAACTCCTCAATTGATTTCCAGGAAAGGTATAGAAAATGATTTCATTAAAAAATTTAACCTCCGACGTCCATACATAATTCGCATAAAAGTGGCAAGGGGTAAATAGAATTCCAACATTAGCTACAGTGAAATTTTGCTTATTTTGATTTTCAAACTAAAAAAAGTCGTATGATTGGCAGTAATGAAGCCAACCAAGTTAGAAATTCAACTTCTGTATAAGTTCTTTGGCGTCTTCTGTGGCATTCTTTTCGCTGACTCTATGTAGAAATCTACAAAAACACTCCTACGGGTTGTGTTCGAAAGTATACACGAAAGGCTTGGTCTGTTCCGAGATTCTTTTATTAGCATTAGAATTAGAAAGCTGACAATTCGCCCGAGTGGGCGACGGCGAGGAATCTCGACTAGCAACTCAACGGTCGTGGGTTCGACTCTCAAGTGCGATAGAGTTTTTATAGAAACCCGATAGCCTTAGATGCTAGTGCTTTAAGAGTTTAGCCTTAGAATTTATTTCTCTGACGTAATTAATAATAATAAAAATAAGAGAAAGTTAACAATTGACGCCAATGGTTTCAGATTAACTTTGAGAGTGGGCGTAATCTGCTCAAAGACAAGTCCAGAATCGCTAACAAATCGAAAAATAATTATTTTCTATATAAATTTTACTAACTTGATGCCCATAATTTTACTGATAAATCAGCGACTTTACACCTACTTGAGATCGAAGACTAGGGTCTATCGAAATTTCTTCTTTCTTTTAGTTCTTTTACCTTTCAATGTACGCGCATTGCTTGGAGATAACAAAAACAAATGTTCTTGTCGATGTGCTTTTAGTTTGGCTACCCAGAAGAATACAATTTCTTTCTATTATTTTTATCTGAATTTTGAAATCACATTTCTTTGTTTCAAAACAGACGCACTTAATGGTATTATGTTGTTTTTGTTTTTGAATTTGTATTTTGAAATATATCTGGGATGAACGTAATAAGATTATTGTTATTGTATTGTCTGACAAGTTAACTCACCCTCTAATCCGGAAAATCTAATCAATGAGTTATATGAGTTATTATGCAATCACGCTGAGACTTTTATGTATTATTTAAAGCCAAGTCTTTTTAAGCTCTCCGCTTAAGTGAAAAGTAATCAAAGCAAGCGTATCTTAATTTTTAATCGCTTTCGGTTGCTTCGTACATACATCGTTGAAGACTACTAAACTAAAACAAGCTTTACGCGTTGCGTTAAGTGTTAGCTCTGAAGGAGATTTTAATAATAGCACTTTAGAGTAATATGTCAAATAGATGAGGAGTCTGCAAGCAGCATGTTGTCAAAATGCGCGTTTACTGGCCTCCATTGCATATGTATGCCAACGAAAGGAAGAGAGAGAGAGAGAAAGAAAGCTATTTAAATATTTATCTTAGCAAAATTGCTTGCTTTGCATCGAACATCTTGAAAAGTTCATATTAAAGTTGAGTGTGTAGTAGTTCTCTAGATTGGCCAAACGACACGCCTGTAATTGATCAAATATTTTGTGTTTTTTTTTGTTATGTGCTACTCGCATAATATATACATCTAGGATGCGAATCAAATAATCGCTCTAAGGCATAGATAATATTTTTATTGACTATATGATGCATATAAGAAGTCATGCGTTCTCATAAAAGGTGCACATGCTATACTGACTCAACAGCAGTTCGTTGTGTTTTTCTTTTCTTTTTTCTATTGATTTTTCACATTCCAATGATTAACAGCCTGCACTAGTGTAACACTGCGTTCGAAAGGCTTGCCGAGTAAAGTGGTGCAAAGTGGTTCCTTCTTCTTTCTTAATTGCTAGCAAGACGCCAAAATGGAAATGTTAATGTTCCATATAAGTTTTTATATGAAACGTCTTTGCTTTATTGTATTTTTACGTGATAACTTTAGATATGAGCTGCACCGTTATGCCCTTTAGGCACAAATTTCGTGTAATAAACGCAGCGTCATGAATTTCCTGAAGCTATTACTTATCTAAACGCAAGACCGTAATAGCATTCAAAACACAATAGACGCATATGCATAAAGAGATCACCATCATTATTATTGTTATTGTTATTGTTATTATTAAGAGTATTGTAGATAAAAAGAAAACAATGGACGTAATACAAAACAATAATAGGAGCCCGCACGATATGTTCACTAAAATTATCAGAATTCGTTAACTAATATTTTGTAATAATAACAAAAAAAAAAAAATGAAATAAAAACGTAAGAAAATGATGGGTTGATAGTTAAGAGCTTTTCTACATTAAATTTTTACTCCATTCGTTTTCGATCAATGTTTGCTGTAAGCTAGGATTTTTTTCCGTTTTTCTTTTTTTGCTTTCGAGACTACTTCCGCCCCAAGAAAGCTATTAAATGCCAATTTCAAGTTTTAACATTCTTTCAAATTTCAACAATACGCGAATGAGCGGACTGACGGACGGACGGACGGACGGAAAAACAGCTAAAAAGCTGATCCAAATACCTTGTCATCACCTTGGAGTCCTACGTTCACAAAAAATAGACATCTTACTGAGGGACTGAGTAGATAGCTCTGGATGAGAGAAACGAAAATGACAAACGTTGCAGAATAGGTACAAAAAAATAGATGAACGAGCGATAGATTGCAGCCAACGCTCCTATGCGAAATTCTTTTACGGCAGCAACATATGAGTTGCGATGGTGATCTTCTGTTTACAGAACCACGTCGGTGGTGGGATCTATACCGCACGGTTAGACTCTTCGAGAAATCTTTCTTCATCTCTCCCATTGTGGGAAACGGCCTAAAGACTTTTAGGAATGATACCACCCGGGCGTTTTCCTTGTCTTGCTTCGACTTAATAGCCTGATGTCAACCGAGAGTTGACAACTTTTACAGAAACCAGTGATCCAAACGCTTATCACTCCATCCAATTAGACGACGATACATTGTACGGAACTAATTTCTACACAAAGGGCACCGGGTTGGTAAGCGAAGTAAAAAACGGATTACAGAAGATTTGTTCAATTTTACGTCAGCTTATCTGAATTTAGAAAAATATTTTATAAATTATAGGCGCATCCGTTTCAGAACTTTTTATATTTAGAACAATGATAAAGCTTGCAAGCAAAGGACAATAAATATTGTGAAAGTGGTCGCAGGCTCACACTGTCCATTTTCAAACATGGAGCTGGGAACATTAAGAATTAGGATTAAATTTCCGCGCGGGTTTGGAAACTCTGAAACTTGCAAACGTACATCGCAAACGCATAAGGGCAGGTGCATGTATCTAAATCTGATCAAAGCCAGTTGTATGTTGTTGGGCGTCTAATCAACAGTCCGCGTGTCTAGTTTATTCCCGTCCATACAACTTATGATAAGCATAAAAATGATTCAGTTTGTAAGGGCTTCGTAAGCCCATGTTCATGTTCAGAAAATGCTAACTAAAAAACTTTGGTAAAAAAATGGGAAAAATGGCGCTAAAACTCCGAACTTCTTCCTAACAATTTTTAGTTAATCCTCTGAGTGAATGTTTAGAGGAAGCAGTGGTGATAACTGAAGTCGGATTTCCCTCCACATTATTCGTAATAGCATTCAAAGCATTGCTGAAATCATACTCAATGAGTTAAGTCGTTCGTTATTGAGCAAAAATTAGATGAGCATAAATTTTTTATACGGTTGTTTAACGCGACAATTTATTAAAATGTTTAAAAATCGCTTAAGCTTTTAGTAAAATTTGTAATGGTATTTATCTATAAGCAAAGGCTGAGAGAATTTCGAATGCTTCGACCTGAACGACATCGTGCCATTCTTACTATATGCAGTTATTGCTATTGTTTTTGTTATTGTTGTTGTTGTTGTTGTTCTTATTCTTAGTTATTGGATAGTTTAGTCACGCGCGTCTAGAGCTGATTACGAGTATTCTACTAATGCAAGCAGACACAAAGGTACTGTCCGTGGGAGGAGGATGACACACATATATATAATTGCCAATAAGACAAGATCTCTTACGCATAACGTTTATAAGATTTTATTGTAAAAAAGTCGAGAAATTTTTTCTTAAACATTTTTCGTTCCTTTTTACGTTTTGTCTGTGCTTAGGAAATACAAATTGTTTTTTTTTTTTTTTTAATAGTACACATTTGTGTGTGTGTGTGTGTGTGTTTGTAAAGATTATTATAATGGATTTCTTTAGCAGCATAAAAACGCAGAGTGTATGTAGTCTTCAAGTTTTCATCATAATTATTTAACTATTTTTTTTTTCGTTTTTTTACAATTTTTTTTTAAGAAAAGAAAAACTTTCTAAGCAAACAAAACTATGACAAATTTTAAATGCAAAAATTTATCAAAACTAGTTTTATTTTCGTAGTAACAGCATATAACAAGTGAAAGAAAGAAATTTCGTTTAAATATTTTTTTACTTTTTTTTTCAAACATCTCATCAACTATTTGATGTTATTTCTCTAAAGATTTTTTTCATGACATCAAAAAAAAAAAAAAACAGGTAACGAATGCAATGATTGGTGTCAATTTAAAAACGGTTGAAATGCACATGTGGCCGCATGTAGCGCACATCTGTTTGAGAAAATAAATGTGCGAAAGATGACAATTTATGTTTATGTTTTTTTTTTCATCAGCCGCTACTGCGCACACACATGGCGCACAACGGTCAAGTTATACAAATTCATGAAAAATCCATAATTAAAGGCACGCTAACCAAGCAATTTCAATCCCAAGTGTTCATTGGGAAACGTGGAAAGCACAAAGCATTGCAAAATATTTAGACTTTAGACAATGAATTTTTTTCATATCCAGGTGGACAAACTATGTCTATTCCTCTTGCCTGCAACAGCCAGAAGTATTCATTATGGACCTGGTAAAAAATATATAATTGTGTTGAAACTTTTTAGCCAAATTCATTTATCCCCCTCCTGTCCGTCGGTATACTCGTAGTCTATTTACGATAAGAATTTATAAAAAAAACCGCAAGATCCTACTATTGCCGCTGGAGAGCTTGGCGCCATCATTTCCCGTAAAAGTAGAGGGCATTGAAAATATTACAAAAGCTATTCCCGTTCAAAGCGGGCGAGTACGCGAAGACTCCCGACTAACGACTTCAATGATCATGAGTTCATATCTCAAGTGCGCTAGAGTTTCCAATAAAGCCGATAGTCTTAGATGACGCTAAGACCTCGATCGGATTATTGTTATTAGTTTAGCCAGAGAATAAATTCATAAATTGCACTAGCAAGTAAGGCCGTCGACTTTTTTATTGACAAGCTCTACCGCACTTGAGATTTGAACCCTCGACCATTGAGTTGATGTAGTGGAGAGTCATTGCCTACTCGCCCTCTCTAGCGGATGACTTTTATCTTAGAGTTTATTTATAATAATAATAGTGCAGAACTGCTACAGAAACCAGACTTTATCGGACTTTAAAGTTTAAAAGTAAGGCACAATTGCTGTCGATCGACCAACGGTAGTGAATACTTCCAGTACCAAAAAAAAAAAAAATATTTCTGTGGCAAAGTTAAGTATATGAATTTCGTCCTCAGGCGAACGTCATTATAATACTTGTTTCCATAATCATTAAAAAGATTGTTCAAAGGTTAAAACACGAACTACGGTATTTAAAAGAAACACTGTTTACGAGTTTTTTAAGAGTAAGAGAGAATTACTTAATTAGTAGTAATTAACAATAATTCGCACTGTTTGAAGAAAAGTGAAAAAACTACGAAAAGTATTTGCCGACTTATTCAACCTATCAACATCAAGCGTCGTTACGTCTGCTATTAAGAGGTCAAAAGAGTGTTAGCTGTACCTTTGGATAAGGGAATGAAGTCAGAAGAGTGCGCAAAATGCAGTGCAGTGCAATGACGATATATGCATAATAACTAACTAAAAAACTATATTCGAGCCGCTAAGGACAAGCTCCAGCGGGCAGCAACTAGTTGCAAATATGTTTGCGATTACTTGACCTATGGATTTAAAGTAATTTCCGCAGCATCGACCACATAAGACCGACTGACTGAAGGTCGAACAGATCTTTGGTTAATCGACTCGCAATCGAAAGTTGCTGAAGTGTTAGCCATTTATGGACAGGTTTTATTAGACAAAAATATTTCTTTTAGAATTTAAAGTTGTTTTGCATATCTCTAGCACAACATGCTATGTCTAGCGTACTTTATGCTATGCACATGCTACGCCTAACGGCACGTATGCCTTGCATAGCAGAACTTATACTATTTGTGGCATAACTTATGCTGCCCGTAGCACAGTTTTACTACAGTTTACACTATTTGTGCTGCAGGTAAGTTATGCTAGTTAGGTTGCCGTACACAACTGAGTTTATGCTATTTACACCATAACTTATCCTACGTATAGCAGAACTTTTTGTAGGCGTAGCATAGTTTATGCCATATGAAGCGTTATTTATAATTTTCTAATACATAAAAGAGCTTACACTTCGCGTAACATAATATATACTGTGGATTATGGGAGGTTATGCTATGCGTAGTAAAACTTCTGCTACACTTGGCATAAGCGCATGGATTTTTGTTTTAATCAAGAAGGATCGTAAATATAGAAAGTCGACGAGGTAGAACAACATATGCGTATTTTCTTGACTTGAAGGAAGAAATATCTAGAGCAACGGGAAAGACCACTGCAGTGAGCAGTGAGCAGTGAGGGCAAGCAAACGTGATTCGCATTAGTTTCGCCTGCTGTGTACGCAAAAGCTCAGTACGAATGGGCGAGAGGGCTGAGAAGGGCGAGTCATGCTATTAAAGGAGCCAATTAGTGGACGAGTGCTCTCCACTCCATAGAATACTGCCCGTGGAAGTGTCTTTACATAAACACAACACAAGTTGCTTACCACTGTCTGAGCATCTTCACTGTATACTTCATAAAACAGAAACTTCAGGCTGGAGTTGGAAAGGTCTCTCGTGCAAAATGCCATACGATAGTATGTTGAAATCAATTATAAACCGAGATTCTTTTCGAACACTGCCAGATAATTTTTTTTTTTTATTGAAAAAGTTTTTTGAATAATTTTCTTTTAAGAAAAAGCACCAGAAATTAATATTTCCTCTTGAAAAGGCTCTAAACGCGATGGTCTATCGATATTATTCAGAGTTCAGTGTTTCTTACGTATGGTTTTTCAATAAAAAAAATCAAAAGATGACATCCTATATGATCGTGTTGACATTGTACGCTAACTAAACGGATTCTTTCCAATCCTAAGCATATTACGATCGGTTCAGTCTAAAAACACTAAACGCTTTTTTTTCTCATACTTAAATTTATATACAATTTGCGGAAAATTACCTATGCACGTATATACGTTATTTTCATAACTACGTTCTCATATATATACGCGGCATGTGATTATAGTCAACTGACAATGGCAAGCGAGTTGGGATCGATAACAAAGCAACATTTTATTTATGGATATTAATGTAACAAGTAATGCTACTTTGACGTGCAGCTTGAACTGCAATTAAACTTGAGCATTTCGTTTGTTTGTTAGGTCTGAGAAAATTGTTACAAAAAAATGGAAATTTTTGTGTTCTTTTTTTTTCTTATTTTTCCATTAAAATAATTATTCATTTATAATTTTGTTTTCTCAAGGGCGTTT
The DNA here is from genome assembly GCF_014805625.2 of Glossina fuscipes. Taxonomy (NCBI): domain Eukaryota; kingdom Metazoa; phylum Arthropoda; class Insecta; order Diptera; family Glossinidae; genus Glossina; species Glossina fuscipes. The sequence continues at coordinate 319,192 of NW_023998452.1, read as the reverse complement.
TTCCTTTCTCTAACAACGTTCATGTTCATAATTATAAGCATATATATATATATATATATGTGTATATGTATGGAGGTATATATAATATACCTATGCACATAATTGATGCTTTCTTTGTTGAAAATGTTGAAAATATTTATGCAGAAAAATGTAAAGATGCATACAAAAGTTCGATTTAATATAGTTTACGGTATATGAAGAAAAAATTAAGTAAAATTTGTGGCAAACCTTTTCCGTAATCTATTAATTATTCTTTTATTTTTTTTTCTAATTTTTCACAAATAAAACGAAAAATTTTCTTTTGTTTTTAACGTAAACTTATCACAAATTTTCATTAGCTTATACTTTAAAAAAAAATTTGTTATTTAATTCCGCTTGTTAATTAATTAAAAACTGCATATATATATATATATATATATATATTTGTTATTGTTATTATTGTTGTTGTTGTTGTTTAGTACCTTTTCTTATTTATTATTTCTCTCTCATAGGTAAACTTGTTTTGTCGCTTTTATACACAATAATTAATTTTTTTTTCTTTTATTTACTAAATATGCGGGCTAGAGAATTTGTGCACAACAAAAATATATATAGAGAGGGAGGAAGGTCATATATACACAATACAATACAAATGTAACAAAAATCAACTATTAAAATAACAAAAATAAAATAACTTTGCCGCTTTTCAAAATCCGCACAAATCGCCGTTTAGTGAGAGACTAATTTAATGATTTAATGACGGTCTCACTTATTTCAAATGCGACTACTTTGACTAGAGTTGCCATCCCATTCAAGTGCAGGAATTGCACTAAAAGTTTTCGTAAGAAATACTTAAGGAAATCTGGCGGCTCTTAAGCGCGGTTGGGATATTTTTCAATAGGGAAATTTAAAAAAAAAAAAGTAAAAATATATTCAATACATAGCTTTAGGCTCACGAATTACCCCAAGTAAAGAAAAAACAAGAGAGATGGCGTTCAGGTTGCATTAAATTTGCTTACCGCATATCTTATCGCAACATGTATTGAAAAAAGGAAAGGTGTTGGGAATATTACGACATGTTGTCTATTCATGCGATGCTCGCGCGAACGTGCAGATGGACTCAGTGACGCGTACTAACCTTTTGGCACCCATAGATATTCAACAGTTGCTTGCATGTAGTTTAAGTAGCGACCTCTATTGGTGAAAATGATAAAATAATATCAGCGTACAACAACGGTTAAATGCGATGATTTTGACTTTTATCCACATAAAATAACAGTTTTCTATTTAGTAGCATCGAGCTATTCAGTAGTTTCTGTTAAACCATCACATAACTCAATAAACTGTCATTTTGTGTTAAAAACCTCCAAAATTTATTCGGCATAAACTTGCAACCGGCATATCTCTATAAAATATCAATGTGTCAACATATTTATTAGCTCGAATATTTTAGATTTCATCCCATTATTTCGTGCAGGGGAAATAATTGAATATAAGTTAAGCCGAAGAACTATTCGAATCGAATTGTTGTTCTTTTTCTCAAAAAAAAGAATATTTAACTCTTAACAGAGCGAGGTTATTTTAAATTTATTTATCATTAAGTCCAAGATATTTCATAAACTCTTTTGTCACTTCCTTTGTGTTAGAGTGAGCATCAAATAAAAGGGATTGGAGCATAGAATGGGTAAAGCTAAGTATATGGCATTTATATTCATAATAATTGCCTTGATAAGATTATTAAGTAAGAATGCTTGAAGAATAGGAGATCAAGGTAAGTGCATTAATTATTTTCTTATAAAGGCTTGGGGCGTAAGATTTGCAATTTTTTCTAAGCGCTCTGGGCTTTTGTGTTTCCGACACCGTTTAAATAATCATCGAATTGGCGAGAAATTCTAGTTGCTTTACGCTGTTCCTTTTGAATATCGCCGGCTACACATTTTAAAAACCGAAATGGTGATATCAGTCCGTGAGAGTAGACGCAAGACATTAACAACAGCCGAGACATACCGACAGTTACATTTCATTCATTGTTCCCGAAGAATTTTTACGGCAAAACATAAACAATGTCCTCTAACAAGTACCAAAGTCTCTTGACGTAGCTCTATTTTTTTTGTTGTTCGCTCAAGCGAAAAAAAAAAGAAATTTTGTTGAAGAAGTTGAAGAAGTTATCTTATCGATATGTCTACATGTATCTTCCTCTGTTAACGGAGAGCGGGACAAAAAGCTGACGTAGTCATAATGGCAATCAAAGGTCCACTTCTTTCATAACTGTTGTTTCCTTTTAGACCTACGCAGACTATTAAACATCCAAAAAGCGCTTGATCTAGTCAATTTTTGAAGGCTTATAATTAATTTCTATATAAAATTCTATTACTTTCATGAGAACTCTTACATGAGAGTAGTTTGGAAAAATGGACACCTATTAAATATGCCAAATGTTTTGCGTAGAGCTTTATTCGGGAAATGGCCTTAAAAATTGCTCGATCCATTCCATTTCAATAGGATTTATTGTCAACAAATATCTGAAAATCGTGAGTTGTAGCTTGTGGGCAATTATACATCGACAGAGAGAAGAAGAGATAGATGGACAGATGGACAGACGGGCAAAAGATTACACTGAATTCCTCGGTATAATAAGGAAGTCCGCTTAAAGAGTTCAGAGTACAACATAAGTCGGCACAAGTGCTCTAGTGAAGGGAGAGAATTAAGCATTGGTGTGCGCATCGCGTTTAATAGGCGACGATTTTTTTTTTACTTATACTTGGCATACATCCACATATGTTTATTAGCGCACAAAAGAAATTTAAATCGCAATTAGTTTAATTTTTTTCGTATATATATTTGCATGTATTTCACAAAAAAAACCCAAACGGTTGTATATTTAAAAGTTGTAATTTTGTATGTTATATTTGTAGATAAAATGTAGAATATTATATCGTTATGTTACATGTAAAATATAATTGTAGAATATATGCGTATATACATAAATTAAAGTGCATAAGAGTAGAAAATATATATAACAAAATTGAACATCGAGATAACAGTCAATAATTTATTTATTGCATCTTATAATTAGTTATTGCGCAGTACAATTATTGTCAGAGAATGTCTAAAAAACAGGAAATGAGTAAAATCTCTTTATACTCATGTATCCATAAAGTATGCTATTAATTTGCAACTTTTATGAAATGAGAAAAAAAAGAAAGAAAGCAAAACAAAAACAGCTGAATACAAAGCTATCCAGTTGCCTCCTATTTTATTTTCCCGATTCTTCGGCCTTTTCGGATATCGCGAGCTGTTTATATTTTAGTTCCACGAAGCAAAAGGTAATAGTGCCAAAAGTTGCAAATATTACCAAAATTCCTAATTGGACACCTAAGCCCAAATGGTATGCGTAAAAGAAAGCGATTGCCGCCGCAACGGACTATACAAAAAAGAATAAGTTAATAAGAAGCTTGTGATTGGAAAGTCACTTCTACAAGGCATATGTGACCTGCTTTACCTGGGTAAATTTAAAAATAGCAAAAGCCGCTGCAGATTGTTTAACAAAAACTCCGGCTAACATGGAATAAATTTGTGTATTAAAGGAACCATCACCTAAGCCCAACATGAGAGCGCATAACAAAGCCAGCCAGATCTTTGGAGGATCTATATACGATACATCCTCCGTTTCCTTAAATGGCGCATTGTCGGGCAAATTTAAGTAGATTAAAAAAAACGCCACTAAATGTATAACGTAAGCGGTAATGACGATTGGATTTCGACCAAAACGTGCAGTTTTCGAACCCAAAATACCAAAAACTGTGCCTGCTGTCACTCCACCTATACCTATGCAAATCCCGATTATACCCACATATTCTTTGGGCGTTTCGTGAATTTTTTCAGTAAATCCAACTGAAGGTCCATAAATACCGCTAAAGAATGACAACTCAAGACCTAAAATATTAAAAACAAAATTAGTAAATTAAAATTTCCTTAAAAAAAATAAAAGAATGTTCCCTTTACCTGTGTATACGAAAGTTAGGGTAAGTAACATCATGTCACGAGTTATAAATAACTTTCCGGCCGATTGCAATGCATACCGAGCATTACCCCATGCAGATCGCGACATATTTGCGTTCGTATCGCCCATCTCTGAGTTATCAGGTACTCGTCTCACAGCGATTAGGAATAATACTCCCGCAAATCCCACTGCAGACAAGACGATAACGACCATTAGTCGCGTATTTTCGTCGATGTGCGCCTTATTTCGGAACGCAAAGTAGACGAATAAATTACCGAAGAACATATTGCACTGCAATAATGCCCAGAAGATGCCAGAATTGCGTGATATATTGCTGGAATCACTGCAACGCGCCAGCAATGCACCCTGACCGGTCCAGAGTGTAGCCGCACCAAAACCCAATAAAGCACTTGCTGTATACAAAAGCCCCGTCATAGGATAGAGGAACGTAGTCATGAAAAATCTTAAGAAATTTTTATCAGAATCCATTACTTTCTTTTGTCTCTTCTGCTGAAACGGATCTTACATGTAAATCAATGACCCAACCACCATAGCTACCCGGGGACTCGTAGATGCTATAAACGACGGAGCCAACCAATTGAACAATGAAAATGTTAAATAAATGATTGATAAACTGACGTAACCGTCGCCAGTGAAGCTGGCATCATCTTTTTTCAAGCTTTCTAATATCGTCTTCTGCAATAGAATACAAACAAGAAAAAAATTAAACTTTCATTTGCAAAACTAAAACTACCGTTCATTAATATTCAAATTAAGTTTGGCATTATTTATACCTCACATGAATTTAATTCAAGTTCAAGTGATATTCGTTCGATATGCATTCTCCTCCATAATAATTACATGATATTCTGTTTGTTTACATTTAAAAAAATAAAAACTTTTTTTCCTTTAAAATTTGTTATCGAATGGTTCATAACTCGCCCTCGGTTTGCAACACGTAAAGTGAGAGAATTGTATAAGGATGCGTCTTGTGATTGCCTAGTACATGAGAAAAATGCATTGATTGCGGTTTTCCTATTCGAAGTCACTGCGAAATGCAAAGTCTCTCAGACGCGGAGAGTGCGGTATTTTCAAAATCATTAAAAGTTTGCCACCTTTTTACTCAACGACCTGTCGTTTGCTTAAATGTTTGAGATAGCAATCTTCCTTAAACGATTTTCCACGGTCGAGAAGGTCACGTCAATAAGAACGCGTTCTCGGAGCTGCGGAGACGAGCTAGCTCCGTGAGAGTAAGTCAAACGACACTCCGCTACATTTTAAAAAGTGATCAGCCACTGGCAGGTTAAGCACTGAAAAGACATACAGTGCAATCCCACACACCCTAACGGAAAAGCCTCCGTTATTAGCCTCCTCGAACGATAGTTGCTCAACTGTTTCCATGGGAGATACCTACAGTACGTAGAGTTCAACAGCGCGATGCAGGATGATATAGGGGTTAAGTGTAAAGCAGCACTATCCTCCAGCAAATAGAACAATCTCGAAAAATTTGACCCTACCACTGCTGAGCTGCCGGAATGAGAAACCTTTAATGGCCCATTTCCTTTCCTCTGCACAAGGCCAAGACCATCTAATATCGCAACATTAATAAATTTGGGGTAACCGTAACTAACATGAACTTCCCAAAGGGCCGTTCACAGCTTTCAGAAAAGGCACGTTCTGTACAAATATTCTGTAAGCAGCTATTTCACGTGGAGCAAGCCTCTTGTCTCTCAATACGACAGTCGGCTTGGATAACGAACCGTAGATGTAGTGAATACGTATCAACAGTGATTCAGTTCTTGCCGACATACCGAAAAGATACAGCCATGAGAACTTAACATTAGCTATAAAGTCACATACTCAACGCTCGAAAGCCGCTTACGCCACAGGTGGCATTCAATTTGTATGTTTTTTCGAAGATTGTTCTTTGTTTTTATTAAGACCAGTTGAGCTAACGAGCCAGTAAATTGATCTTTATAAGAAGTAAAAGAATTTTATGTTCCTAAATGAAGTTTTGAAATTTTTATCTTAAAACCTCGACAGAAAAGTCAAGGTTTTCTCACCCAGAGCTTGTGGGGTATCCCCGTAAGCAAAGTCCGACTTCATATTCACCTACGGGCTGTTTAATAAAACTCAATTTTTGCTTTTCACGTGAAATCAACACAAACCGCGCAAACCCCAATCCATTAAATAACTTAATTTAGTTGTTCAAATCTTTTCAAGATCGCGATATTTTTGTGCTCCCATTTATAACTAATCAGAAAATTCGGGCTGGACTCTGTGATCCTCAAATGGGGCAGCCAACTGTATTGATATTGTTGTGTTGTCTGACTCTGTAACAGCGACAACAAACAAAATTATTTATGTTTAGGATGTAAAAAGAACTTTTATAATTAATTACTGTCGAATCCGCCTGAGTGGCCGAAGGCGAGGAATCTCGGCTAGCAACTCAATGGTTATGGGTTCGAATTTCAAGTGCGGTAAAGTTTTTGATAAAAGCCCATAGCCTTAGATGCTAGTGCTTTTAAGAGTTTAGTCTTAGAGTTTATTTCTCTGGCGAAGTTAATAATAATAATAATAATAATAATAATTATTTTCGAATTTGCACAAAACGGTAGAAGAGTACAATCCAAACCTTTGGAAACAATTAAATGAAAACATTCATGAGATAGAGTTTCTCATAAAGCCGGCTTAGATTAATTGAACTTGATATGATACGAATTTTTAAAGTATTCATTGCCTTCACTAGGCCTACCTCCTTCGCCTTGAGCTTTTCTCATAACAATTTTCAAGGCGGAACTGCTTCTGCCCCCTGCTGCTTCTTGCCCCCTTCTTTATTTAGCAGTTACTCGGAGGTTAAAACTACGGTCATGGTTACGAATGGTTCTGTGATTAGTATTTACGCGCGTGCCATTTAAAGGCGAGAACAATAAGCAAAAATGGCGGGAAACATTGCTATTGACTGCATATTCTAAAGGTATTACCAAACTCTTTTGCTAAGCCTCGATTCATCATTTTACTTTATTTCACAACTCAAGTGCGGTCTGTTTTGTTTATTATTATTTTTAGGGTATTGCAATAAACTCGTAATGTGTGTAACCGTCTGTTACTACTTTTTCAAACATTCCACAAGGTCCTCATTGTATAGCGAACAGAGAAAACACCATCAATTTCCATTAAATCATAATAAGTCTGCTCTAAAGCGTTTATAGAAATTTAATATATGAACGATAAGCAATGACCTTAATACTTATCTCATAATGATTGCATTCATTCTCACACAAATTCCAAGGCGTACGTAATCACTTTCCTCTATTAACTAATTGCAATTAAATTGTTAAATATCCATTAACTGTTCTGTGCTATTACAGCGAGCAGTTGCGTTCTTTAACATAACTAATTACAGTATGTACCCTAAAGTAGATGATGCATATGATATGAGTTATATGCAAATAACACGCTGTTAAAGAGTTGCGAGTTGCGCCTAAACTGGAAATCTTAGTGGAAAATTTTCGTTAGTCTGCAAATTAAAGTATAAAGATTGTGATTGTAATGTTGTTGGTGTACTTTGTACCCCTACGTATCGTTTTTATTGTTTTTTTTCCTTTTTCTGGAAATCAAAACATTCTAAAATGTCATGTTATCTCAGTCTACAATGTTAAAGAAACAAGTTTACTTACCTGATTTAACTCGACAGTCCAGCAGTTCCCAAAATGCTTCGAAAATCTCTTTGGCCGATATTATGAGTGTAAATCTTACTAAGCCACATTTGCACATCGTGCAGAGGTCACATTTTGACCAACTAAACACCCTGAACTAAATTAGCTTTTTATTTTCGAAAGGTCAATGGATTTCAAAAGGTCAACCTCGTAAATTTGTGCCGATAACGAATAACATTTATTCTTTACGAATGTCTGCAGGCTTCTTAACTCTATTTATACACCTGAGGCAATCAGGGGAAAGAAGGCTTCATTCCAATTAATAAGGTTGATTGATTGACTTTTACTTTTCTGCTCTGTCTATAACAATTGTTCTTAGGTTTTAATTTTTTTCAATTCTTCAACAGTAATCCCTTACTGCGTTGCGAATGACATCGGCAAAAGGCGAGGCTTGGAGGAATTGAGAAGAATACATAGAAGACGATATTTGGGAAACCCCATAAGTTTATCAGTTCTTCAATTTTGCAAATATCAGGAATGTACTTAGAAAAACCCCTCGGACCTTTAATTGATTTGACTTTTTAAGTATTTTATCGTTTTCTCCTTTGGATGGTTGGATAATTTTGTCTTTACGATTAGCGTCTTATCGTATCTGTTTCTTTAGATGTCAACTTTATTGACGTCTATTAAATAAACAGCAACTCCTCACTCCACTAAAAATAAAGTCAAGATTTTTCGCTAGCCAAGAGCATACATTTAAGAAAATCTTTAACAGAAAACTCACGTGCTGTCAATTCTTTAAACTGAATCACAAATTTGCAACAATCGTAAACACATATGTAAAGAAAAACATATTATTTAATTAATTAATTTGATTTATGGGCCGTTTTGACATTTCGCCTTTTTGATAGGTCTACCGCTGCAATTAATGACAACATAACTGGTATATTTTGTTCAAGTCTTAATTCGTTTAATTCCCACCAAATCAACAGTAACTTCTTACTCCATTCATAATTTTAGTGTTTAATTCAATGAAAAGCATGGTATCGAAGGTTCTGTGATGCCACATTACCCATCTTTCATCTTAGAACCGATAATAAAATTTTTGTCAAGCATCCTTACAGAAAACGCCAAGATTTTTGTCTTTAAGTGCAGCTCAACGTGTGAGCAGATAACTTCTTGGATTGAGAGATTTCACAGTTGTGGATCCATCCATTTCATGATTTCTCACCAGCAATAAACATTTTCATTTCTAATAACACTTTCCTTTTGCTTCAAAGTCCTCCTGCTCACAACCGAAAGATCACAATATCATCACTTTTGCCGATCATTAGGGTTATAGCTATTTCTTTAAAGGATAATAAATGAGTTCTTTACTTCTCGACAGATTGTTTTTTAAAAATTGCTGAAGAATATGTGTTTTTTCTTTGACGGCGGGTCGTTGAGCAGGTAGTTCGTGACAGATAAATAGTTGAGTGGGTCGAAGAACGTCTGATATCTAATCTGTAATGTTTCTTATCTGTGGTTCCAAAGAAAGTGCCATCATGCGCAGGCTTAGGGTAGGATTCACAATTTTTTTTTTTTTTTTGGATTTAAAGCACACAACACCTTGGGAACCTCTCCTTTGAAACATGTTTTCGCACACCATGTAGAGTGCAAATAAGATAATAAAACGAGGTTCAGGTCGAATTTTGAAACGTCTTTGAGGATTATAATAAATTCCGAACAGCATTTTCACCTTGAATTTTTGTCTCATCCTAATAAATGTTTGCATAAAATTTTATTTCAATGAATTAACTTAACTAACTTCAGGTACTGTCAGCCAAACCAAGTCAAACCAGACGCGACGCGAAACGAAAAACAGAAAAAGAAACCAAATACACTCACGTCTTTCTCCAGTTAGTATCAAACGCTAAAGTTTAAAAAGCTAACATAAAAACTCGTTTGGCTTTACTGAATGGAATGGAAACTGGTTTTTTACATAACATATATTTATATATATATGTATGAACAACACATAAACATATATCGATAATCGCAGCTGAATGTATTCGTTGTGGGCTCGTCTCTAGATTTGAACAAATTACATACATTCACATCCACTTCACATTCACATACGTCAATATTCCTACAGCAATCATTGACAAATCATGGCTTACTAAATTTATCATTCCGCCTGCCATGTACATAGATGACGTTATATAAATACAGGCGATCAAACGTCCCGATTTACGGACTACTGCATTCTTATATGAGAGTTGCACAGCTTTCGCGGGGAGCGGAGAATTGTGTGATTAGACCCTTGTAACTTAAAAACAATACATACATGTCAATATATCAAAGTTGTAAACTGAAATGTGATTGACTAGTGACTAATGTTTCTGAAGAGAACCTGAACCCTTTAGAAGTCTGCATCCAACAAGATTAGATTCGAAAAGTTTTTTGCCGGCAGCATAGCGTTTGCTCAAGAAGGTAATAAAGTCCGAAAATCACCTCTAAGAAGAAATCGGCAAAAAGTTTTTTCACGGCCAAAAGTTCGTGTGTTGCTGCCAGCACTATATTTCTGGAAAAAAAAAACACTCAATACCGAGCGAACTCTTTTCCAAAAAACAAATTAAAAATTTTCTTGCGACCAGAAGAGCGCGTCTCGCAGACATCACTATATGTGTAAAAAAGAAAAGTGTCTTGGACCAGCAATACGTCTCTAAGAAAAGGGGAATTAAAAGTTTTCTCGCGCCCTTGAGTGTGCGTATGTTGAAGATAAGAGATAGTACAAGTTCATGCTACTGCCACTTGCTTGATGGAAGCTTTCTTTCATTCGTAGTTAATGACCTGATATTGGTAGTAGAGGGCGAAAATAGAGGCATACGAAGAATGTTAAGCAAAATTTTTAAATTCTGTGATCCTTCCTTCCTTCCTTGATGTAATTGTCGACCTATACGCTGTAAGATCCTTTTCTGGTTCGTTACGTCTTAACTGATTTGCTTTAATAATTCTGTGACCATAATTTTTCTTCTTTTTTGGTTTTTTGATGATAAAAGGTGTTCAAAATTCGCGTCGAAATGATTCGCACTTTTTAACAACATTAAAATTCTACAAAAACCGTTATGTGTGAGCCAAACACGTACGTACGTAGTTTACCTACTTTTTTTTTTTAACAGTTTTTACCGAAACTGTGCATGCGTATGCTATTGAATGCATAAATACATGTTTGTACGTAAAAACGTCCGAATGTTATGTTGTATTCACATATTCATGTCTGTCTATTTGTTAGCTATTTGTTAACTACGTCATTTCATGGCTATGACCTTTCAAAGACCATGAATTGGTTTTTTATACTGGACGAATTTTAATAAAAATTTTCCATAACCTAGTATTCACGTATTACATAACCAAGGTGACCATTTATGTGATTTTTTTGCCTTAAAGCGGAAAATTTCAAAAAACTTGAGTTAATGGGTTGTTTCTATTTATTTATAAAGGTGACCAGGGGACATTTTTTTTTTTTTTAATTACGTAACAGGTCTCAGAACATAAACTCCCGGTTACAATTTATTGATTTATATTCTTAATAGACTTAGGGCCAACCGAACGAAAGCCCGGTCATCACTGCTCGACTCCGTTAGAAGGTAGCCTTTAACTTTGTAAAAACGGAAGCATACGCTCATTGCATAACTTGCATTAATATTTTACGAGCATATAATTAATTTTGTTTACTTTAACGGCGGCATGGGCAACCATCGGTCAGCAGGTCGAGTATAATAATGCAGATATCTTGTGTCTGCCTTCTCTGCAGGCTCACCTGTACAGCAGGATACCGCATAATGATTCGACTTGTTGTCGTCTCTGTCTTGGTATAACAATTAAAATTGGACCGTTGATGAAAAAAGTCGCCCCGTTCTTAAGTGTACGACACGAAGGTATTTTTTAGAATATGAATTCGCCCCATGTATGGAATATGTTACATGTTTATCCGATATTTTTGTAACTTCGATTCCGTGGATTCTTTACTGTTGGGATTAGAAAATTGTTTATTAATCGATTTATATTCTCACAGCAGTTATAGCTTCAATTCTTCCTATAGACAGTAGTGGCAGGCAGCACAATCTGGTTGAAAGCACATTCCAGGCTTTCTTCAATTGTGTCAAAGTAACCAACAAGTAGACGAGCTTTGTACGGTTCAGTCTCCGGAGAGCTTCGGAGCTTTGAACTAACGGTTGCACTCGTAGAAGAAGAACTAAACTCTTGACCAGATAGGCATTTTTTATAGATACGATAATGGGAGAAAAATATGTCAAGCATCACAATGCTGCCATAACTCGTGAAGAAGAACTGATCTGTGCATCAAGCATAAATTTCTTATGAATTGGATACAAGCGATTTCAATCTAAAACTCCTGTGTAATGGACCCATCGCAAGGAAACTGAACTGTCGCCCTGGTAACGATCTTTTATTCACACAGGATATATATCAAACCTCAAAAAGATCGTCTCAGAAGAACTGAAAAAGGTATCAAGCTTCGAAAAAATGTTCTTACTCTTTAAAGAAGAACTGAACCTGAACATGTCGATTAGGGAGGGTCGTTTTCTGTACATGATGTCCTTACTCGTGAAAGCAACACGGAACTGCGCTATAGGTAGGACTTTTTATGGATATCAATGCGTTTTATGTAATACCTCGGAGTGCAGAACTTCACTTACAGACCAACTATCAATTTTTATGAACATACACAGCAGACGAGGGTAGGGTTCCTTTCTTTAATTAACAAGCGGAACAAGACGAAACAAATTAAAATTTTCAGCTTGTAACATATGATTATCAAACAACTGAGAGCACATACTTTCCAACTGCAAAATTCTCAGACTGTTTCATGCTCGATAACAGTATTTATATATACTTCAGAGTCGTTTGGCATTCAAGATTCCCCTCAAGGAGAATACACGTGTATTCCTTTTTTTTTACTTTGATTTCGAAAGTAAGCAACCTTTTGGGTGAAGCTACAATAATTTACTTAATTATCACGCATTACTTAGGCAAAAGGTATGCATATAAGTTTTTGAAAGAATAAAAAAAAATCAAATATCAAATCACGATTTTCGTCACTTCCTTCCCATATCAAAAGTTAGCTAAGTACTCAAGGTTACTGTAGAAAAAGACAAAGTGCTAACAGCATAAAAAGAGCTGAGACTGCTCTGGAATACTAATTATGTGAGCTATAATGCGTAGATAATCACATTCGCATGTTGTCTTGCAAGCATAATATATTATAGCGTTATCGGCACTTGTGTTAGGTCATCGTTTGAATAAAGTTGGCTTGGGTAGGAGAAAAGTAAGATTGTGTTTAATCATAAGCGAAACTATTTTTAAACCGTTTTTGCGAATTCCTTCCTCAACTTTCCCAAGTTTATCAAATTTTGAGTAAATCAAAGTCGTTGCCTGTGTATGATATCTTATGCCGCGTGTGTCGTACAGATACTATATTATATTAAATGGCATTTTTTTCGTCTTCCTCTCTGTTCGTCTTGCCTTAATGAAAAACCAATTATGGACTTATGTCAATTTTTCGGACTCTACTATTCTACATTTTCATGGTAAGCGACAATTACTTTTGATTTCTAATTGAAATAAATCTGTAAACGGTTTGTCGTTCAACCCGCAACTTTGCTGCCTTTTAAGCTTACAGTTGCCTTTCTGTTTCTTCGGCTATTTTCTCTCCTATTCTTTTCTTTCCCTTTGCATTTTTCTTTTTGTTCGTTTGTTTTCATTTATTTTTCTTTTGTTCTACCCTACGCTACTTGCGATACAAGGGGACGTATGCGACGCTCAGATAGACTCTGGCTTTATTGTAGAGAAATTGATTCTGAATTGATTTGAGCTTGTCGGTCCGTCCGTCCACTTGTCCCCGCTTGTTTTTCTACAATCCGCAATCCTTAAGATTTTTTTTTCAAAACAGGATACACTGGAGTTTTTTTGCCCAAAGACAAACGCTATTGAAAACTATTGGTTTCCTTTTTTAACTACTTCCCGCCTAATGCCTTGCCTTGAAAAGTCGTTATAGGCTATCGGTCGGTGTAGGCTATTGAGTGGCGGGCCGTGGCCCACCACATCTTATTTACTTATTTAACTTTTCAATTTCTTTGTTTAGTTCCATTTTTTCTTATTTACATTTATAAATTTTTATATAATTTTATTTACTTTTATTTATTTGTATTGTTATTATTATTTGTTACCTTTTATTTACTTTCATGTGCTTCCAATGCTTTTTGTTTATTTTCCTTGTATTCTTTTTTGTTTTTATTTATTTATTTATTTTTTTTTTTGTTTTTTTCTGTTCGTTTAGTTTATTATTTATTAATTTTTATTTACTTTTATTTATTTCCAATGATTTATATTTATTTTCACAAGTTAACATATATTTATATTTTATTATTATTGTTTAGTTTTATTCAATTCATTTTTATTATATATGAATCTTAACTGACTTTTACTTGTTTTCATTTGTTCTTTTCTTTTTTATTTTTATATATTTTTATTTACTTTTACTTGTTCTCACTTTCATTATTTATGAATTCTTATTTACTTTTAGTTTCATTCATTGTTGTTCCCCTTTTTCAAAGAGCTTTTACTCTGCTCATTTTCCTGTATTTTTATTATCCCGTTTATTGATCTATTATTTTTATCATTGTTTACTTATTTTTATCTCACACTAAGCAGCAGCATGTAGCATGTAGTTCTCTTAACTTTATGGGAGATTTTTATGCCCTACGGCATATTAAGTTTGTGCTTTAGTATTATACCGATTGACTCTGAAAAACACTTTCGCTTGTCTGCCCGTCAGTCTTTCTTGTTTTTTTAACGTGTAGGGCGCAATTTATCTGATAATTTGATGAAATTTGATGCACTGGCATGCTCTGGCCCAAAGACAACCGCAACAGTTGTTAACCTGATTTTTAGTTTATGTAACTGCCTTTCAACTGCCGACAAATTGCACGCATCATATATATAGAGAGATCATAGATGTAGAAAGTTTCATACAAATGTTGTTCCTTTCTATTCGCCCTGGCCGTGCTTACCGTGTATTAGAAAAATTTATCCAGCCAAAGCTGTTTTGTGTTAACCGTATTTTTCTAAGAAATCTATGACTTTCGAATGAATTTTAAGAATGTTGATGGTTTAGAATCACGCAATTTAAGAAAATAAAAAGATTCATGCCGCTCGGTTCGTTAATGGCTTTTATAATCGCGGTATCTCATATTTTTAAAAGTTAAGTTACTCCTTAATTAAATTGAACTTTAAAAAAATTACACCATTTATTTGCATTTTAAAGGTGATTGAGAATTTGCGTTCGTGTTTTTCTATTTGATGACGCGGGTATATTGATTTTGTCGAAACGTTTGTAACGTCAAGAAGAAAGCATCAAAGGCCCCACAAAGTATATATATTCTTCATCAGCATGAGATATTAAATCGATTCAAGTATGTCCGGCTGTCCGTCTGTGTAATGTCTGTTTTAAACAATCTCTTGGCCGCAAAAATAAGGCCGTCGACTCTAGATGTGGCAACATCGTTGGAAGTTCTTGCAAGCAGGTTGGTGTTGAAAATGGGCCAAATCGGTCGAAGAACACACCCACGGTATCAGGTAAACTGAGAACTCCTCTGCTTTTCAAAAGTAAATAAAAATTGTTTTTTTGCTCATTACTCATAAACTATGGCAAATAAATGTACAAAAATTTGAACGCATATTCTACGGGCGATGCTGTAGCATTTGTGTACAAAAATGGAAAAAATTGACCACGTCTACCCACGCAAAAACAAGCTTCAAGTATACAAATTCTTGGCCAGTTCCAAATTTGGAATACACCTAAACATGTCCGTCTGTCCATTTGTCTGTTTGCGTAACTTTGTAGTATTTGTGGTAAACCTTCTCCCTTCTTCCTCCGTGCTTCTCCGAAAATTTAGAATTGACCTATACTTTTCAAAGAATACGAGATTTTATTCTTTTGTTTCTTTTGTCCTTTTATCGAACTAAACGGCAATGGGTATAAAAGATTCGGTCCTGACCGAATTTAATTTTCTTACTTATTTTCATTTATTTTATATTAACTAATAACATTTCGTAACATCTCATACACAATTCAGTCAGTTTACTTCCCATAGTATAAACATAATTCAAAATCTTTTATCTCGAGCTAAATTGAAGAAAAGACTTGTACATAGTATAATTAAAGTAAAATAAAAAAAAAGGTTAAGTAATAAAAATGAGTCAACGACCATGAAGACGAAAATCCCAGGCATGATGAAGACAATCATATATATATATATCTGTTAATAATTCAATAGAATATTCACTACTCTAACACCGAGAACTTACGCGGGTCTCTTTATATTTATTTATTTTTTTAGTTTTCCTTTCATGATTCTTTTTCTTCATTTTTATATATCCTTTATAAGAGAACTGATAGTAATTCATATAATTCAGTTTATTTGTCATCATTCACTTAATAAAAGAAACGCAGCTTAAAACTAAAATACCGAAAGCGACTATTTTCTGCGACTGAAGTAAAATAAGGAGAAGATTATAGTAGAGCAAGTTCGATCATTTTAAGTGCGCTACAGCACATCGCCTAACACGATACTTCTCTAAATCCCGTCATAAAAAAACACTCGCCTTCGATACGTGAGCAGATCTGAAAGCTGAACCGAAATGTTCCCATTTTGATGGGGTCAATAACTTCTTATTCAGAGAATGCCTAAAATTATGCTTTATTGCCATATGAAGGCTGACTTCCCCTATATATAGGAAGTGCCTCGCAAAATGTATTCATGTGGTCCAATCATCAGGTCACAGCAACTTAGTACACTAAATTACTACTCTGGGTTAATCACAATCATAATTCGACCCTCTTGTCACATAAAGACTTGCGTGTTAAGAGAGCGCAATATAAGAAGGGGCGGCAGATACGAGCCATAATTGCAAAAATTCGAGAAATTTAACATCATTGTCATATGACGGAAATGAGTCTAAAAATTCCGTATGTAAAAAAATGCTAAGTTAGAAGAACGTCAACAGCGAACTCATTGGACGTAGAGATAATATTTTTAAATATTAAATTTATTAAACAATTATTAATTATTATTATTTTTATGTATAAGTGACTGAAAGCGAAAACCGGATTTTCTCTAAAGCGGGGACTAACAACAATAAAGATCTTCTAAATAAACTTGTTGAACAGATAAACGCTGATCGAGGATGTGTGTACTTAGACCAGACCCTTGGGGAAACCTCGGGGAGATTTTTTTCGGCGAGCGTGTTCTAATAGTTGCCAAACGTAACATTCGACTCACCATTAAGAGCTTGTAAGTAAGTATTGCTTGAACACTTAATAGTAAAATTCTTACCTCGATATTAGCCAAAGTTTGGAAGGCTGTAAAGAGCAGCATGAAGCCAAAGCCCACAAGAAAGATATTTAAAAATTTCACATCCATCTTGTTATAGGATTACGTTGTTTGTGTGCTTTCAAAAAAAAAAACAAAAAAAAACAAAAAAACATAATTCAATCACTTAAAGAGTTGCAGAGCGCGATGTAAGACTCGTCTCTAATGCTCGGAATCACGATCACATATGCATAAATACGCATAAATAATATTTTGTTACCTTTTTTCTCTGCTCTACTCTTACTCAACTTTTTCTTTTCACTTGTTTGACTTTTTATTTCGAACTTTACGTTTGATTCACTAAACACAAACTATTCTCACACGTTTCTTGCATTCAAAGTATAATTTTCAACTTTTAACTTACATTTTAATAAATAAATTAAATTATTTTATTCCACTTCAACGGCAAAATAATGCAAAAAATTTCTACATATATATAACATTCAAAAAAAATTTGAAGCTTTATTGAAACATTTTGAAAGTGTTGTGTATCGAAGTGTAACAAAGTATTCAAAACCGAAAAAAAAAAAAAAAAAATTTATATATAATTGTGAATAAAGAATTTTCAATATAATACAAACACTTGTAGGAATTTAAAGCCAATCTCCCCAAAGAAATGAACGAACCGATAACGCAAACAGAAAACGCTACACGAACACGAAAAAAATAATAAAATAAAAACTAATAACTAAAAGCGGAAGCTTAACGTTTGCTACGTTCAGCAGTTGAGAGCGAAATGAATCCAGTAAAAATTGTTCACATGTAAAGACTGCCATGACTACCCGTAAACCAATCAACAGACAACAAACGTACAACAATCTTTAGTATAATGTCAACACTCTTTTGCGGTCGTTGCTGTTGTTATCGTTATTGTTGTTGTGATTATTGTTATGTTAACTTTTCCTTTTCTTTTAAAGATATGTTAAGTTTCCGCTTTAGTTTATCCGTTACGGAGAAAAAAAAACGAATTAAAAATTACATTCAAACTGCGTCGGATACACTTCGCCTTATAAAATTATTCATCTATCATCCCCATAAGATATCAAAATTTAGGCTTACTTGGAACTCTTCAAAAAGTGCTTTTTCTCAACAAGAGCGTATATAGTCCATACTCACCATAACTAAATTTTATGTGAAATCCAAATACCAGGTACCAAGTTTTATCATAAATTACTAAAAATTAGCCGTTATCGTCCTATAAAGACGTTTTTTAAGGGACATTTATGTGGGAGGAGTTCTAGCAAATAGTAGTAATAGTGCATTGATTTATCAAACATACTCAAAATACTATACTTCATCGTTCATCGTTCATCGTTCTTGGACCAAAACGTTGTTGTACATCAAGCTTCAGCAAACAATTTTGGAAACTACTAGAGGTAAATTGTACACAAAAATAAGTAGACAAATAGACCAGACGGGTGAGCGAAGGAACAGACAAATGAATGAAAACACGAAAAAACGGGTGTACCAACGAAAGTGTACGGACGGACAGATATATGGACGAATGGATAGACTGAAAAGCAAATGGATGAACGGGCATACGAACGAAAGGATATACAGGCGAGCAGATATAGGAACGAACGGATAGACGGACGACTGCATAAAGAGGCGAAGGGACGGAGGTGCGAGCAGATAAGCAAGCAAAGAGATAGGCGTACAAAACAGCTTAAATAGATTGAGAATCAGTCCTATAATGAGCGATAGATTTATCTGCCCATGGCACTTATTACAAGCGGTGTAGAGAGCGGTGTATTTTCATAAAAATTACTTACAAAATTGGTGTTGGAAGATTCTCTTTAACTTCTCTTCGGTTTATTACTCGGTTTATTACTTCTCTTCGCTCGTGAAAAGCTGTTTCCATTGGATGTGTGAATCAATTTCCTTTATTTGCAAAAAGCAATCAAGTGATGAAAGGAAAATTTATAAAAGGATAGAGAAGCTTAGCGATTGTAGCGATTGTACAAAAAGCTGCTGAAGAAGAGAGAGAAACGCCGATTTCGTATTACTAAGCCAGCCAAGGTAGAAGTGATAAAGCTTCCACAAATGTATCCATATACGTACACGCATATATAAAGCACTATGTTTCAAATCAGAAAGGAAAACGTAACGAATGAAAGTTTTGTAATCGTTGAAATGCCGAGACCGACAACTTGTAGCAGTCACTTCTCAGCGAACATGAATGACCATTGATAAGAAATGAAACATAAAGCATTCATCCTCCAACACATCTTCTACGATAAAGGCAACACGTTTGCAGAGCAACAGACAAACAGCGGACCAAAGTGATACAACGTCAGTAAACTTGCCAATGGCCAGCGAAGATGGTCCATACAACTCACTATAAATTCATCGTGTTCTAGTTCTACATAAAAATGTTTCTTCTAATAGTCCGACAGGCGCTTTGTCGGTTATGTGAACCTATTCTTGCACTGCTACCTATAATCAGATTAAACAAGTAAGAAAACTACATATTAAACAATAGTTGAACCTTTGATATCCAACACCTTCATTAAAAAAAAAAATCACACTTTGGCACGTTTGGAACTTTTCGTTTTTAGACATCTACTGCAAAATTATACATAGAATGTATATGGCCATCTTTATCCTCGTATTTGTTATAACTTATAAATATATTGAAGAAAAAACATAACTTGGAATTCAAAGCGCTCTTTATTTACTCAGGGCTGCGCTGTAGTCGTATTTCTTGACCAATTTGGTTCGCTGGCGCCGTCAACCTGCTAGCAGGAACTTACATCTTTCTTGCCAAATTTGAAGCCGGTATCCTAATTTCTGTTGTTGTGAGAACATTTAGCACTGACAGGCGGCAAACCTGAGACAATAAGAATTTTGCACCGATGAAGATGGTATATGTTTTATAGCAGCGTAGAGCTCCTGAAGCTTTTTTCCGGATTTTTTTTACGTTAGATGGATGGATCACAAGCTTAACTACACCAATTATATATTAAAAAAACTCAATAAATTTAAACCTCCAGGTGCGGTCCGCTAAAACCATCTCTCCGCTAGGTGTCTTTCTCACGGGATACTGTTATTGAGTCTTAGGTAAGTTAAGTAATGTGATGGCTTTAAAGCTATCGTCTGTTGCACATATGGTAACATATGCGCTCTGCCTACCTACTTGCAGAAAAGTTCGATACCAACCGAATATGTTGTTATTGTTGTTCCGACTCAAGAATCGATTATTTGTTTCAAATTAACTGTTATTACTACAATTACTTCGAAGAACTTTTTTAGCACTTGGTAACACTTAACATGAACACCTATAAGCAGGCAACGTTTCGATGTTAGTTATCTGGAAACGTCAATTTTTATTTTTTCAGTTATTAGTCTACTGCAAGTCTGTTAAAACGTATAATGAAACGGCTAAATCACTAAAATCGCTAAAGAAAATCACTTTACAAAAAATTACTTTAATTAAAAAATAACAATACGAAAAAGCTTTTTTCATAAAAAAAAAAAAAAAAAGTTGCGAACATAAAGGCAGGAAAAAACAAAACAAATAATTATTAAATAGCAAGAATCCAGTGAAGTTTTCTTTTTGTTCCACCTGTCATTAACTTAATTAATATACCGACATCTGAAGGTTAAAAAACGAATAACAAGGTCACTGGAATGACTGATTCAATGACTGATTCAAGAAATCTATTGCACAGTTTAATAAATGCCGCTGAAAAAGCCGCTAACATAGCCCGACTATGTCGCTCCAATGAACAACTGCTGGCATTATTGGTGCAAGAGAAGACCGGCAAAGAAGCGAACGCCCGTTTTGAACATGATTTCAAAACTTTAGCCGACGTTTTAATACAAGAAACTATTAAGCATGATGTGGGCGGTGAGGTAAACGACTCATTGCCTTGTGTTCTCTAAGCAAGTCTTATGAAGATGAGAAAGACGTTTTCTTTCTTTTCCAGTTTCCAGAAATGCTGGAAAATATTCAAGGTGAAGAGTCACCTAGTTTTGCCAGTGCAACAGGTAAAGCCGTAAACATATGCATAGGTGCAACAGAAGAGGAAACGACCGACTGTTTATTGCAAATATTGCAAAGCGAATACGAAGATGCTGCAAAAGCCTTAGCTGCCGAAGTTCATCGAGTAGTGGAATTTCATAAGGAAATGCATGAAGACTTACCGCAATTGCCAGAAATGGATTATACACAGTTTGGTATATGGATTGATCCCATTGGTAAAACGAAAATTTTTTACATTTTTTCTACCTCAACGAAAATAAGCAACACGTTTCTCTCTCCTTACTAATCCAGATGCGACAGCCGAATATATATCTGGCGATACAATATTTACAAATTTCCCTGGAATCACTTCAACTGGTTTGGATTGCGTTACCGTTTTAATAGGACTCTATGAACGTGTAACAGGTATTCCCGTGATAGGAATTATATCCCAACCGTTCCGTAATAAAATTGAAGAGAATATTTATACATCATCGCTATACTGGGGCATAGCTTTCCCCGACTTTAAAGCTCATAGTAAACACTTAAATACGATTCCTACACATGACGGTTTAATGGGCATCTTTTCTAGTTCAGAACACGCAGAGTTACTGCAAAAAATGTCTGATCTGGGATATGCGTTTGCTTTTTCCGCTGGTGCCGGTCATAAGGCATTAAAAGTGATTACCGGTGAAGTTGATGTTTACGTTTTGAGTAAAGGTTCCACTTATAAATGGGACACTTGTGCTCCTCAAGCAATTTTACGTTCCTTAAACGGTGGTATATTTGACCTTAGCTCTAGTATAGAGAAAGGTGAACCTATATCTGTGATATATATATCAGATGACGATTCTATAGACGGTAGTTGGAGGTGCAATAGTAAAGGAATCATAGCAGTAAGAAATCTAGATTTAATGCATGACATCCTAAAGAAATTGGAAAATGCGTAAAAGAGAAGTTGAAATGATAATTGATGGAAAGAAAACTTGTACTTAGTTCAGAGAGTAACTTTACCTATCCTCCAAAAAAAAAAAATGCTTCGAATATGTTTCACTCACATAAAGATGTGAAAGATATGAAAAACCTGCTGATACTCATAAGTATTGATCTCATACCTGATTTTTTGCATGCTTTCAACCGATTTCTACATCTGTCTCTTCACTCTTCGTTTTTCTTGAAGTCGTCCAGCGATCAAAGCATATAACATTTAAAAACTGTATTCAAGCTGTGTCGAAGTTTCCACTTCCTTTACCTAAATAATAGGATGGGTATCATTTACCTGACACGGCCAGGTGCAGAATTACTTTTAGCCGAATTAGTGGGACTTGCTTTAGAATATACTGATATAGAACTATTACCCAAAGAATGAGAGATGCGATTAATTGATCCCCCTAAAGCGGTATTACAGGTCAATGTTTGACTATGAGATGCTGTTGACGACGAAGGGCCATCAAACTGTTAGAAGCATTCAAAGCCGTATTAGACGAAGCATTAGCATTAAATCCGCTAACACCCAATATAGTCGAGTTAAAGAATCCGCCAGTACAAAAAACTATCTCATTTCGTTTATTTGTCAATGAAGCAGTTTCTGCCCAACTGTTTTCTATATCCTTCACCAGATCCTCACGTAATTTCTGCTGCACATCCAGTACACTATTCACCGACCTTGCATCGCTGTTCGTGTCTGTGTCAACTGCCGGCAAAGGCATACCTTCATTTAAATTAAATTGTTCCGGAGAACTGGAAGAAAATTTTCTACATTTTTTCTTACGTCTAGGCGGTGCTATTGGCCCGCTTGACGTTATAGAATCGGTAGTTTTCGAATGTGCCAATTTTGTGCTCGCTATAACGTCTGGTTCTTGAAGGACGACTTTGTTTTCTGTAGACAAAGCAGGAACTTGTGTTGTGTTCGAACCAAGCTGAGGTTGTTTAAACGAAATTTCCAACGATGATGGGATGCGATTAACATCAACATCGTTTGCATTGGACTGGGTACCAGCGTGTTTTAATGTACTCGTTTCTGTTATTCCTCCACTGCCAACGTTTGAGTTATTTAGTTGTTGTTGATATTGTTGAAGCTGTTGTTGTTGTTGCAATTGTTGAAATGATGGTGGTTGCTGGCCACTCTCAGCAATAGTACTGCTGGCAAGGAATTCCCGGTCAATGCTAATGCCTGACGGATCTATACTACCAGCCAAAATCCGGCCTACACGCCCCAAAGAAGACATGCTTTGTAAACTTATCGAATCATTTTCAATCACCTTGAAATCTTGTTGTGGTAGGAAACCTAGGTGTACCATCTTTTCTATTTATGAAAATACCGATCTTAAAGTGCAAGAAAACGATGGCTTCCACAGATTTTAAAAAATAAACGGAAGCATTGCAGCTTTCCTAAAACAATCTTTTTTCTGTTTTTTTTTTTTGGACTGACCTCGTTTATACTATAGCGAAAACCACCGAAAAGCGAAAATTTCTTGAAAATATGACTTAGGATCTATTGAGCATCGGTCCACATTTAAAAAAAGAACGGTTTCGATTTGCATCTTTTGGACTAATGCCTTAACGACTACCCAATCATACTTTCAGAAAATATTCATTTTGATTTTTTTGACCCGATGAGTCGATGTGTAGCAGTCGAAGCTAAGTAGGCCAATGTCCCTTACGATTTGAGTTCTATTTTTAGAAAATTTTCCAAGGTCGATGCTCACGAAACGTGGTGACGACGTGTGACGATTTTTTTTTTATGCGAAGTTTTCCTTACTATTTCAAGGCGATCAAGTGAAAGCTAGCCACGTAGCCGATTTGAAAGTCGAAAACGTGATTTAAAGAAGACCCCGCCTAAATTCTGAAATTAAATTTGCGAGTCACAGGCAGGGATATTGACTGACTGTGTTTACAATTTTTTCTATCAACAACTTATTTTCGTATATGCACACGAAAGTTCTCTTATGCGGCCCTATAGCTATGCAAGACATCCAAAATTCAAAATTTCAAAATTTCGTCCTTTTCCTAATTACACTTTCGTTTCATTATTAGATTCTCAGATTTTTAGAGAGTATTCAAGCCCTTACAAATTAAAAGAAAAACATGAGAAGATGTCAAAAGGTAATGGTACCGCCCAAGTGCAAAGAAATAGATAATTTTTATCGCATTATTTGACTTAATATAATCTTTAAAATGTTTTAAAAGTTAATAAAAATTTATTCTTTTCTCAATACGTCAGTAGTTATGTGAAAACAAAAAAATATATAATTTTTTTATATTAAAAGTGTGCTTTTGTATAAGTAAAGTGTTCTCTAGATGTTTTTAGACAAATAAAACAAAAAAAAATATATATTTATTGCCTACAGATCAAAAGATCTATTTTGGAGGTTAGTTTAAAACAACTAATTGACACAAAACTCTTTTTTTTCGTACATTTAAATACAGATGAAAATAAGACCAACTAAAAAAGAAAAAAAAATCGAGTTACTGAACATTATAAAGCATCTTTGAGTCCTCCTTTTTCTAATGTGAAGGACAGGGTTGAACCGCTTAAAAAGGATATATTCCTATTTTTCTTTTGTTTTTTTTTATTAATTTTTCTGTAAATTAGACTTATTTTTAAGGCACTACGGTTTCTTTCTTAGCGGCATTCATTCGTGACTATTAATTGGTTTTTTTTTTGTTGGTTTTTGTTAATAACGTCGGCGACAATTTAAACATTTAAACATTTTTCTTCATGGTCAGTTCATGGGCAGTGCGTAAACGTTTTCTTAATTCGCTGGGAAAACGTTCATAGCATTTCTTGCAAACGGGCTTCTCGTCGTATTCATAAAATTTCGATTTCTGTGTCATTTTGTTATCGCACACGGAGCAGGCAAAATGATGAACACACCAAGCCTTATTCAGGGCGGTAAAAACTAGTATTTTGAGAAACGAAAGGGTAAAAATTGTAAAGTTCAGAAATTTATTAAGAAGGAAGGAAGAAAAAATAATCTCACCATCCCCAGCTATTACTTGATTGCAAACAAAACATAGATTTCCAAATAATTGATGATAGTGAGTCTCACAATAGGCCAAGCCACGTTTTTCGTAATGGCGATGACCCAAAAATGGTTTTTCACATTTAGCACAAACGAAATGCTGTAAATTTACGGCCATTATTAATGACTTCCTTATACCAGTTAACAGTGTCGACCTCTTTAGCGATATACTCTTGTACGCCTCGCACAGAGTATGTGTAATATCAAATTAGTTGGTAATAATGGGACGACTTGACAAACTGACAACAACATTTTGTTTATTCTCATAATGATAAGATTTTATGAGGAAATCCAAAAGGACGGACGGACGGATCATTACGTACATAGTCGTCATTCAAAGTTAACTGGTTAATAATTTGAACGATTGAGAAGAAACAAACCTCAACATGCCAGTGTTTGCCTAAAGCAGTAACGACACGTTCCTCAATAGGTCGACGACAAGCTCCGCATATCGGTATACCCATTTTATCATGACAACGCAGGCAATATAATTCATTCTATTGATGAAGAAAGTAAAAAATCATTATTGATCGATCTTTTGAAATATTTCCTACATATGCGTACCATATCATTAGCTGCCAAACCGGGGCGACTTTTTACTTCACGTGCTGTTGAATCCAATTCAACTCCGCAGGCTGTGCAATTGAAGTGATAACCATGATAAACTTCACCCCGAAAACGTAATGGCTCGTCATCAATAAGGCCACTAAAATAAAAATTAAATTTTTGCTATTATCCACCATCATGGAAAGGTATCAAATTACTGATTACTGTCCTAACTACTATGTAAAAAAGTACACTTCTTCTTTTTCTCTCTGCACTTGTTTTTACTTACTGGCATTTTTGGCAAACATAACGTCCTGTTATTTCGGCCTTAACTTTGGCATTACATTCGTGGCATAGGGCACGATTTTGATTGCGAATGAAACCGCAATCGGCCAACTCTTTGGCACACATTTGACAACGGAAGCACTGAGGATGCCAACTGGCTGACATCGCTTTGATTACACGACCAATAACAAATTCACCACATTTATTACAACAAGGAGCAAAAAGCACATGAAAATCACGTTCACAATATTTGCGGCCCTCGAATTCATAGAAAATGCCATCTTGGAAAGCTCGAAAACATTGGGCGCACCTACGGACATATAATTATTTATTAGTATAGAGACATTTGATTATAAAATATTAAACCCACACAAAGCATTGCGTGTGCCATAGTTCACCGTTAGAGTTGACTATCTTTTCGTTGGGTTCAAAACCCTCTGCACATCGGGTGCAATGCATAGCCCCCAATGACATATTAGCTGCCTGTAGTCTGCAAAATGAAGTTTTAAATACGAAATTTGATTTTAATGAGAGGAATTTAGTTGCATAAATAACTTATTTTTCTTCTTTTTTTTTACTTAAAATTTCCTCTTAGGTCAGCAAACATTTTTGTGCTTTTAACGTGTAAACAAAGTTTACGTACTTTTGAACTAAATTATGAAAGTTTCTTTCAAGCGAAAAGGGCCTGCATTTCAGTTATTACTGTTTGTGTATGATTCACTGTTAAATGGAGACCAAATATATTTTACGCAACAGACCACTACTCAAAATAGAAGTGTAGCCCACGGTGTGCATGACTCATTGCGGAAATGATTTTAAAAATTATGATAAAATTTCAGATTTACATTATATGGATAAGCTCAGGAATAATAGTAGAGTTTCAACACTACACCTAATATCTACCGAGGCTTATAGCAAAACCTAAGCATTACAATCAGCTTTTGCACAGAAAGCCTCGTAGGAAATTTATTTTACTACTAGATTGATATTCGCTGACGAAAGATGTACATATACCAGACATCTAAAAATACTCAGATGGCTAACTTCAATTTAGCGACGTCCATCTGATGATACTTCCCAGATCTACGCTTACAATAGCTAAAAACACAACGTACCATCTATACAAATAGGTCTCTAAAACTACATATGTACAAAAACAGGTGCAAAGATTTCTCCTAAAATCCCGGTCCACGAACCATCCCCATCGTCCTAGTGGCACGCCCACAACTAATGAAATACGTTCAAAATTTTTATACCAATCATCGAGCAAAAATGATACACTAGATGCGGCTTTTCTTTACTGACTTTCTCTGAATTCTCTACACAGAGCTAACACATACACAACCGAAGTTTCAGATCAATATCTTTTATTGATCGCAAGCTTTTGATCAAAATATTCATTTCGTCAATACACTCAGAAGAAAGAAGTATCCAAATTCTGAATCATGTAAGCAAGTCTGTCTGCAGGTATAGTAAGCCCTTAACCTTATCCGCAGATATTTTAGTTTATAGGAGACATTTGTCCAACATCTTCTAAAAAGATGTCCTAAGATGCATTTATAAAAATAATCTCAAACGGCGAACCGGCACGCCTATATTCTTATGTACCCGCATCAAGTACTGAGTGGATGAAAATTATGAGATGGGGAAGAAATACGTGTACAATTGGTAGAAAACCAAAATTGGCGGTCTATCAAAAATATTGCTCTCAAAACTAGCAAAAATATTTGGTAGGGCCAACTAAAATTTAATGTCGAAATGGAACGTAATGCGATGAAGTTGATCGCTTACTTTCAAAAAAAGATTTCGCATAATAGAGTCGTTTGAGAAAGCGGGAAACGGTAAGAAATTGTATGAAATATATATCTAAACATAAACATTTCCTAACGTTGAATAGAAGTCAGGTGCGCAAATGGCCGCTATTGACAAATCTCACAGACCTAACGCTGCCGTTTGAAATGGTGAGGACCAGTGATTCGTTCTAAAGCGAATATAATTTTTCTTATTTGGAATTTGTTTTCCGTGCTTCTGTTGTGGTGCTTGTTCGGTTCAATGATCACGAAATTTGCAATGTTAGACAAATTGACGAATCTATCTAAATAGACTTAGAATGTCATGCTGATAACGGACATATGTATTAGATTGGCAAGAAAGAAATTTCGGTGTGCTTTCTTTCTAGCGATTTATATGAATATATATCAACAGGTGATTAAATTGTGAGAGAAGTGGAGAGAAAGAGAAAGGGAGCGAGAGAGACTGAGAGAGGGATAACTAAAATTGCGTGAAACTAGTTTCTTATCAGCGGTCTATCAATTTAACCGGTTCGTAATGGTAATGGGTACTTTTGGTATATGAAATTATTATTCGCCGATAAGCGTTTCAAAGCACATAAAAGAAGTAGCAATGGTTGTAATCATACGTAACATAACACCGTGCATTTAGTTTGCAAGTGCGGACGCAAACGGGAAGATGCTAGACGGTTACATAATAGCAATTAAAGAGTTTTGGGTTTTCTTAATCATCTATTATTATCAATTGTAAACTTACAAAAAATAAAGCCATCATTTTATCAAAATTGATTGATGTAGAGTATAAGAGCGCAGTTATGACATAATGTTAATTCGAAATTCTCTCTCATTTAAATTGTTTTGAACTGAACAAGAAAAATCTTAATTTTGCATAAATTTATATTAGATATGATCATCATAATAAAAAAGTATGCATAAATGTGTACATACAATAACAGCAACAATAATAATAAAAACAAATCAATATTACATTTATCAATGAAAGTCCATTCAAGTGCATTCGCTTACGGCCAGCTGCGTGCGTATGTAAATTACGACTAGAAAAAGATAAAACTAAAAATAATTATGACGTCATTTTCATAAATTCAAACAGACACATGGTGCAAAATATATAGGAAACCATTTATAGAAAAATTGGAATAAAGAATTCCATAAGCAATTAATACTGTCTTGCAAACATTTATTCAGCTGCCGACTATGTCAACCTTTTAAGAACTGTAGTTTCTTTAGAAGGCGTCTTTTTATGGTAACGAACTGAGAATTGAACACAATTAAGTTCAGTTTATTGGAATGCAATTATTCGATTCTTTATAAGCTAATTGCATGCATGGGTGTCGGAAGTAGTGCGGCCCTCACTTATTATTATTAATGCACTTGTTGTTCTTGCCATATATTTATAAATGACATAATGACGTTGGTACACACACATTAAGACATATTTTCAAATTTTCATAATTAATCAGATTTTTTTTTTGCAAATACCTTTGCCTTCTTCTTTTTGTGCAAATAAAAAAAAAAAATACTTTTCTATCTTTATCTGATGTTTAGATGCTTACTCAACGGGTGGCATTTTCTTTGAATGCACGAAATACACAAAAATACACAGATATCAAAAGAAGACTAAAGTATGTTTATATTTTCCCACCACTGCGACACAATCATTTGTCTGGCACAAAATATCTTAATAAACTGAAATATTAAATATATTTGACGCTAGTTGTAGTAAAAATCATGGAGCGGTTTATTAAGTTGCCTTTGATTGAGAAACTTTTCTCTTTTTTTTTCTTTTTTTTCTTTTTGTCTTTTTGTTGTGTGTTTATGGATTTCCTTCTCCTCCCAAATTTAGCGAATTTCTTGATAAAATATTTCAGTAAGAATTTTCACTTGTTTGTCGTTTATATTTTTCAAAAAAAGGTAGCAAAATATTTACAACCTTTCACTTTATTTTAGTCACATATATTTATGTTATTACCTTTTAATTAATTAAAAAAGGGAAAAACTATTTTATATACAAACTAAAATCTTTAAAATAAAAATTGTTCTACACTAAGCAAGTAAAAATAAATTAGTAGACAAAGCTGTAAAAAAGTGCACTAATTACTTGCTTGACTTTTAATAAAAACGAGAAAAAAAAGAAGCATTTCAGTTTATAACTAAAGAGCCATCTAGAGATTGTAACGTACAACATGAAAATACCAAGTGATAATCAGGCAGCCAGTCCGTTCCCAATAAACGAATGATATTGAAACAAAAACAGCAACAGAACAAAAGAAGATAGTGCAATTTAATAAGCAAAATAAATAAATTAAATGAATAATTTAAAAAAACTTAAAAACAAAACACAGACTCCTTACAAAAAACATATTGTCTGTTGTTTATAACATTTTTTACACATACATTCTCCATTTGCTTTTTTAAAAGCCTATCAAAATCCACAAATGTAACTGTCGTAAGCATGGATGTTTCCAACCAAAATAATACTAAAAATTGTTTTTTTAAACTACTTTTCTAAACTTCATTTTTCCAATAAAAAACGAGCTGTTTTTCATAAGCTCACGAATTTGTAATCCCTTACCGCCAGTCTCTTCCATTTCCCTTCGTGAAATTTGGATTTTTTAAAATGAAACAAAAGACGCAAACATAAACCTACATCTGTAGCTTTTTGCTGAGTGGATTTTAATATAAAAAAAAACCACATATGATAATGGATTTTAACACGAAAGCATATTTTAAATACCACAAAACAAATGTAATTATGAAAATTTCTTTTGCGAGAGTATATTTAGGGAAATTCTTTTTATTTGTTTTTATCAATATGTCTTATCTATGGTTTTTTGTTTGCTTTTTCATATCTTTTGTTCAAAGTATCTACATTTAATTACTCGTTCTTTTTCTTTTCCCTCCGCTTTAAAGCGTTGGCGAACTGAAGAGTAAACAGAAATTCGAGATAAACTTTAATTTTTATTATAAAAATAAGAAGAGCGTAATTTTTGCATTTTTGTTGCTTATATAAGTAAATAATCTAAAGAATTTTAATGTTTATGGGAATTCTCGTGCTTTTCCAATGACAATCGTGTCTATAAATAAATTCATATCTATGTTTGCAATAATGTGTTTTGTATTTCTTTAAGAAAGCAGCTATAGACAAAACAGCACTATTTTATTTGTTATCATAAACACTAACAGACGTTTGCACATATACACACGCACATAACATCTGTTTTGTATTTAGCCACGACACGCATAACGCATAATGAATGATAAAAAAGCGAGACGCATCAAACAGCACGTACAGCAATATAAAGCAGAGGTTTTCAATCGTTATGCTACTATGTCGGCCACCTACGAATTTCTAAATAAAGTTGTGACCGCGCAAAAATAGTGCTTATTTGAAAATCTTTCTCTTTTTATACCCGTCATCGAAGGATGAGCGGTATATTCATTTCGTCTAAACGTTTGCAACTTCCAAACGAAAGCATCAGAGACCACACAGGATATGTGTCTATTCTTGATCAGTATTAAATTTGATTAAGCATGTCCGTCCGTGCGTCTATGCAATATCTGTTGTAAACATTCTCCTGGCCGTAAAAGTAAACTTGGTAGTGAAAAAGGGCCAAACCGGTTAAAGGACACGTCCATAGTTGAAAATACATCTACTTTTCAAAGGGAATTAAAAATTGATGTTTTGCTCATTACTCATAAACGAGAGCAAATAAATGTACAAAAATTTGAAGGAAAAATTGACCGCGCCTTTCCAATATTATAGTGTATCAAAATGTCATTGTTTTTCCAATACCTTTATAACGGACAGAAACCCCGAAAAGTATACAAATTCTTGACCAGTTTCAAATTTGCAGCTAAACATGTTCGCCTATTCGTCTGTCTATCTGTGGTATCGTGGTAAACATTCTACCGTTAGCGAATATGAAGATATCGCCTAAAAAATTTGCGAAGGATTTCTAATTGACCTAAGCTTTTCAAAGTAGACGCCTACAGCGCCCACATGCCTATACGTCAAAAACATTTATTTTGAAAATAGAAGCAATCAGCTGCGCACACTCCATATTATGGAGCATGAAAATTTTACCCTTTTACGTCTTTCGCGATTATTAGAATGACGGTGATGGGTATAAAAGGTTCGGTCCCGACCGAGTTTAATTTTCTTACTTGTTTTTGTTTTGTTTGAAAAACCAACTGGTGACGGCATCCATGCATTTTCTTTTTTATGCTTTCAAGTTCAAAATGTATGCTTTACACATCCCAGCGATTTTTCGGCTGTTAATTTGCTGAACAACAGAAGAAGAAGAATAACATAGAAAAACAAGAAAAAAAAGATTACCTCCTCTTCTCACAATGACGCCGCTCATTAGAGAGGCGCGTCTTGCACCGGTTGAATATCTCTGATCTAAAATATGTTGTTTTGTTTTTGCTGTATTAGCGTATTAGTGTGTTAGTAAAAATTAGTTACACGTTTCATGCGTATAAAATGACGTGTTATGTGTGTGAGATAATAAAAAATATTCAATACACCAGAGTTTGTAATGTTTACTTTTGAGTTCATATACAATAATCAAAGTAAACATATAAACAAGCTGCCGGCTACTTGTTGTTGTTGTTGCTATGTCTGTTGAATGGAAAATACCAGCATTGTTCCAAAAATATTGACATTTCATCACGTGTAAGTGAAGTGAAAACAGTCTCTTAAAAATTCAGCGAACTTGTCCTTTGTCCTTTTTGTCTTTCCTACATTACGGAATTTTGTAGTTTTGCGGAAATGCTTAAGTCCTTTATACAGACTTCATGAAAGTCGGTCAAGGTTTAGAAATATTGAAAAGTAAATCAACTGACACATCGCAAAACAGATGCATAGATATTTGTTTTTGTGCATTCAGTAAACACACATCCATAAGACATTATG
The DNA here is from genome assembly GCF_014805625.2 of Glossina fuscipes. Taxonomy (NCBI): domain Eukaryota; kingdom Metazoa; phylum Arthropoda; class Insecta; order Diptera; family Glossinidae; genus Glossina; species Glossina fuscipes. Next base: position 286,571 of record NW_023998452.1, on the reverse strand, counting down.
GAAATCGAACTATTCAGTTCGAAAAGTCATGCTACGGGAAGGAAATGGTAACGAAATAAATTGATCTGTTTATAAAACATCTACTAACTAAGTTTATTATTTTGATTTTTAATTATGTTTGAATCTCCATATTTCGAAACTAACAGTAAAATATCATATTTAATTTATTTGCGTCAAATGTCTTCTTCAAATGATCGCTGATCTGCAATCTGTACGTGTTTTTACAACAGCTCTGTAAAGGTAAATAAATATACTTCTGTCCATCCCAATTGGCATATATAGTATACTATATTTCTATATACATAACAAGTCTGTTGAGGCAAACGACCATCTCCACTGCTCCCTCCACGAGCCCCATTACATATTTACGAACGGGGCTTCTTAAGTTGCTTGTGTCTGTCTATAGGACATGTTACAATTCTTCTCACAACTCTCTGTAAACGTGACATGGCCCAAGCGATGATTTACTTTTTTTCCTTCACTCACCGGAAATTTCTTAGATTTGTCACAAAAAAAACATTAGCTGTTTTTTTCTAAAGTAAACAAAGTAAAGAAAGAGAAGAAGAAGAAAATTGTTCTTTGAGATTATATGTTGCTGTTAGCTATTACATATTAAAAGCGGACACTTTCTGTTAAAAACCGGTCAATCTGTTCGAAAGCGACCATTTTTTGTTAAAGTAAAGAAAACAAGTAAACAAAAAGACGAAGAAGAAAAACAAGTAAATAAGTCAATTAAGTTTTTGGTTTATTGAGGACAGGTTGAAGGGAAAGAAAATCAAAAAGGAAAGTTAGGAAAAGTATCGTTAATGCCTTTAAACCTGGTCTTACGATCATCCTCCATTTTCTCGAATAGCAATCGCTATTCGTTCGTTCGTCGGCGCCGTAATATATAATCATATGTATAAGGAAGAAGATAAAGGATTTTATTTGAGAAACGGGAAATGTACTTAGTTGACTTTTGTTTTTAACCTAACGGAAAATTTTCAATCAACATTTACAAGCTAGGTAAAGTGCTGTCACGAGGATGAGCACCTTTTTTTTTGCAAACAAAGTGAAATCTCTTACTTCCCAAGGGAGTATAGTTCAAAAAGTGCGGCAAGTAGCGCCATGAAGTAATCGCTTATGTAAGTTCTGGCTGTTTGGTTAGCCTTTATCAGCAATTTCATGAAAAACAAATAAAAAAAGGTATTTTTATAAAACATTACTATCTACAGAAAGCGGGTTTTCAATCAACAAAATATTGAGGTACGCTGTAGGGTCTAGATTTGACTTTTGATAAATCGATCGGAACGCGAAAGGAAAAGCATCGAAATAAATTGATAACAGAATTAAAAATCTGTCACCCAGTTATTTGCGCTACAAATGTTTTTTATTTTTACTTTCTTTTTTTTTTACTGCAAATAGTTGTTGTATTGTGATAAGCAGCACACTTCGTTTATTAAGTTTAACTGATTTTTTTTTTTTTTCACTTCTGACAGCTTCGACATTAAGAAACGTGGTTAATACTCAAAGTCAAGGTTAATATTTTTAAAGATAACGATTAAATAAAGAAAACAAAAACAAAACAAAAAAATTAAATAAATGCATAAAGGCGTCAAAACAGATCCCTATGCAACCGACCTTAACACCGCATAAAATTACCAAGTCTTTATATAGTGAAATGTATGTCTCGCCGTAACCTTTAACATTGTAAATGCGTTTAGACGGGACATTCATCATTGCGTCATTGCAAAGTGTCGGTCTTTAACAGGTGTCGCTTACAAGTCAAACGAATGCCTGATAATTTTTATTTTATAAATGTACAGCATGTACGCGTATGTGTTTATATTTATTATTATTTTCTTTTCGCAGTAAAGCGCATGACTGTTGGTTGTTGTTTTATTGTCGTCAAAAAAACATATATACGATTTTAGTGATAAGAGAATTATAAAAAAAACCTAATTAAAATTTTAATACTTTAGTAAACATTCGAATTCGGCGCACACATTCACTTAAACTGGAATTTTACTGCTTCGATCTAGCCACTAGAACATATATTTATATATATAAATATGAAAAAATATATATACATATATAAATATATATGCACACACGTACATGAATATTCTTATATATATATAAATATATCTATGTAAATACGTATATCTCAATATACGCCCACTAATATGGAACACAGGTATGTTAAATTTGTCATTCCGTTCATAACATCCACAAATGTACACCGAATTAAAGTAGATCTGCCCATATTCGTCTATCTGTACTTTCATTTTTGAAGGTCTCCAAGCCGCAAAATCACGACAGAAAAAAATGTGGTACAGTGGAGATGCACTTTCATAGCGGGTTCGTCTATAGTATCCCTTAGCATTTCCAAACGACCCTTAAAATTATCCGGTTAAGTCTGGCAAACCAGTTTGAGCATGCTGAGCCTGGCCTCCATTTGTACAGCTATAGCGTGAGGTATCATACCCGGCAGGGCATCTACGGCATTCGAGAGGCAAGTTCTCATGGCTCCGGTCCTGTCAACCTATGCGAGACACTGAGTTTTGCTTAGCGCCAGCGCCGACGTTCTTTGCTTAATGTTAGGCCACCAGGCCAGGGTCGAACTGCGGCGATCAATGTAAGTCAGGTAGTTAGCCCTAAAAAATTGAAACTTCTCGTAAATGCTCTTAGCGAGGATTTAAAAAAAGAATTTGAGAAAGCAGCTGAACCGACTGCTTAAGTCGTCCATAATAGGTAAAAAAAGCAAAACCTATTAAAATCCAGGATATGACTTAAATTTTAGCGGCCATCACAACCCGTATCAACAGCTTACAAATTCGATTAACGTATCTATCAGGATAACCCGAAAATTATAATTAACGCATATAAAACTTTCTTACTTGAATATAACTTACTTGCGGTTTGTTTTGTTTTTTTTATTTTTTCGAGGGAAAAAGCTAACCGGTTGAGTATGTCTAAAATTAAATAAATTAATTACAAATTAACGAATAATAAAAAAAAAAAAAGTAATTGAAAATAAATAAAAAGTATTAAAACTGGAAATAATGGAAATAAATGATGATAACAAGCACGAAATTTATATTAACTTTTAGCAATGCAAGTTTCTTGATAAACTCAAACTAAAATACAATACAATCAAAAAAGTGTTGAGCTCTTAACCGTTAAAAAGAAAGTAACTTTCTACTACAGTCATCATTGTTCATATTTTTGTAAATAGCACATATTCAAAACCAAAGAACCCCAGACCTTTTACTACAAGGCATAAGATCTCTGATTCATTCTATAAAAGTAGATTCGGGAGGAGAAGCTAAGGCCACTAACTAGCGCTCTTAAACAACTTGCAACTTCTTCGCCGAAGGGTTCGCATAGCTTTATGTTATCTATGGGCAACCTATTGGACTTATTACGATTAGCTTTACGTAAAAATCTTTGTTTGATGACCTCGACCCATTTCCCACCTTAGGCGAAAAGTTGCTAGAGAACATGTTTTCAAATCTTTTTCCTCTTTCTCGCACAAATTATTTTACTTCCTGTAACTGAACCACAATACGTATAATGAAAATACCATACGGAAATTTCGACAGTCACGAGCAGGGCAATTAGAATAATTATTTTTAGTTCGCACTTTTCTAAGTACCTCTGTTCATTGAACCTTACTTAGTCTTAAAATTTTCCTCTTTTACTCGCCTTATATTAAAAGTCGCCTATGTGGAGGCGTAAGCTTGCAGATGATAGGTCTGATTACGTAAAAATGTAAGTCCAAATGTATGATGAATGCCTAACTCTTTTGCAATTTCTCGACTTTTTAAATGTCGATTATTTTCCAACATGGATCGCAAAACATCATTATCGATCACTTTCTTGGAGGTTCAGATCGCCGGAACGAAATTTGCTAAACCATCTTTGACAAGTACGAGCATTTACAATATCTTTTCCAAATACCACACATAAATTTTTACATGCAACCGATGCGTTGCTTCCTTTTTCGAATTCATACAAAATGCAGTGTCATAAATGTACTGATGTATCTACTGACATGTTTTTTTTTCACTTTAAATATCACAAATAAATGATGAACTGTAAAAAAAGGCTTCTTTTATATTATACAGCAGCTCAAAAAACAAAAAAAAATGCGAATGACTCACTGGCCGGATGTTTTTTTATTTAAAAGAAAAACTACCTGCCTATTTAAAATACGACAGAACTTTTCCTCCAACCTAATATATATTTTGTATTGTGAAATAAACTTTTTATTCATTTTTTGTAAAAATTTATGGTTTACGATCTAAATATATTTTTATGCCCATCACTGAAGGATGAGGGATATATTCATTTTGTCCGCATCACCTGGAAGGAAGCTTCAGAGACCCCACAAGGTACATATATTCTTGATCAGCATCAAATTCTAAATCGACTGCCCACCTGGTAAAAAGGCCGCAAATTCTTTATTGCTGATTGTTACATAAACTAAGCCAAATCAAGGACAAAATACACGGCCATAGTGTAGCTTAGCACACCCTCTGTTTTCTAAAATAAAAAAAAAAAGAATTGATTTCTTGTTCGTCAGTTATAAAACACAATAAATACAATGACAAAAATTTGCATTTATCTTCTATGGGCGTCCTGCAACACACGTGCGAAAATAAAAAAAAAATCGATCATACCTACTCAGTATTGTAGAATATTGAAGTTTCATTCATTTATCAAAGCGTTTGCAACATTCAGAAGGAAGCTTTAGATACCGTATAAAGTTCGCATATTCGCATGTGTTGATCATTATCAGAAGGTGATGGATGAGAAAGATTCGATTGCGGCTGAACATAACTTTCTTGCTTGTTTTATACAAAGTGTAACTAGGTATCAGATATAAGGAATACTAAATATAAAGTACAAGGCAAAAGTAAAATTTATGGCATTTTATTAAGCATTTCATAACAGCACTTACCTACAATAAAACCTATTAAAGATAAGAGATAAAGTTTATTGCGAAAACTTCAACAAAAAAATCTTAATGGTCATGTTTAACTCTTTAAAAGCGAATATGTGACATACAATTTAATTACTTAATCTTTTTTAAACATTGTGCGCACATTTTTTAAATTCACGATTACTTAGTGGGTGCAGTAATAGCAGTAGTAGTAGTAGCAGTAGTAGTAGTAACAGTAGTAGTAGTAGTAGTGATCGTAGTAGGGTATAAACGATAAATTCATTTTCATATCAGAAAACGCGCGACATCTGTTTTTAAAAGACATTTCAAGGAATTTCAACATTTTTACGGGGTAAGCCCATAATTAATATTATTAATGATCTTCACGTCTTGTAGGAATTCTTGGGTGCTTATGGAAGCAAAAATGTCATCGTCATCTTCATCCCAATCATAATTGTTACTTATCTCAGTTTTAAACTGGTTAGATGGCACTAGCCAATTTTGCCTTTTCTCTAAATTCACGGCTATAATTGCTTTTGGGTTTCTCCCGCAATATAAATAAAGGGGACCGATCTAAATTTCTTAATTTACTCTCGGGTGACACTACAGGACTATTAAAAGGCGTTGTAAAAAAGGCCTCAAATATTATATCTACCTTTAAAGCCAATCAAAATAATAAACATAATAAAATAATATCAACCTCGAAAACAGCGTATTTTCCGCAATATTTCTGGTATATAAAGAAAGTTAGTGGAATAACACTGTTCGGGAATGTTATTGAACGTATATTTAACAGAAGCCCATCTGTTTTTCTTTTTTAATTTACTGTGGTACGTTCCCTCTTAACGCCTCTAGTAACCGGTGAACAAAAATGTCTAGCAAATCGTAACATGAAGTACTGCGAGGGCTTTGGCCAATTTCCTGGTGCTCAGGGTATGCTCAGCGACACCAGTCTCTGACTAACAAGAACTGCATGGTGATGCATGGTTTACCTCATTTTCATTAAATTACTTGTTAATACCCTCTGCTCTATTGTTAAATTCGCTTAAAATACATTCTTCCTTCTTTTAAAATTCACAAGAGAGCGAGTTGCGACATTAGCACTGGAAACCCGACCGTCTTGTTTCGCGGCTTGCTTTCGACTCTCACCCGACTCTCTCTTCTATTCGACCGAAACCGGTCTGTCCCTCGGCACGAACAATTTGCAGTCAGCTGTTTGATGACTCCCGCCAACCATATCCCAATCAAAGAACATCTGTTTCTGACTGCGATTCCCTTATCTCTCGTCATCCGTGCAGTACTTTACTTAGTCCTATTCTCAACTCTTAACGTAACTTAGCCCAGCACTCCTCCCTCAGAGACGAAGAACCTGTGAGGCCAAAACGAGAGATGACTTTGGCTCTTCATAGTACATTTGTCTTGTTCTTGAGTATTACGATTAAAAAATTGTACATATGGCGCTACATTATATTACTTGTTTGTTTTAACATTTTTCTCTTTTTTTAATATTTTTATTTTATATTTTACTCATATTCTATATTACAATTTTATTACTCTATTATTCAATCGGTCGCTACAATTCTATAATTCAATCTTTTTGCTGCTGTATTACTATATACTATTATTATATTATTTAAATGTCCTGTTAAATCGTTGTTCTGTAAACGCTGTTATTCTTCTACTCCTTTATTTTGTTATTTCATTATTCTATTATTCTGTCATTTTATTTGTCTACTTCTTTTCTTATTGTTGTGTCTCATTATTCTGTCATTTTATTACTTCGTGCGTTTTATTATTCCAACATTATTTTATCCTACTATTTTTTCTTATTCTATTATTATCGTATTATTTTCTTCCATTTCTCAGTTATTCTATTACCCTATTATTTTATTAATTTATTGTATTTATTGTTCCCTTATTTCATAATATATTGTTTTGTTGATTTATTATTCTCTTATTTCATTATTCTATTATCATATTATTCTATTATCTTTTTACTTTATTTTTTATTCTATTATTGGGTATTATTCTATTTCTCTCTTATTCTATGATTCTACTTCTTTATTTTACCAATGTCATTTTATTCTAGAAGTTTTGCTTATTCCATTATTCTTTTATTCCATTTCTCTATTACTTCGTTATCCTAACACTTTATTAGTACATTGTGGTGTTAGTTTATTATTCTCCCATTTCATTATTCGATTATTATATTATTCTATTATCTTTTTACTTTATTTTTCTAATATTATTTTATTCTTTTGTTGGATTATTGTATTATTCCGGTTCTCTCTTATTGTGTTATTCTACTATTTACTACTACTTTATTATTATGATGTCAATTTTTTTATAATTTTTGCTTAGTCCGTTACTCTTTTACACTTCCACGCCATTTCTCTCTTATTCTGTTATTGTACTGATGTCATTTTATTCTATACGTTTTGCTTATTCCATTGTGCTTTTATTGCATTTCCCTATTATTCTGCTATTCTACCGTTGTATTAGTCTATTATTTTGTCATTTTATATACTTTCATGATTTTCTTATTTCATTATTCTGTTACTCTTTTAGTTTCTTATTGTACTGCTCTAATATTATTTTATTGTTGTACTCGGTTACTTTATTATTTCGTCTCTCTTTTATTCTGCTATTTACATTTCTGTTTATACACTACACGCCTTCCTGCGATTGCAAATTATTAACTACATCTCGTCTATTCAACTCATTCAATCAATTCATCATCCAATGTTGCATACACTCAAACCTCTTTTTGAGCGGTGAATAGGGACCGCATACACGCACAAAAAATAGTTTTCGCAACGGAACTACAAAGTATTTTTATATGCGGTGAATATGGACCGCATAAACCCACAAAAAGAGGTTGGAGGGTGCAATCAAATAAAATTTCGAGAATTTTATTTTATTTATCTTGTTGTGCAAAACATTTCTTAGCAGTTATCCTATATGTAATCTGACCTATGCCTGAATGAGAAAACTTTACTTTACTTAGCCTCCCATATTTTGAAAAGTTTGACAATTTATGGCCTCGCAATAGAACGAAGAAGACAGAAATTTGATCGTAACCCAAAGTAATATAAGTATAAAATAATGTAATATAGCAACATGTACAGTAAATTCATCTACAGAAAATTATATGTGTAGAAGAAGGCTATTTTGCAATTTGTAGTAAACAAGCCCACAGTCGTGGCTTATATATAACTAAATATAATAACAGATCAAATTTAAAGTATACAAAATCGATTAATAACTTTGGAAATTTCAAGATTTCCTCCACCGACCCGATAACCTTCAAATCATATTTCGTGCAATGAATTGTCTTTCTGCATAAACCAATTAAGTATTATAAATATACTGCTACCACATACGCGGAAGGGCTTTAGATAGACCTAATTTTTATTATACCAATTGATGCAGAATCTTTTGCTGCCTGTCCGTCTCATGTCTGTCGATTACTGTTGTATTCGACCTACCGGTCGCATTTGTTCCCAATTGTGACATATTTGAACGACATATTTGATGTTACGCTGGCATGTTTTCGCCCAAAAGTGAATCTTACTGAGAATGCATCAATAAATGTAGCTAAATCGACAATTATATTAGCAAACTGATGTAGGGTACTCATCGGTCGGTCATGTCCGGCAATAATGCTTTCACCTGCCTTTTTCATTGCATTTCAGAGTTACATAAGTATTTTCTCAATTACCGGAACAATCGTAAATTTTTCTTGGCGTAAAAAAAAACCCGTTACTAAGTAATTAAAATAATTTTTTATGCAAAGTATTTTAAAATTTATAAATTCTTTTATTTATTATTGATGTCCTTATAATTATTCATTAATTTATTTACATTACTTTTAAATTTTTCGGCTCGTTGCGTATTTGGATCATATCTCATGAAATGATCTATTAACTCTGTAGCTAACTGTAAGCCTTTATCAACGAAATCAAAATTCTCATTATTAGACTGCAAGGGATCCTTAAGGAGAATGTCAGTGGGCATGTCAAATACTTTCCTTTCTTCCTCGGTTTCAAAAATATCCACAGCTTTTTCTTCTAGTTCTTCTTCATCAGGTATTTCTTTCTTTATGCGGCAACGTTTTGGATAATAATCAATATCATCCGTATTCCATATTTTCTCCGAAGCGCAAACGCGATCAATGAAACCATAAATGTCATCATTTAACTCAATATCCACTTTCTCTGTAGGTAAGGCGTTACGCATTTTAATGTGATCCAAATCGTATCGTTTGAAAAACCGTCTCAACCAACCGTTACTGGCGAAAAATTGTTGTTCTTTTCCTGATTGCGGTAACGAAACGAATTTCAACATGTATTCTTTAACGCTGCAAAATATCTTCTTGGCCATAATTTGTATGGATTGGCCATCTACGACGTAACCTTTCATATGCTCATGCCATTCAATCCACATGATTAGCACTTCTTCAGTTTTCTCCAACATAATATACCTAGTATAGGAAGTCGATTTCGCATTTAAGCCGGCACCAGTGAAAACTGCTCGTCTAATGGCATTTTCGTTTTTCTTTATCGATCTAACAGTTCCCTCGTTTAAGCCGAAAAGCCTACCAACTGCTGTCGAACCCATGCCACCTGCCGACCAAAAAAATTATTATTATATTTCAACTGAAATGCAGAAAGAAATCAAATACAAGAGATTTAATTAAAATACCACCGGCTAAATGATCTAAAATATTAATTTTCGTATCCAAAGTAATCGATTTTCTTTTGTTTTTCATCTTCTCCAATGACATTCTCTTCAAATAGGTTAATACTATGGAAGATGTTTTTTTTTCTTTTTTTTTTTTTTGCTTTTTTTTTTTTTTTTTTTTTTTTGTAATATATATCTGCAAAGGTCAAAGAAACACGCGCTTATACTTATTACTCTGCTTACTACAAGCAATCAACTGCCAGAGAAATAACTGCTTAAGAGATTCCTGCTCTCTATCAAAATTTTTATATTACTTGTTCGTGTTATACTGAAGCAAAGCGTGCAAAAGCAGAATATCCGAGAAAATGTAATTAAATGAAAGAAAAAAAAAAAGAACTTGATTTCGTGTTAAAACGAATCGTGAGAAAAGCAAGCGTGCCTACTGTACCTTGTCAATGCATGAATGTGTGTTTGGTAATGCGTCGTTTTTTTTCTTTTCCTCTTATTCTCTCTTTCTCTCTCTCTCTCTCTCTCTCCTATCTTACTCTCTCTGTATTTGCGCGTTTGTTCAATTATTCTCAATTTCGCTGCTGGTTTGCCGCTCTTTCGAAGCATTAATGGCAATAAAACGATGAAACTTTCTAACAACAACGCATTTCATTAAAATATTATTCTTTTTTTTGCCTTTCACATCTTAATAAATATTTTACATAAACAAATTTTCCCTTTTTATTACAAAAAAAAGCACAAACAAACACAATTGCAATGAGCTACATATGTATTACACCTTAGAGACTTTACATTATTTACGAATTGTAAGGGTTGCGTGCGGGCATATCATCCTTGCTTGCATGGGCAAGTTTTGGGCAAGTTCGTAAACTAGTTTAAACCGTTCTCATGTAAAGCGAAATTCTACGCAACAGATAGGTATCTTTGATTGCAAATAGCTGCAAAGTTGGCTTGAAATACTTGCAGGTTATGTAGCGCAGTGCTGTAGTGTTGTGTTCTTTGTGGTGCATTTACGAAATGATGCCCGCAGCGCTAGCCGCGTTGCGCGCATTATGAGTCATGGGCTGTGATTTCGACATTTTTTTTCTTTTCCTAACGTGTCTTTTCATACTCAAAATAGCTATCCTATACTAGAAAAGATTATTGCATCAATTGGTGGCAACGCGCACAGCTACTAGTAAACAATAAGTCTCGATTCGAAAAATTTTTAATGGAATTCATAGATAGCTGCATAGATGTATGCGTCGTAAGAAGTCCCGTGATTTGCTCGAATGGGGAAATTTCTTTCACCTTTATGTGTTTATTGCAATCGCGATTACGAAAACTCTGTCTAGTATAAGGTGAGGAAACTATTCCGTCTTATAAAGAGAACGTATAGGAAATGCTACCTTTGGCGATTAGAGACCACATTCGGAGCATGACGGAAGTTCACTTTTGTCTTTAGTCACAAATTCTATTTCTTAGTTGCATTTTTCACGTAGTAAAAACAATACAAAAGGTACGTAACCAAATGGGTAGGAAAATGCGATTTTAAACAAATTAAAAAGTGAGTTGAACAAACCAGACCATTAATTACCCTAAGCCACTTGGCTCAATGCAAACAAAAGTTACCTCTTGTTGGCATATAATGAAGTCCTCTTCCCCATGGCAATCATTGTACGATAGAGCGTAGAAAATATAAACCAATGGTGGCCATTTATATACTGAAGACCTAGCGTCATCATAGATCGTAGATCAATTTTCAACGTAAAATATTAGCAATTAAGCCTTGCTGCTGCGTAGAAATATATGTCTTCTAAGTGTGTTTATAGGAGAACGGGATTAAAAAACCCGTCTCAGTCCGTCCAAAATTTTAGGGATATTTTTATTTGACTTAGGAAAGCTCTTATTGGACTTAGGGTTACTTTTATTAGGTTGCCGAGAAGTGCTTTTTTAGGACTTCCACAAACTTTTATTAGAGTTAGGGGTACTTTTATTGGACGTTGATCTAATACGCAATAGTGCAACCCTTCACCATAGTTTGTAACGAAATTTTAAAAATGAGAAAAACGACACTTTGAAATACGTCGATGTACGATATATCGAGACTGTTTGTAAAAATTGTCTGATTCAATCCATTTTCAACAGCAATCACCTATAACTTAAAACACATTAGTGAACTAAAATTTCTCAAAATTTGCGAATGGTAAGTTAAATATAAGAATACATGAGGCCGCACCAGCTAGATACGCATACGGACGCACGTACAGATAGCCATGCAACCATTCAGAAACCGGTTGCGACCAAATTATTCTAGAAATTGCATGCAATGTAGCTTTAATGCAAGTTCTGCAGAACAAAAAAAAAGCATAGGCATCAGGCGGATAGACAGATCGGTGACGATTTGTACAATAAAATATGATTCTCTCTTAAGCCGTTCTGCATCCTAATATACAACTTAGGCGAAAAGTACAAATTTTTCCCTCTTCAGTCCCGCGAAATATTGCTCCATGTGTTAGTATATAAACAAAAAAAAAAATGGTTTAAAAAAACCTTTTCTCATTAAAATCGTTATGTCATGCTAAAGTCCAAGGGAATCGATTCAGAATCTGCAGTGTGGTTTCGACAAGAGGACGCCAGTCCTCTGCCGCTCGTAAAGAAAAGAGAAAACATCAGATTAATTGGTTATATTGATGAAAGAACCCGTAAAATCTTCAAACAGGGGAATTGCCTCCTTCACGCACCAGCAGGATTGTGATTAGGAAGATAGGGAAAAGAGGAAAGTGGTAGCAGTCTTTATGGCCTTTCTTTGCAGTCATGATGAAAAGCAGAAAGTAAAATAACTGCAAGTTAAACACCTTCCACACCTTAAGGGGTTTCAAGCGCTTGAAGTCTAGCGCAAGCCCATTGACATTTGTATAGGATAACAAATTTTTCAAGTGTAAACCATTTAAAGTTGTTTTGAAAAAATTAGTTGCTATGACGTACACTCCAGCTTAACGTATGCACTTAATGGCAAGCGTAGCGAACAATGTAGACATGAGTGTAATAAATGATCTTTAAATTAAGTCTGTTCACGTTTTGAATAGTAATCCCTTATACTGAAAAAATAATTCCTTAGTTTAACTAATTTATGCATAAACTTAAGAAATCTACGGGATATTACTGCACGAAAGAGACTGAGACCATATCGCATAGCATTTGTCACTTATGATATATAAATAAAAAAATTATGGATAATTCATTCAACAAAAAAAAAAAAAAAAAAACCTGCGAATCATTTTAGTAAACTCTTTGTTGTTTCTTTGTCTGTTTCTGTCACGAGACACCAGAGATGATCATCATCATAAATTATATTAATTGAATGAATGAATTGACTTTGACTAAAGTACCTACATTGGCGTATACTAAATGACTCATCCGTTTAAAATCATAACAAATGATGGCAAAACCATATTTCTTGGTATACATATATATAAAAAACAATGATTTCAAGAATGATTAACGAAGCCCTACAAACATTAAAGAAATTTATAAATGAAAAAAACCAAACTCTACTTACATATATAAAAATATGTATGTGTATGGATCGTAAAAAGGCCAACAACTGTAATAAAAAACCAACTGCAATGAGTGGGTGTTACAGATAGTTGCAGCAGCTGCAGAAAAAATAAGTTCAAAAAAAATTACTAAGAATGACAGACTTATACCTACACCCACGCATACACATATATATGTAAGTACATCTAAGTGCATGCTCGTAAGATTCACTATTTTATTGCATAACACACGTCTACGTCTACGCTTGTTGCATTAACTTACCTCAAAAATTAATGGAACATTGTAAGATTTTTAAGGCTTGAAAGTGATTCGTAAAAGTTACGCGTTACGAGTGACGAGTTACGAGTTAAAATATTCTTTATTTCTAATAAACAAGATTGTTTCCTTAACTGGTAATTCCCATATGGTATCTGAAATTTTTCTTTCATTCCAATGCAAATTTTTTTATCTCTTATACTATACAAGTCTAACCATATAAAGCAAATTGGACAACGGCCTTAATAGTTTATAATTACGGGGCGACATTGTCTCGTCTCTCTGTTTTGAATTTGAAAGAGCGCCAATGAAATCGTATTCTCGGGGGTTCCCAAACTTTATTCGAATCGATCTCTCTTTCTACAAAATGCACTTTGAATTTTCGAAACTTTATTGCTTTGATGTGGAAAAAATTCAATTGATTTTAATAATTAATTTCATTAGTTTCTTTTTTTTTTAATATTTTGCCAAAAAAGGAACGGCCGTGTAGAATGTAAAAGTTTTCTGTGCGAAACGAGATTCTTGGGTAAACTATTATTATTATTGTTATTCCTGATCATAATTTCCCAACTTGCTAAGTAAACTATGATCATAAGCTTCTCTGTCTTAAGCTCGTGAAATTTTCAAAAATAAAAACGGTCTATGGAGTATAACTTAGGGTAATAATATAAAAAAACAGGCGTAGTTCTTCTTTTTACTAGATAAAGATGTTCGAAAAATAATAGGTTCAAAAAAGTAGAGGTAAAAAAATGAACATTACATAAGTACGGTTAGAAGCGAAGACTGGGATTCGTAGTCTACCTGGTAAAAGCAACGCTATAAACATAAAATGTGAGAAAATGATGTACAGATGCAAAGCTAGAGAGCTACGGCCGATGGCAAAAAAGATCGTGTAAATCTATTTAAAATCATTTAACCAAGGCATTAAGGGAAAAAAGGAGTGGCTTCATTCCGGTATATCTAAAAAAAAAATTCCTGGAAAGGGTATCCCTTAAGAGCGAAAATACATTTTCAAAGTTTCGCGTTCCATTTTTCGAAATGTATAAAGCTTCGCTGCCAAGAAAGCAACCCTGTATCTGTGACTGAAGACTTCTAAAAAATAGGCAATTGTTTACTTAAGCAATTGCAGAAAGTAGCATTCTTAGAGGCGACCGTGAGAAGAGTAACTACACAAAAAAAAAAATGCTCTACCTTAACCGCTTACTTATGCCACATATAGCAACAAAAACTGAAGATCTCTATGCAAAACAAAAAAGATTTGTCCAAAAACTATAAGCCTTAAATGCTAACGTGAGTACATTAATCATACGGAAGGGAATTCCTTTTCCATTCCTTTCCTTCAGAGTATATATTAGTAGCTTCAGTCACCATCAAAGTTTTGCTTTTTAAAGGGAGCTTTTGAATTCCTGTTCAATAAATGGAACTGCAGAGACGAGCAGCTACATAAAAAACTTCTTTTTTTTTTTACGAGCGTCAATTCTTTATTCCTAAAGTAAAAAAGTAAAAATAAGCACAAATCGTAGAAATGAAAAAATTCTTAAATCAGCTCAGCGAAAGTACAGTTGTTATCTTTCTTACCAATTATGAAATCTCTCTTCGATAACGAGTATACAGTAAATGCACAATGTTTCATCTTCGTTTGTGGTGAGCTTCATTACGTCATCCTTCATGCTAATTACGTATACAGTGTGTACAAAAAATAAAGTCACTGCAAAATTTAGTTAAAATTGATCCTAATAGGATGGGAATAAGTACAGATGTCTTTAAGAAACTCTGAAAATGTTGTCATTTATATGTAAATTTATATGTAAGCATATAAATGTATGTCTGCGCATAATAATAGACAATAAAAGTGGAAAGAAGCTCTAAACAAAACAAAAAATTGTAAACTATAAGAAACATTCATTGGAATGTTAGACGACCTAGCCAGGCAGCCAGGCAGCCAGCCAGCGAGCCAGCGAGCCAACCAACCGATCGTGTAAAATCCAGCTGCTGTTGCATACATAGTTGCATTAGTTATTGTTGTTATTTTATCTATATCTTGTTATTATTTTTCGCGCTCTTTGTTTTTAAATGTATTCCTACGCTATATGTCATTTCCTCTCTTTCTATATTCGCCTAGTCATATACCTATATATATACATATATATGTGTATATATTTAATCATACACGTCAGTAAATTGACATATATATATATATATATATATGAAAGAAAAAAAGGAGAAAAAGTAAAATATACGCTAAACAACAGCAACTAAATAATTATAAACCACATTTCGTTTCGCTTATGTCCGTCTCGTTCATCTATGTACTTTGCACTCGAGATGCACTTCGTTGTGTATGTATATACATGTTTATAGTTTGCACATTTGCACTCTTAACGTAGATTTATTCTACTTTTAAACGCCCCTATGTATATATATATATATATATATATATGAGAATATATTATTATTATTAAATATCGTTAGAAAGTTTTTCAATTTCAACTTTAGAAGAAAATCAATCGAAGAGAAACTGTTATCTATGATTGATTAGATAATAATTATTAAACATGAGAGTTCAATGGAAAAATATTACGTCTTTTGTACCTATTTTATGAATGCGTGACCATCGCATAGTAGGCTAACATGACACTTAACATTTCCCGTTAAGTGTATTTATTCTAATTTGTTGTTATTAAATTTTTAAGAACTTGTGTGTTTTGTGCATACACATATTACTTAATAATAAACAATTCAGAGATAATGGAAAATCAATCACTTGAATGATTTTTTAGGTCATTATTTCAGGTGCAATTGTGTAGCATAAAATGTTTCATCATTTTCAAAAACTATGCACATAACAATGGTCACCAAACGATTATTCGTAAATCGCATTGCATCTAAAAAATATTAAGCTTATTAATAGATTTAACTTTTTTCACTTCTATGTGAAGCTAGCACAAAAGTCAAATATAGAAGTTGGAACCGGATGAAATTGTATAAGGGCATTTGCTTACTTGCTATTAATGCGAGTAAGTTGGTAGTGTGCTTTTTGTTTTTTTAATTTGTTTGCACCCATAGAACCGTAGGTCTAATGTGCGAGTTAAATAAGTTCTAAAAGAATGTTTAAAGAGAGAATTGAAAGACTATACTACTATTCATATTGCTTTACGAACTTTATGAACATTAGTAACCGTCAACTACCAGTGTCAGGAACAATGTGTAATGTGTGCGGAAAGTCTGAATCTAATATCTTGTAGCACACTTAACTAAAGATAAACAATGATTTTTATCTTGCAATTATACTTAGCGCAACATTAGTCTCTTCGAATCCAAAAATTTCATAATTTGATGTATCTGTGGCCATGCAAGCTTGCTTGAAGGCCTCGATCATTCTGATGACGTTTTATGTGACTATAGTATTTCTTCAACTAGCATCACTAGTGCATCACCACATTACTTTAGCTTTGGCTATTTTTGGGACTCTCGACTTTAAATTATTTAAAGTTCAAGGTGTCAAAAGTTTGCATATGTATACGACTTTGAATTAAATGCAGGAGCTTTCCCTGCTAGAGTAAATAAGGCGACCAAGACTTTTGTGCAGAAGAGGTCTACTCGACCATTAAATATAGATTGGGCAAAGGTACTGTTTTTGAGGACATTTTTCATTTATGTGCAGTCGATGTGTTCTTATTTTAAATGTGAACGCTTCGTTAGCAAGAAAAAAATTTCATAGACTTTCGCTCATAATTACGTTATTCCTTTTTTAGAATTTTGTATGCCTTTTTTTGGATCACTGGGAATTTAGTTAAGTGAAATGTAAAAATCATTAGTAAAACTTGAAATCGTCAAAATGCAGCAAATCTGCAAAGTGATCGCTAAAAGATGAAAAAAATTGATATTGAAAAAGCCCAATGCTGACGCATGCTATTTTTCTTTCAAACAAAGGTTTCTTGTAGTTAAGAAAGAAACAAAGGAGTGAAAGATCCGAAATAGGAATGCAAGCTATGAAGCAGCTATGCCAAGGTTAAGAGCTCCAAGGAATGCATCCTAAATAAAGGCAAAGGTTTTTCTTAATAGTTGACTTTATTTTTTTACTTTTCAATATTCAAAAATTGAAAATTTTAAATACCATCGAAATTGAGCATTGCATTTCGCATACAATTGGCGAGAAACTAGTTCTTCTTCAATATCTTTTTGCTCTTCACGGTTTTCTTAGTTTGTTTTACTCATGGGATGGGCTTTTGTTTGGTCAATATACTGAATACTGACTATCTGATGGCCCAATATTTTTTAGACTATCGATTGCGCATAAGTGCACAAGTGTGCATGCAATATATCCACCGGTGTCAAAACAAATGTTAAAAAACGCTTTTTGTTAAAGAAAACGGCATCTAAAAATAGAAAACCAGTTTTTTGTCTTTTTTTTTCCTCTTTTTTTGAACACAAATATCATACGCATACACAGGCACATATGTTCATAGATATTAGAATTACTTGTATTTGTAAAGTGTGTAAATGCATGTGAAACGCACGCATTGGAGTAAGTAAACATACAGTTATGTTGTTTGTTTTCATTATTAACCGGTATTCATTTCAGTTAATAAAATGAACATTACCTGTACCCGTGCATTGTTCTTAGAGATTACTATTTGATCGTCCAGATGTTATGCAGTTGCTTTTAATCAAAATTTTTGTTTTTACATACGATGTTATTATCGCAATTTCGCTAAGTCGATTTAATCTCATGCCATCTGGACATCTGTTTAATATAGGAAAGTTCCCTCTCAGTTTGATATAGAAAAGTGATACTTGACCCCGAAGCGATAGAATTCCGCATAACTCATTTAGGAAATCTAGCCACGCTTGTTAAGGCCTATGCAGTGCTTTGAGAGCAGAGGAAGCTTCCGAGATCCCAGAAAGCATATATGTTGATGTGTATGATGAGCATCAATTTTAAATCGATTTAAGCACGTCCGCCCATCTGCTTCCCTGTGTAAAGTGGATGGTAAACATGCTTGCGTTCGCAAAAACTAAGATATCGCCTACAAAGTGGTCAAACAACTCTAGACCGGCCTAGACCGCTCACAGGCTAATGCTACTTTCCAGTTCTTTTCCCTTAATTTAACCTCACTCAAGATAATAATGGTAGGTATAAAAGTTTCGATCTCGACGTAGATCATATTCCCCCTTGTTCAGAATTCGCCTGAACAGCTTACTGGGTAAGAATTAAGAGTGTCAAATTAGTGTACGCGGGTTCGATTCTCAGATTCGGTAGAGTTTATGTTGGTCGTAGCTAGTAACCTCGTAAGGTCGTAGGGGATGTTCAGTCGGTAAAGGCATAACACTTACCGATTGGGCAAACATCCACTAGACTGCGGCTACCGCCTCCTTATTTCCTTCTCTTTCCTCTCTTCATTCCGACCATCTCTGCGCTAAAGGTGCTGAGTTGTTGCGTTATATTAGGAAAGAAAACACAAAAAAAAAAGACAGTCTCCGTTAGTTTTTGCACTAAGTTTCACATCACTGGCTGATATTACTCTTAAATTGTAGCTGTGTATTTTTCAATTCAAATATTCGCCAAATTTTAGTTTCCGAACTTAATTGCTGCGATCGTTATTTTGTCGTTTATTTAATTTTTTCTTTATTTTAAATTTGAATTAAATTCTTTTTTTATTTAATTATTTATAATTAATTATATTGCGTGTGTTACAGAATTGTTTACTCACTTTTCACTTTCAAGTCTCGCGTAAGCCAATACTATCTCTTTCTTCCTTTCCCCTGAACTTATAAACCTTCCCGACCACCATCGTGACCGCATATGTGGCCGTCGTCTCCTGAGCGGATAAGGGGGCAATTAATGCCGATTTACTCAATTTCTTGTAATAATTTTTGAAAGAGATTCTACGAATTTTTGTATTCTATCGTTGAAACGTGTGCAATTTCGCTCCGCAACTCAGTCTTTTTCTCGAGTTGTCTTTCTTGCACAAGAATAGTCTTCACTCCCTTAACCTTAAGTTGACTATGTCGAGTCCTTTAGCGACGTACTTGTTTACTTGTCAAGGCCAATGTATGAATAATATAAGATTAGTTTATAGTGAATTGATTTGACAAAACGGGAAAAATATTTTCGAAAATGCATACTCATAACGATAACAGTTTATGAAGAAGGTCGACAAGGGCGGATGTTCGGATCATCGCGTATACATTTGCCATACACAAAAGAATTATTTTAATAGTTTAAAGTCAATCTTTCACTTTGTGGTCCTTACTCCCCTTA
The DNA here is from genome assembly GCF_014805625.2 of Glossina fuscipes. Lineage (NCBI taxonomy): Eukaryota > Metazoa > Arthropoda > Insecta > Diptera > Glossinidae > Glossina > Glossina fuscipes. Next base: position 266,892 of record NW_023998452.1, on the reverse strand, counting down.
CGTTGTCTTACTCCCCATATTATGCGCAATAAGTAAACTTTTTCGACATTTTTCAATCAATCTCTGTCTTTCAGTTCAACCATGAAATGCTTATATGATAAATTTAATTTTCAAAGTGACCATTTCGATAAAGTTGGATGAGTCCGATGTCCAGTATGTATTAAAATATTGATAAAATGAAGGTATGTTCACCTCGCTGCTTGCTTCGTACACCAAGAGTTGAAACCAATATTAAAACACATGCCCAGCATATTATTTATTTTTTTATATTCCAGTCCGTTTATCGATCTAATGGAAATTTATAAATTCCTATAAAGTCTTATCAGTCGAAGAAAAATATTCGCAAACATAATCTAAATGCATAAACGTTGCATATTTGTATAGGTATATATGTACATACATGTGTATATTTATGTGTGCAAGACTATACATAAAAATGTACAAATGTTTTTGACTTATATTTTCTTCTATTATAATAAATTATTCATTTATTTGTGCGTCAGAGAGATTTGCTTAACTGTTTCCATATGCTAATAAAAACCAATGATAAGAACGCATGAACATCGTTCGTAAACAGAGTAAATAAAAACAGCAGCAACAAAAAATCAAGTGCTCAGAAATATTTGACTTAAATCGAATTTGTAGATAAGCATAAGTATTTAAATTAAAAAAAAAATTTAGAGTAGTATTTGCATTAAGAGATCATTCAAAAACTTTGTAACCTAGAAACAAGTAAGACCGAAGATACTCGATTGTAACCGAATTTTTTATATTCATTATCGTAATGCTAGAAAGAAGGGAAACGAACCAAATTTCCATACTCCATGGCATTGGATGGCCGTGAGTGAACTTTTTCATTTTCAGGATGCAAAAAACGTCGAGGCGTGTGACCGTTGTAGGCGTGTCCTTTGACCGGCTTGTGTTATTTTCGAATTCTGTTATAAATTTGTAAACTTCACTTTTGTGAACAGGCGAATGTTTGCCACACATACACCCTGTACAGGGTTGCGCAGACGGACGGACGGATACGTGAAAGGACGGACATGCTTAGATGAATTCCGCATTTGAAACTGGCCATGAATTTATATACCTTACAGGGTTTCTGACGCTGGCTTCTCTGCAATTGAGTAGGCGCGGCCGATTTGTTCCATATCCTTAGATATACTTCAGCATCGCCGATAGAGTGTACGTTCACAGTTTGGTAAACTTATCCTCTGTAGTTTATGAGTAATGAGTAAAAAAACCAATTATTTTATTCCTGTCAGTTTTCGTAGCGTTTCGTGAACGTGCCCTTTCACCGATTGGGTCATTTGCAATGCCGCGCTTTATTTTTTCGGTCACAGACGGACATGCTTAAGTCAATTCAGAATTTACAGCTGACCGCGGATAAATATACTTAGTAGCGTCTCTGAAGCCTCCTTCTGGACGTCGCAAACTTTGTGACAAAATGAATATACCCGCCATCTTTCAACACAAAATGGTTTAATAACTTTTAAATGCATTTAATCCTTTTAATAGCACATATTCCTTCAGTATTAATTTTCTCCAACGTGTGCTCAATTCACTCACTTCAGTTGATATCCGAAGTCAATTTAACTAACATTTCTAGTGGTAAAAAAAAAAAAATGCTCGTGAAAAGTAAAATTTTTTTTTTCAAAAACGAATTGTTGAGCGGAACCACGTTAGGTTTGGCTGTTTCCTAGTTTCTAAAGGGCGTACAATACCCGCCAATAGCTTCTCCTCTCATACTCCAAAGTTACAATTTTAATAAAAATTTGAAATCTCAAATCCGTTTTCAATATATTTATTTTAAGTGAAGATTGATTAACGAACCAATTTTTCAACCAACACTTTTAACGAAAAGTTACGTTGTTTGCTTTTCGGCTGCATCTAAGTGTTGTTCCTGAATACTAAGTACAGAGTTCAATTGCTTGACTTACGAAAGCAGAGGTGTTTTCATAGTTAGCGTATGCCAGTCCTTTGAGGAATATTCCTGATTTTCAATATCGATTTGCTTGCAAACGCTTTCAATGTTTTTATCAAATTTGAGGCCAGTAGCGTAATTTTTTTGGACCGATAGACACATGCAAGTCGATTGCAAATTTGATTTGATTGATCAAGTATACACACCGACACTCACACAGACGAAGGGGTAGGCATAAGTAAGTTGATTCAAAATTTGATATTGATCAAATATATACGCAGTTTATAGTATCTTTGAAGCTTCTTTCATTTCACCGAAATGCATATTTATTTATATATTTATTTATTTTAAAGAGAATTCAACGACCGACTAATAGTCATCGAGCTGAATCTAAAATTGATATCTCCTTCAATTGATAACGTAAACTTAGAATAACAATTAACAAATGAATTGACAGCTACATAAATAAACTTTGTAGCTTTGCAACCCATATAGGGGGGGACTACATAATCCACAGTTAAAGCACTAGGATATTAAATACATGATCAAGTAAATCAATTAATTGATAAGTATGGTGACTTATTAGTTAAGTCTAACGCCACAGTCAATGGGCTTGAAGGTCAAGAGGTATATCCAACACTTTTTTTACACGACATATGGCAACTTTAGTAACATATTCCATTACGTTAAGACATTGTCTAAGATGGGAAAACATTTTATTTTTTTTTCAGAAAATCGCAAAAAAAGTAATAAAATCCATTTTATAATTTGCACAGATTAACAACATATTAATATTAGTGTACAGTAGAAATTCAGTCCATATATTACGTATATTAAAATTGAAATTACAAATGAAAATCAATTACGTAACTATTTATCGCTACCGGCGCGAAAAATGCTATCATCAGCAGATATGTCGGGTATGTCTACTACTGTCGTCGTTCAAATGAAGAATTTTGTTCGTTGTTAACGGCCAAGTAGCAGTAGAGTAATTCACTAACATATGTGTGGGCATAAACTGACTGACTTCTGATCGCAGCATTCCCTCAATTGTATCCTCCCTGTTGATGGATCCATAAGTTCCTATGAGACATTGTCAAGATTAGAATTGAAATAAATTTTTTTATTTTTTTGAATTCGTGCTGGAACAAGAATGTGATAAAAAAAAAGTGTACTTGCTCTTATTGGTGAACCGTGTTATTTCAAAATCTTGCAAAAAGAGTTGAAGCTATTAATTCTAATGTAATATGTTGACTACAGAGGATCGATCCAAATGTGAGCATTCTGAAGAATAGCTCCCTTGATATATGTAATGTATAAATCCCTCTCCCCTCCACTCGTGTGCTACGAAGATAACGGATATAAATCTAAAGAGAATTATTCCTAATAAAGAACTCTTCCAAATTTCGTATAGCCATCTATAGCCAAACCCAATTTCCAGCTTATTGACGAGTCTTTGGAGATAAATTGGGCATCCCTGGCGTAGTTAATTAATTTGCATAATTTTTATTCATTCATTATCTAACAGATTAGATTTGCTATCATACGTAATAATTGTTGAAAATTGTTGAAATATTTCCAACAATTAAAACCTGCGCTGTTATTGTTTTTTATTTTATGTATTTTTTTTTTTTTTATTCATTTGCATATCTATATATATACATATATATATAAATTTTTTTTTTGTGTTTGTTGCACAATGCCTTAGTGACTGAAAGAAAATTTTCTTATGAACGTCGCGTTATTATTGTAAGAAATTTTAAAGCTTACTGCTAACACTTAAGAGAACTGGCGCCATAGATTACAAAATAGTTTATAAGCATTTAAATCACCTGCCACTGTATACGCTGCGCTCACTTGGCACTATTCTAACGCGAAATTTGAGTACATTTGTTTCCCCGGAAACTTATAACTCTAATTAACGGTAGCACACATACATTGTACATTGAACTTTATATACCAACACTCTCTGGGGGTAAGTTACGTTTCGTTACCAGAAAGCGATTTCGTATTTCGGCTATTTACACATTTTTGGCCTAATGTTATTGTGCCTGTAAGACGACCCATAAAATCGTAGCTAGATAGCACTTGAATGTTGTGCAATAAACTCATAAAATTGTGCAAAAAGAGAAAAAACACAAAAAACAACAATTAAGGAAAATTATATTTGGCCGCGACCGAATCTTTTATACCCATCATCGTTAACCGCCGCATACCGTTCGTCGCGTCGCGACCGCAATATTTAATTTAGAATTAACACACTTGTGCTTGTCGCCTTCTTCTTCTTCTACTCTCCACGTCCTTTCAATTTGATGCTCAGTTGGCTATACCGTTAAGAAGAAATGAGTCTTCTTGGTTTTGGTGGGTCCACGATATTTATTCTAGAATTAACACGTTTTAGACACAGAAAATATCTTCATGTGAGAAGTGCACAGAACAATTTTCAATATTATCTGTTGTTTACGTTATGAGTAATAAGCAGAAACCATCAAGAAAGTAAAAAAGCGATCACTTTGCGTAGGCGTGACCGATTTTTGCTATTTTTTACGTACAGCCGCTACAGGGTCAACCACAGCATACAATTGCCAGCCAGGGATGGACTCATGTCATATTGTACTGTGCCCGTGCCCGTGACCGTGCCCGTGCCCGTGCCCTTTGACAAATTTGACACCCATTTTCAATAAAATTTCTAATATTTCTGGCGACTTTGAAGTCAATCAGCTTCATTTCATTTCACATTTTCAGAGACACTATACAGACAAACAGACAGACAGACGGATAGGCTTAGATAATCTCTGCAGTTTCATTCTGGGTGTGTCGCAAATGTCTTGACAAGATGAATATATGCCTCATACTTGGGCGATGGGAAATAAAAAAATGCTAATGAAAACACTTGAGATATATGACTATGTACGTGTGTAATGTTGAAAATGACAAATAATCCATTTAAAATATTACATACACCTGAATACTCTTGTACAGCGGCATGTTACCCTCCTCGGTGGTTATTCATGTGTGCATGCACGCTTACGCCGGACTGTCTCTTTGTATGCATAGATACGTCTGTACGCTTTCGATCTTTGTAGAATTTTAAATTAATACAAAGGTAACATAAATTTGATGAAATATAAAAAATAAATTATAATGAAAGAAGAAAAACAAAAAAAAACAATAAGTAGATTCGTTGAGAGAAGCATTGCAATAAACAGAAACAATAATTATCTACCTTTACGCATAAAGAGGCAAACAATGGCGCGTACAACGCAACGTAAGTTTATTGAACTTCGATAAAACTCTTAAGAAACAAACAAAAAGAAAAAGCCAGGTTCACCTTGAGGAATTATTGCATGAAATCGTCCTCTTCATCCCGCTAACAATGTTTCATTCCCTTTAAAACTTTTCGTACTACAATAAACAAAAGTTTTGTTGAAAATTTCAACAAGATTCACACACAGAGCATACAAGTAAAGGGTGTCTCAAAACGAAATAACATTTAAATCTCTTTCTTCTATGATACACAAAAGGACTGCAAAAAGAATTTTTATTAGCAGAACCCTTCCTCACGTACAGTTGTCAATAATTCACTAAATGTGCAATGGCAGCTGCCTGAATAGGATCTGTTTGTCTCTTTACAACCATTTCTTCACTAGAGAAACTTAAGTCCTTTACAGATGCTACCTTGAATGCTTTGAAACTTTCTTTTAGGATCTTTATTATAAGAAAACGCAACCAATGTAAATACCATTATAAGCTACTCAATCCATTTAGCAGATCCTTTGCAAAAAATTTAAAGTTAATTTCAACACCGTGCTCGGTAAACGCTATTAAATCATTTCTCTTCAACATGAGGCTCCTGCCGATGTCGCGTATTTAAGTTAACTTTTCCTCTTCTATGCTTTGTATGATTCACTAAAAAACTCCTACTCATACTTGCCAAGGTTTTGTATGCTTACGTCGGCTTAGTGGAACACTCCTTATTTGGACAACGTACGATGTGTGTGCTTCTGCGCTATATATATCGTATATAATTTTTTCTTTGTATTCTCTCTTATTGGTTTATTTGTATATGAATTCTTTATAAACTTTATAAAAATTAAGTCAACATTTTTTAAAACTAAGTTTAACTTAAGATATTGTTGTCTATTACTCATTTGCGGCGGTCTTTCTTTCATCGCAACTCGATTTCATATGTAAATAAATAACTGAATGAATGAAACCAAATGTAGATGATATGCAAATCGTTTGATTTGTCACAAAAATAAGCGATCCCAACTATAACAGTAACAACGACCATTGAAGATAACGTCTTAAGTTTGAAGTTGACGTCACAAATGTGAACGTTGCGGTAAACTATTAGCCTTAACCTCATTTAGCTTTGTTAAGATGAAAAATTTATTTCATTAAAGAAACTATTGACTCAGCCCTGGATCACAGCTTTTGGTTTCATTTTATTCCTTTTTACAGCTTAAGCGCTATAATTATTGTAAGTGCTGCTTCTTCGGCTTCTGGTAACGACGACGACGACGAGGCCGCCTTTTACAAATTGAACTTTGAATGCGATATGACTCATAGTAAGTGCAAGCCTCGTCGATAGTGAGCAAGTTGTTCAATAAATCATCCATCGAACTCGTCCAAAATTCTCTTGAAAGAGATTAGGGCAGGAATGAATCGCGACCCCCCGTTTTATACGGGCCTTTATTGCACGAAACCAGAACTGCTAGCGAAAACCTCTCTTTAGTTTAACTTTTCTTCGCTGGTAATGCTGCACACGTACTCTTCACGTAACCTACATTTGCGAGAGCTGACCTCGCCAGTTTTTTACAACATTTTTCAAAAAGTTCTTAACAGATTGTAATGTGCGTTAATAGAACGTTATGGTCGAGTGTCATATTTCTTTGTAACAATGGCAGACAAGTGAACCAGAACCGTTTCATATTTAAGGAGCGGAAACAAATAAGAAAAAGTCCGTCCCTCCTCGCCCTTTGCACAATCTTTCTATTTTGTCTTCCTTTAGAGACAAAAAGACAAATATTGAATTGCAAATACTTTCGGGAACCGCATCCGAATCGAAGAGGAGCTACATTTGCCAATGCGTGCTATATACTTTTTGGATTTGCTTTAGCTTTTCGTCGTTTTCCTAATCCCCAGTAGAATTGAACTTAATTAAAGCTTAGATGACAACAACCAATGCATAAAAGCACTTTAGTGGGGCCTGAGCTCACCATTAAATACCCTACATCGCTATACGGTAACGAGAAAGTCATATGGAAAGTCTTTGAAAAAGTGGCCCGATCCAAACTTGCGTTCGTCCTTGCGCCAACACGCGTCTGCATACCAAATTTCATCAAAATATCTCAAAAATTGCCACAGATAGATTGGACAGAAGGACAGACAAACTTCAAGAATCACTTTCTGAGCCGATTAGTATGATCTGCCTCGAGCCCTTCTGGGCTTTGCGTGCATCCGCACAAACTCAATATACTCTTGCGCCACAAGTTTCCTGAAAGGTATAAAAATTTAAAAAAAATAACAAATGCTTCAAAGCCGTGAAGGTCTTCACTAAATCACAGTTTGAGAGATATAAGAAAGAAATTCATTTTGAGTTTAATCTGATCAGAACGGAAAGTAAAAGCACATCATCAAGTTTCTCTTTCTAGGCAAAGTTTGGATATTGACACTGCAACTTTAAGGCCTTAATTAAATTCCATGCGCACTTCAATAGAGACTATATCGCGATTGCTAAAGTCTACCACTATAGGCCAGAAATGGTTAGTAAATTTTGTAAAGTTTAGTAAATTTAACGTAACCGACGTAACAAATAAGAAACTTACAAATATACGCACATTGATGACAAAAGTTTGTGCCGCAGCTAAAGTTTTCTATTAGTCAGCCAGAGCTATTATCTGAGCAGATATTTGCAGCAGAGACAACTAAATAGAGAGCCACGCCGCCTTTTTTAAGGAATTGCGGCCTACTGCTATAGGAGACGCCAAGATATATAAATTGAAATTCCGGTTGGTGGTGGAGGTATTTACTCAGATCTAGGAAATGCATAGAAGCTGCACACCATTCCTGATATACACATATTTTTTTGTGATATACTAAACACATACCAACCGTCTACAGAAAGAATTTTTGCTAGCAGAACTCTTCGATTGTTGTCACTAATTCAGTACTTAGACCGAATGGTATGTGCCAAGGTAGAAGCCGTTTGGCTCTTTGCAGCCATTTCGTAGTTTAGCAAAAGTGAAAGAAAACATTAACATTACGTCTATATGGAGTCACTGGGTCATACAATTGAGCAAGCATTCACCATGAGGAACTTGTGTACAAAAAAAGAAATGCAACATCTTTAGACAGAATTTGCTTGAAAGTAACCCATAAGTAAATAATTGAAATGAAATCTGAAGGCCATAATAAGAGAAAGTCAAAAATGCCTCTAAGATAATAGGAACTTCTTATCGAAAGAGATTTATTTATAAAATTTTTAGTAATTTTTATTGTAACGAGGATTGAAGCCCTCATAGACTTGGCTCAAGGCAGACATGAGGCTATTTTCAATATATCCTTTCTTTTGCCATAAACTTGGCATTGTATGCTTATAAGTTAAACATTCCTTATCATCCTTACGATTACATAAACTATCATTATCATTTATATATATATATATATATATATATAAGAGTGTAAGAGTGGAGTGGAGATATATGTAAGAAATACATCTCGCAGCATTATAATAAAGCAGTATAGCATGCACCATGCTCTCTGTCCCATTCATACACTCAATCCTTCTAAGCGTTATAAAAAAAAATTGTATTTCACTCAACCTATTGTACAAAATGAACATAGCGCTTCTCAAACACATGGTGTAACACCTGTTTACCTATGGTAAAGTGTTATAAACAATAAAATTGATTGTCGAACATTAGGCGCGCGGCCAAGAGGCTTAATGTGGATAACAAGCGGTACAACTGCTTTGCTTATAATTTTTCTCATAGATAATGTGTTCGCATATGAGTGTTCCATATGGCCTTCGAGCGCCACGATTTTGAAAGAACTTGTTTTTTACTTTGTAACGAATTTTGTTTCCTAATAAATAATAAATGCAGACAGAGCGGGCGGGCGCCGGCTAAGTTAGATAGGCTGTATTGCGTTCTGTATTGCGGCTGTATTTTAAGTTCTGAGGTTTACGGAAGATGGCAGACAATTTCGAAGATTAAAGTATTAAAGCGCTAGAGCATCTAAGGCTAACGGCTTGAAATTATTTAAGGCCTCGTAAATTAATTTTGCAGAAAATTTTACAAAATGTGCCCACAATAGTTGAGAAGCTAAGGTAGGATTTCAAAGAAAAGGAAAATTTTCTGATATTTTTATATTTGACTACAATACGAGTCATGGAGCGAAAGTGGAGCAAATGTATTTTTTGCTGTAGCGAGATATTCAAATGCCTGCATTTAAAACAAGTAGAAGCGTTATAAAAGGTCAGAGTCCATCGTTAAATACCCCGCATCACTGTAGGGTTATTCATATAAAGACTCTTCAAGTGGAGTTGTATGGGAAGTGGTAGGAAAAGAGTCCGAACCGAACCACTTTCTATCGTCGTCCTTGGGCTAAAATACCTTAGTGTACCAAAATATCCCGAAAATTGCGATCTGCACGTTGAACATTAGAAAGCCAGACAGACCGACGAACGGAATTTAATCACCCGCTGAATCGATTTGATGTAATATGGAGGATTGACCTACCTCAAGTCCTTCTATGCATACATCTGCATAAGCTTAATATACTCTTGTACCGCAAGACGTGTAGTGTACAAAAATGCCAGTTTTTTCTTAATCTCATATAAAGGCAGGTATAAGGTCTTAAACTAAGAATAGGTGATTCCGGGAACGAAGACTTTACGTCTCTATCGTCTTAGGGATGGGTACAAGCAAGGTACGTGAACAGAAGATTCATTCCGTGGGAACCACGATGGGCAAAAGAGGAGATGCATCGACTTTTTATATTTCTTGTGAAAGCCGCAAGCCGAAATTTTCTTCTCTTCGGACAGACAATTATTAATTTGCAAATGTTTTCAGGGATCACTTTTTTACTTGCAAAGATCTGTTTGTGGTTTCTTGTCGTCCGATTTATTCATCTTTGCTCTTCAGCCCAAACCCAAGTGTGCCATTTGCAAAAGGCACGTGTCGTGAAATCTACAAAATTCAAAAAAAAAAAAAAAAAACGGGCTTTGCATAGTTAATAAAATAAACAAAATCGATTGTGCATAAAAAAGGAATTTTATTTGAAAATGTTGTGTGTCCGTATGTTTTGAGTGCATACGTGGTGTCTGTCCCAAGTGAATTTCAGCCATGCTGTTCAAGTCTCTATGAAGTCTGTAATTACAGTTAGTCGAAACAATAATTTAGTCGCGACATCAAGAAGACTGTTTTCTTTATTTTAATTATTCAAAAAGTTAATGCAAACAAAAGTAAATTTATTCAATGACAAAAGCACTTGAGTTAAATAAGTTTCAAAATTACTTATAATTTGTTAACAAAAAAAAAAAAAAAACATATTTTAAAAAACTACTTTGGTTATAACAACTTGTTGTTAATTACTTCGATGCATTTATATACGAAAAACTTGTCCAAAACGTGAAATAAAAACACGGTTTTTTTGTAAGGAAGAGAAAGAGAGAGAAAGATTTTATTTATATTAATTAAAAATTAATTACATTATAACCTACGCTACTACAAAATTTTTAATTAGCGAAATAATTAATAAATTAAAAAAAAAAATTTTAAAAATATAAAAAAAAGAATAAAAATTTAAAAAAAAAAAAAATATATATATATATATATGGATATAATTAAAATTCTTAAAGAAAAATATTTCCCTTATTTTATACAAATATAAACATAGATTTACGAAATAAAGTATAATTCGTTTTGTTTTTTGCTTTTGCATTTTTTTTCCTTATTATTTTCGCTTTTCAATCAACAATAATTGCTAATAATGAAGTGCATTCATTCTTCGGATGTGTTAAATACTAAGAGCAAGCTTAAATATATATATATATATATATATATATGTACATTTATATATATATATATAGCGTTGCGTATACATATATATATATATATATATATATATATATATATATACATATATAATAAACATAATAAAAATATTTTTATGTATTCATAAATACTTTTGTTTTTTTTTTCTCAATTTTTTTTTCGTTTAATATTTTTTTTTTTTTTTGTTGAATTTTTAACGTTTTCGAACTTTAAAATTTTTTCCGGTAACCTTTGATGTGCATAATTACATTAAATTTTGTTTGTAGTCTTTAATCGTAACTTAATGTTTACACTTAGTATACTGTATGTATATTTATATAAATAGGCATCTCTATGTACATATGCGTATAAGCATATGCAAAATGAAGCAAAATTACAATAACAGTTGACGTATGTACACATATAATATTTTAATTCTGCGCACGTGTGTGTGTATGTGTTTGATTTGCTGCTTGCTTGCAAGGCTCATTGCATTTTAAATTTTCATTTAAAAAAAAAAAAAGAAAAAAAGCATTTTTTTTTATTTTTCGTTTTCGATTTTTTTTTATTTTTTATTTTTTTCTCAATGTTAACATTAAAAAGGCACTTTGGCACCAGCAACGTTCGCTTGAATCTTTATTTTTGTGTTTTTTTTTTTTTTTTTTTTTTTTGTGACCACCACCATAGCATTGGGTAGGCGAAGAAACATTTAGAAAATCCCCCAAGTTGTGAGTAGCTTCACTTGAGGTAAATTTTTTTATTTTTTTGTAAATTCCTTCTACCTTGCCCAGGAGAATCAGTTCTTGATTTATAGAATATGGCTAAGATTGGGCACTTGGCTTGGGGACTTGTATTGGGAATAATACTTGCAAAAAAAAAAAAAAAAAGAAAAAAGTAAACTAAACTTGCAGTGAATCTGTTTTATTTTTACTCTATTGTGAATGTTTTTCTATAATACATTTCTCGTGGTACATTTGTGCGGATGTATGCAACACCCACAAATATTTGAGAAAAATACATCTTTTATAATACCGATGATCTACGCTTCTCTGTCCGTCTGTACGTCTTGCATTCTTTCCTCCAATCTAGAGATCGCAGCCTTTTGAGATATTTGGATGGAATTTCGTACAGCGATGTTTTGGGCCAAGGACGAACGATCTTGAAAATAGTTTTTCGATCACTCCTCACCTCCTCTGTAACACGTTATTTTGAAAAGTCGCTATATGAATAACTGTATTAAGCTAAGTGGTGTAGGGTATTTAAAGGTGGACCGTAGCTACGACAATGTTTTTACTTTTTTTTTATGATAAATTTGATGTGGATATCTTTAGCGGACATTCGCCATCGATAAAAATGGTCAGCGACAGCAAATGGCTTTGGACGATAAATGGCCTAGCGGTTACGCCCACGATACTCCGCAAATATTCCGTGAACTTTGACCGTCATGTTTATTCTATTTCAGTCTCTTCAATTGATTCATTGATAAACATCGTGTGAAAGGAGCTCAAGAAGTTAGGAGGTAAAGGCCAAAACTAACGATGGTATTGTGGGATCAAATGCCAAAAAACGCAAAAAAAAACGAATGCACTCCTTGTTGCCGGCGTAAAAATTGAGCAGCAGGTAAAATTATGGCAGTGATGCAGAGTGAAGCAAAAGTTAGTTGTTGCAGCAACACCCCGAGAAGAAGAGAGGCCGGAAAATTTTTTTGAATATATCTGGAGCTTTTTATTTCCTTCGTACTTTCACACAAGTGATTCTTTTTTCCCATCGTACTGTACTGGACTGTATGCATTTTTTTTAAATACCCGCGCTGCGACGATATCGATGTGTGTATATCTGCTTGATAGATTCGTACGGCTGCTGTGAAAAAGAACAATATCTACAAAGTCTCTCTTTGACAAGCACAAACTCTTCGATTTTCTTGGTATTTGCGTCAATAGCTGAGTGGGGGAGTGAGGTCTTCCTGAACGAGCTTAGTCTTTGACTAGCTCGCGATCCTCATTAAACGATTGGTACTAAGACGCTGTTGGTTCAGAAAGTCATTTCTCTGATCTGCTCCTACGTTACTTAGAGCACTTTATTTTTCTACCCCACTTCAATACGGACTTGCTTGGCTTGTCTCGATTCAAACCCAAAACTTTTTAACCAAACATCTTTCTATTTTTGCTTTCAACGTGGAGGAAAAAAGAAACATGGGACTAAGCGCAAAGTACGTTAATTGGAGAACAGCATTTGAAAGAATTTTTCCCTCGTATACCCCTGGTGAAAACAGCAGATAGTTGTTTTTCGCAATATTTTTCATATCTAATCATCTTCAAGACATAGTTTGAGCTAAATGGTTTTTCTCATAATCGTATCAGAGTTGTCTGCAATTTACTTTAATCTACCTCTTAATCGTAAAAATTTCGACATCTTCGAGCAGAGAACGTAGAGTAAGTTATTGTTGTTAGTTAGAGAGGAATCTGAATATCGTAGCGGATAGCACCTCCTTGAGTAAGTTTTACTACGGGCGATTGCAGTCGTACCTTTCGATTCTCGCTTGCACAGTGGATAGTCCTACATCTCCTTTTTAAACTACAGATAATAATTACTCTTGTTCACGGTTTGCAGAATGGCATCAAGGAAATGAAAGTGAGGAAAAGCTGGTCAAATCATCTTCTAAAAGCTTTTCAAGCCCTTTCTATTATCGAAGCTAAACAAAGAGTGTCTCTTGGTTTCAAGCAAACGAAAAATAAACTTTTAACTAATGAACACCTTCCATTTTTTTTTCAAATTTCAACTACAAAATTCGGTTCAATTTTAGAATTTGAGATAATCCGAGAGAGGAAGGATCGTTTTTGCAGAAATCAGTAGACGAGTATGGCAATCTTCGACTTCGTTTGAATAGCAATCATTAGCACAAAAAGAAACTTCAACTAAAACCAGCTTATAGCCATCAACATGATCCTAAAAAAAGGGGAAAGAGCTAAATTTTCATTCCCTACAATATTGGATTTTCTCTATTGGAAATTTTATGTATTTTATGAGTAACAAACAAGAAGTTCACAACAAGTCACAGTTTCACGGGAGAGCAAAAGTGCTCACAGTTTTGATTACATACGCGTGTGGACGTGTTGAAGACGTGCTCTTTGAGTTCTTTTCAAATTCTCTTGTAAGTTGTCTTGTGTAAGATGATATCGTCCTATTTGCGAACGCGGGAATGTTTACCAGAGATGTTACACGGAGACGGACAGACGGATAGATGAACGGACGAACATGCTTAGATGCGTTCCGAATTCAAAATTGGCGAAGAACTGTGCGTTATAAAGGCTCCGAAAAAGAATAAAATGGTGACACACTATAAGATTGACTAGGCAGTCCATTTCTTCCATTTTTTTAGAAATACTTCAGCATCGCCGATAAAATATGTGTCCAAATTTTTGTACATTTATCTGCTATACTTTATGGGTAAGTTTCAAAAAATCAATTTTTATTCCTTTTGAAAAATGAAGGTGCTCTCACTTTATGTAGTACTATGGGCGTGTCCTTCGACCGATTTGGATCACTTTTTAAAACCAACCTGCGTGAAAGAACTTCCAAAATTTTTGAAGTGAATTGCAACGTTTTTTCGGCCAGGAGACGGCAGCCATTAGACAGACAGACAGACGAACAGGCTTAAATCGATTGAGATTTTGATGCTGATCAAGAATGTATATGCATTCTGGGGTCTCTGAAACTTATTTCTGCGCGTTGCAAATGCTTTGAGAAAGTCAATACATCCCTTATCCTTCGGTGAGGGGTGTAAAAATAGATTATAACTAACAATTGTGTTCAAGTCTGACTCCAATAATCGGAACACGAAAAAAACAGGAAAGAAATATGCGACAAAGAGAACAAAAGCAGAAAAATATAGAAGAGCCCACTGCAAAGGGCACTATCAGACAGGTGAAAGGTCCTTCCCTTTTATATTTCCAATACACTGTTTGTATAATTGCATTAGGAAGACCTTAAAGGTCCATTCATTCAAAGCTGCCAGCTTTTTATTTTTAAAATTGTTTTTTTCGTCTTGTTTTTTTTTTAGTAAAATCCGCGAACTCGAAACTTTCTTCGTGGCAGAGATAGACCATGAGAAAGAGATGGTAATATTTTCATTTCGATAAATTTGTTTATTTCTAAAAAACCGAATCGTTGATATCACAAAAGCATGGCGTACGACTTTGCCGAAACGGATTCTTTGATGAAACGGATCGTCTTTTTGCCGGTACGCTAAAATCGCTGTGAAGAAGAATCATAAGAATTCTGCCGCTTCTTTCATCGTGTGACAAAGTAACAGAGACAATTATTCACTTTATACGACGCATTTCCATTGTACTTTAGTTTGGTAGGTTTGTGATGCGATATCAATCCATATTTAACTTGACTGCCATAGCAACGAATTAAATTTTGTTTAATTATTTTACTTAACAAATTCTAGATTCATGATGAGAAAGCTGCTATGAAGCTTTTCAGAAACGAAGGCAAGGAGAGAGACGTTTATTTCATTTAACCAGAAAAATGGTTGTTCCGGTTATTATCACCGTTTAAACAATTTCGATTGCAATCGACCATAAACCACTATTTGCGTTAGGAAATGAATTATCATTTACTGACATGAATGATTGAATGAATGCCATAAAGCAAAGTAAAGATAATTAGGTGGGAAAATTAATATTTTTATAAAAATGCATTTTTCGCTGGATGTGAGTTTAGAGAAAAAAATGGTTCAACAAGAAAAGAAATTGATTTTTTTTAAAACATTACGAATTGTAAAGTTATTCGCAGTAGAAAAGAAGGAAAACCCCTCCAGCCCTTTAACTTAGTAGTCACAACAAGCTTGTGAATCTAAAGTGTGTTTACTATCGAATGTCATCCTACTTAAATTTGATTAAGCGACGAAAAGAAGGGCAAACGCAGGGAGTAGAGGGTCGATTATGGAATTCCTCTTCCCTTCTACTTGTTTTACTCATTTATGGTAGTAATAAACTAAAGTTGTACTTGTGATCGCTGTTGTTGTTATTGTTGCTTCACTTGCTACCTACTTTAAACCACTTCACATTTGGCCTGTTGGCCTTGATTGTAGCGCCAGTATTGAGAGCAATTCTGCGTAACTTTTACAAGAAGAAAGAAAAAAGCGACTGTACATGTTTATCTAAAGTAGTGGATAATTAAGATTTCGCCCCAAGCCAAATATATCTGTTTAAGTTTTACATTTTTCTCGCATTACTGCGAGTAAAATACTATTAGTTCGCCAGCTTGTTGTTTAATGGATTAGACCGAACAGAGACTCTTGTAAGTGTTTTGCAAGAGCCTAGTGATATCTCAAGTAACCACTTAATAATTGATGTTTTAATATATATTTTACAGCGCACACACTCACAAACAAATGAACATAACATAAATATGTGCAAATAATATTCAGTCAATTGCTTTGTAGGAAAATAAATGTAAAACTGGTTTTGAGAGGAAATCGAACAAATATATGAATGAATCTGTGAATTTAAAAAGAAAAAAAAAAAAAAAGAGTGGAATTTAATGAATTGCAGCTTTAAACGATACATACATACATACGTCACTTATGCTTTCAAATGCTCATACACATATACACATATATAAATGTATAATATATATATATATATATATATATATATGTATATATACATAAATTATAATAAATTCTCAAAAAATATATATATAGTAATAATTACCTACAAAAAATTAACAAACAAATTTAACTAAACCTATTTATTGCTGTACGCATTCTAAATTCTTGACAACTAATTAGATATAAACAAATAAATTAGTTTCAGTACCTTTTGTTGTTAATTACATTTATCTGTTTTGTTTCGTTTTTTTTTTTTCTCATGAATTCATGATTCCGTTTTCCGCTTCATGTTATTTTTCTCCATATTTGGCAATATTTATATATACATACATATATAAATACATATGTATATATATATATATATATATATAGTTTAGTTACTCATTTGCAGACCATTGCTACTACGGCTGCCTGTTGACGATGACGTGGTTAGTGTGGCAAATTGGGAAACAAGTTTATCGTAGTCTTCCAATGAGGTTTCAAATTGTGCAAGTTGCCTTGAAAGATCATCGACTGTGGAGACATCGCCAACTGGTGCGCCGTCGTCGCCGCTGTTCGTTATTGCGGCATCGTCGTTATCGTCGGTATTCGATGTTGCGGCTGTGCTGGTTGTAGTTTCATTTTGCAATTCACTCAAGCCGCTTAAAGGTGGTGCATGATAGCAATCACGATAAAACTTGGCCAAATCGTTTACATGTGACGTGGGCGATGCAAAAGGAAAATTTAATTCTTTCAGTAAATTTTTATCGTCTGCCGAATAAGCTGCCGCCTGATGAGCATGCGGTAAATGAGGGGCTGAACTATGACGCGTGGCCGGTGGTACAGGCACAAATAGACTTTTAACAGGTGATTGTGAGTGTGTCGAGTTGGCGGGCGATTTTTGTTGTATTGATTGCTGTGCATTTTCACTATTCTCAACACATTTTAAAGAGTTTACGGCATTGTTTTTGTTTGCATTGCTGCCATTGTTATTAGTATTTGCATTGTTGTTAATATTATGTTGATGGCCATTGCCTAGCGGAGGCGTTGCGGGCGAATCGCATTTATGATTAAGCGATTCAATAGATCCTCCTGTGCCTCCACTACCTGTGCTTTCATGTCTCGGTTTACGTAGTAACCATTCAAATGGTGGCGTTTCAGGCAATATAAAATCTTCTTCGGTGTATTGGCGTAGTTTTGCGACGTCTGTAAAAGGACCAGGACGTAAAGGCTTTTCGATATCGATTATTTTGCGTTCACCTTCTCCGCCGCCCACACCTTTTTTCATATTTAAACCGTTAGTATATTTATCCTTGGGTGTGGCATCAGATGGTCTAAAGTGATTCGAGTCTATCATTATGGTATTAATTTCACGAGTACGAGTTTGCACGGCTGTTGTCGTAGGTGTTATAGTCATTTTCGTGCGATAGGCTACCGACATTACAAGATTACCAACAATCGTATTCAACTGACCGATACGCACTGATTTGTGGCCTTCTCCCAGTGTATGCAATTGCGGTCGATCAACATAGATTCTATAGTAAATACCGTACGAATCCGAGCATTGACGCCTTGATAGTTTATAAGCCGGCGTAGCTCGTGTCAAAGATATGAGAGATTTTAATAGTATACCCATACGATTGTAAATAGCATGAGCCGCTTTTAAACATTGTTGTTCCGAACCAGCAGAAGTAGCATTTGTTCCATTAATATCGCCTTTATCGTTATCCTTTTGCCTTAGTTGGGCTGGCGTTTGCAAATCCAAAGACCATACCTCCAATATCATTTGATCACCTTCGGAAGTCTTTAAAGATATTTCAATGCATAATGGCAAGCGTTGCAGTATGGTTTCTCCCGGTTGCAAAGCTAATGCTCGTTTCGTTTCTGCATAAACATCTGGATGATCTTCTACGACAATATTAAACCAATCATTGCCAGCGAGAGGGCTACATTTCGTTTGCATTTTTTCGCCTAAACGTGACTGAACGACCACCTGTGTAGACTTAAGTGCGAGAAATTTAATAAATTTCTCTAAATCTTTTTCAGCTGCATTAATGCGTTGTGTTGACATATTTTTTCTTTTGTTTATAACGGACTTTTTTACACAATTTTTAATGATATTTTCAAAGTTGCTTTTTTTTTCTTATAAAATGCCAAAAAAATTTTATTTCGTAATTTTCTTTCGTAAAAATGCTTCCGTGTATTTTTATGGCACTGTCTGATACTTTTTTTTCTCTTGCCTTTTCACTATGCATAAAACTACAATGCTTTATAGAATGTAGTTTTTCACACCCTTTTTTCTAGAATCACATTTATCCACCAACAACTTAAATTCCTTTGTCTAGCCTAGCAGCTGTTAATTTTCTAAGCATAATTCACTGGATGTTCAATATCAATGTCCATTAATTCGCATTGTTATTATCAGAAATTTTTTATTTAATAGCTTCGCTTTTAATGCGTATGTTTTAAGACAGCACTATTTCTCCACACGCGTTAAAATATAGCAAATTAATGAATTTGTTCGCTTCCTATTGCATAGGTTGACTCAAAATTATAACCATTATTGTCATGGCTTAAGTTAAACAAATCTTTTCAGGGATTTATGGCAACCACAAGGGTGTGCCGTTAATATCGTATTTTGTGTTGCTGTTTATTATTAGAATTATAAATTTTGTATAGAAATTTACATATGAGTTGTGGAAAATATCATATCTTCTTATGTGATAAGCAGAGTATCATCATAAATGAACGTTTATTTAGGGACGATAAAAACGAATTCACTGAAAAACATATATATTCGGGTCAGCTTTTTAAAAATTGTTGTAAAGTGCATCAAAATACAACTTTGTGCTCTTCGTACTATTTATTACAAAGTAGCTACAGTTTGAATCACGTGTAAAGGCAAGTTTGTGTCGCTTGGTGACTATTTTATTAAATAATTTACTTTAAATAAAAATGCCGCCGTATAAAAGGAATAAACCCCCGAAAATTCCTGAACCATCTCAAGAGTCCAGCAGAAACTCTGCGGAAGATAAAGTGGTATCTGGCCAGGTATTCTGCAAGAGAAATTCCAAAATAATTGTATATTCCGTGTAACTGCATTTATGAATATTTTTACATTTCACAGTTAGAGAAAAAGATAAAAAAACAAAAACGAGCTAGTAAACCGATTAAGAATCGTGGAGTTGTATTTATTAAGCATTTACCACATGGCTTTTTCGAAGAACAAATGAGACATTACTTTTCACAATTTGGCGATGTTACCCGTTTACGACTGGTGCGCTCGAAACGAACCGGCGGGAGTAAGGGTTATGCTTTCGTTGAATTTAGACATCCCGAAGTAGCTCAAGTGGCTGCAGAAACTATGAATAATTATTTGATGTTCCAGAAGGTGCTTAAGGCCGCCTACATACCTCCTGATGAGCAGAAATACAATTATTTCAGGAGCACAGTACGTCAAGTTAAAACTAAGGTAACGCAGTAATAAAAAGCGCGCTATATGAATTTAATCATATATTATTTCCTGTTTACATGTACTCAGTCTGGCAAAATGAAATGGGTTTCTAGTACAACCGCATCTATACAACGTAAAACGCAACAGTATAACGACTGGTCACAGAAAAACCTTGAAAAACGGACGGCCAAGCAAATTCAGAAACTTAAAAGTTTGAATAAAAAATTCTCTCATTTGGGCATTGACTTCTCACAGATTGCTATTCCTCCTAATGAAGCAAAGGAAGATGTTGAAAATGGTAATGAGATCGAAGAAGATAATAATAAATCTGAAGAGAAGAAATCTCTTAAAAGAAAAGTTCCAAAGGCGTCCGTTAGCTCGTCTGAGGACCAAAAGAAAAAGAAGTTGAAATCTAAAAAAGATATAAATTTGGAAGATTTACTTGGTAATAC